>NC_139512.1:234687240-235287240 GCF_947247035.1 Vipera ursinii
AATGGGCGGGGCATCCCCTGTGGTGCTGCAACATCACTAAGAGTACTCTGATATCCCCCACAGCCCCTCTGCAGATGCTGCAGAGTAACACACTTCAGAAACAGAAAGGTCACCTGTAGAAGCCTGGAAAGAAACAGAAGGTAAATTCCACAAAACAATTATCTGAAAAACTTTTGCAACAACAGAGGTTCTAGTCGTACAGGAAACAAAGAATTGCAAGGTGGGACAAAGGATTATCAGTGGTTTGAAATTATTACAGAAGAGGACGGAAGGGACTTGAACCAAATTTGGCTCAGGTGCCAAACCAGGCAGCCAGTACTTTAGGAAGGACACAGAGTGAGAACCAACAAAGGCTATATTTCGGCTTATTTCTCTTGTTGAAAGGTTTACACTAAGGACTCTTTCGCTAACAGCAAGATGAATCGTTCTGTCAATATTTAGCAAAGGAGAAATAGACCGGGGGGGGGGGAATTAAAGGGGAATAAAAATCTTTTCATTACACAGTACAATAACTCTCAAGGAACGCTGCAAAGAAAACTTGATACGATAATTTCATAACCTTCCATTTTTTCCCCTTCCAGTGGGTTTAAAGGTGGCACAAAGTCAAGTGAGCAGCATCCTCTGACTTGCATCTGCTTACCCTATTGCCTTTAGCACCTGGCAGTCCCGGGGGACCAGGTAAACCTGGCAGTCCAAGGTCTCCTTCTGCACCCTGTGAAAGCAATCAGAAATGGCAGGGGCTTTAGAGCACTTTTACACAGAAGAAAGGGAGAGTTGAGAGAGACCACCGGTTTTTGGATTAGACTTTTCTTACAGCTGGCTGTGCATCTCATTCAAAACAGTAGGGTGGGTTGAAGTCTGGAGTTGGCTAGAAGATGAATGGCTATATAAATGGTTTAAATAAATGAATACGTACTTTGTTGTGATTTGCTTCTTCAGGAAACAGCACCTTCTTGATCTTATCAATCTGCTTAAACAATGGGGTCTTTATGGATGTGGGGAAATGCTACAGCCCACCCAAGCCTAGGGCGCATTCCCTTCTAACAGAGAATTCTTTCAGAGGCTGAATATTGAAACTGGCCTCCCAGCAGAAACCGCGCAAATGAAATCCGAATAGTTTCAAAGAAGGTATTCATGCTGGGTAACTACTAGCAAACAAAAAAAAAGGTAGCCTTTCAGCATTCCTGTATGTGAATATTAAAACCTAACTTCGCTCTGCAAGGAGGGAAGGAGCTTCTGATACTAACACATAAAAATGTTAGTTAAAAAAAAGTTAGTTAAAAAAAAAGTAGATTTTTTTTTTTTAGGAAGTTTAAATCATGGATGGGGCAATTGAGCCGCGAGCTGAAACGAATGAAGCTGACAATGGTCCCTATTCACATTTCGTCTTTTCACATCCTGAAGAAATGACCTGGTTAACACAAACCCTTGACCAAGCAAACTCATGTGGTGAAAGTCAAGACTGCCTGCTTACCGTTTTACCTGGTGACCCTGGAGGACCGGCGGGGCCTGGCTCACCTCTGCTACCCTTTTGGGAAACAAAAATATTGTTGAAGTAGAAATAGCTACATTTCTTGATGTAAAATTGCTCACTTTGGAAGAGTAATAGTAAATATTTCAGTAAAATCAAGCAATTTAAAGACTTCTCATCGCACAAAGAAGCACAATAGGGAAAAAGAAAGTTATTGCAAACTCCCCCTCCTAGAATTCAATTATATGACAAAAATAATATAGTTAATTAAATAAGAGAGATAGCTAATAAATGTATACATGCTTTTTTTAAAAAAAACTCATATTGCAACTCTTCCAAGAAACGGTTTAATAGCAATGCACAGAGATATATGTAAAGTCACACTAGCTTCTTGAGACTGTTATACTACATCAGGGTTGCCAGAAACCAGGCCACGCAAACAAGCGAAGCCCCTTCCACAGGATGCAGGAAGCACACAAAACCACACCCCCTCCTGTCCGCGGAAAAACCTTTCTCCATGGAACTAGTCCCTGGTGCCCAAAAGGTTGGGGGCTGCTCTTGTACATGACTAATTGTTAAAAAGGCATGCAATTTGGAGAAAGCAGTGCAGGATTCTGCTATCTCATCTGAAATGACTCTCTGCTTGAGGAATGCCATATAATCATAATCATAATCATAATCATAATCATCCATAAATGCCTATTTAGCAACTTCTTGTGGAGGCCCAGAGAATTTGTCCCTGCAAGAGTCATGATACACTATATAGGAAAATGTTTGCAAGGTAGCTACTTTAAATTGATTGATTGGTTGATTGATTGATTGATTATGTGAAAAGCCAAATCATTTTCAACTCCAAGTGACAATACAGGTAGGTTTTCTCCAAGAAGATTTATCCCTAACCTGTTCCTTCACGTGTCCCATCACAGTCCCTTAGTATACTCATTGCCTGTAACTGAGTCCATCCATCTTGTGGTTGGTCATCCTCTTTTTCTCTTTCCTTCCACTTCCAGAGCTAGATTTTATAATTTGGACAAATAATTTGAGCCTGGTTATTTGTGCTTTGAATGAGAACTTAGGGTTGACCTGTTCAATGATACATTGCTCTACATTCTTGGCTGTCCGTGTTATTCTCAGGAGTCTTCTCCGAAACCAAATTTCAAAGGCATAAGATACTCTTCCTATCCTGCTTCTTCAAGCTACTTTTGGGGAGCCACTATTAGGCAAAAATCAGAAAGAGTCTGATAGCACCTTTTCAGGTCATGAAATATTATTAAAAGGCATACTGTAAACTTTCAGGAGCTGTAGATTGCTTCATTAGATACAGCAATGACATGAATTTTAGCTCACAAAAGCTTATTCCTTTTAATATTAGGGGTTTAATCTGAAAAGAGTATCAAAGTCCTTTTGATTTGGGGTTGCTATAAACTAACATGGCTGCCCTCCTACAATGATCATTTGCAATTTCACTGGCTGTCCATGTACATTACAATTATAAATTAAAGGGATTAGATTTATCTATGCTCGATGCATAGTATATGTAAGTATTTTCTAGTCAAAGGATCATGCTCAGCCTTTGAACTGCAAACTGGAAGCTATGCAAAAGTAAAAAACAAAACAAAACAGGGCCAGAATAAAAACTATAATTGATTGGATTTCATTTGCATTTAATTAAAATGAATCATAATTAATATAGTTACTATCCAAACATATATGTATTTCATATTTCCCGCCTTTTCTTAAATTAAAACCTTTTGGAGAACTCATAGCTTCCGGGAACTGTTCTAGAATGTGGGAGTCAAATTCTGAACTTCAATTTATTGAATATAACTTGGCTTTTAAATTCATTTTGAAAAGGTTGATGACCTTGTAGCCTTCCAGATTATGTACAATGTGATTGCCAAAATTCCAAATAATCTGCCTAACTACTTTCGAAGGCAAACTCTGGACAAGCCTTGTGAGATAGCTTTCCTGGTTTTCTTTCTGTGAAGTATAAAATAGTCTTTGCTTGAGGGTGATGGAAAAAACAAGACCCATAACCAAAAAATTGTGTTTGTGCATTAGTCAGCATGGTAGCATTTGCAAGAAAGTTACTAGTGAGTTGTACATCACCAGATGAGAAGCACAACAAGAAAGCCTAATTCTAACCTGGGTTATGTATTAACACAACTAGATTGGAACAATAATACAGAAGTAATGTGCTGCATCTCAACAATATGTGGAATCACTTTTCAAACAAGGCTCAGCTTGGAAATTGACTAGAAAATAAATGGACACCAATGCCTCCTTGATTGCCTGCCTTCAAATAGACTGTGGATTTTGTAAATGTAGGGTAAATTTCAAGGACATCCCATATAAAAGGATATACATATCAAATGACTTTCCTACAGGAAGATCAAGAATGCTCACTATATGTTTAGGTTTACAGAGGTATAAAAATAAGTACATGATCCTCAGCTTGAGTTCTGTCCCTTACATTGCATTTTATTTCCCCCTTTGAATACAATTCAAAGTTTATTTCCCTTTTTAGTCGCATCCACCGAGGTCCAGAAAAATTGAAGATGGATTTTCCCCAAGGGTTGCCCAAAGTGAGTCTCCTCCCTTTGCTTCCTGAGGGCAAACAAACAGGGAGAATGAACTTTTTCTGGGGCCGTGCCTCAGTTGTGGAATATCACCTCTAATTCCATAAAGTGCGAGGCAGTGACATTTATTTCCATCCAGGGATTTTAATTCAGCGGTTGCTGGATTTTTACAGACAATTAGTTCACCTTTATTTTTACTGCAGTGCCTTAGTTTTAATGCAACTTGTTTTTAACATATGTTTTGCTGCATAGTGACGGGAGCGAGGATGAGTAAAACAGAGCAAGACACAGAAAATAAATGCAAATCAAAACAAAGGTACTCTCGCAAGGATAGGGAGTGGGTACTTCTGGAATTTTCCCCGTTTATAAATTACTTCTCATCAGAAAGTGATTTCTTTTAACCAGTGCTATTTTTGTAAAAAAAAAAAAAAGGTGCCGGAACTCACACGTGTCATACAACCCGCCTTGCCTACCCTACAATGTTCCATCCAAAAAAGGTGCCGGAACTCCGTTCTGAGCGTTCTATGAGGAAAAAAGCCCTGCTTTAAACAGCCAGGATCAGAAAATCCAGAGCCTCAGTCTAAACCAAAATCCAAGCAAGTGAACTTACTGATGGTCCTTTGGGTCCCAGGGATCCTGGTTCTCCTTGTGGTCCTTGTTCTCCCTATTGGCGGGATTGCAGGAACAATACACAGTATATATTTAAAGATTGATATTTCAGAAGAAGAAAAAATGCAAGTCTTCTGGTTAAAAAAAAAGGTTACACTTGAGATAGAAATGATCTTACAGATTTGCCCGAATTTCCCATCAAGCCAGGTTTCCCAGGAGGACCAACATCACCCTGTTGGAGAAAAAAATATTTTAGCCCCTTTAAAGCATAACAGCCACGCTCAGGCCATTTCAGTGGCAGGATAAGGCACTTAACCAGCCCACCTTATTTAAAAATCTTTTTCACTAGTCTTTATTTCTCCATCTCTGTCTACTTTTTCCTTATTTGACCACATGAGATACGTTCGAGTAACAGGGTCATTCTCTGTTCCGTTTCCACCTCATCTACAATGAGATTGAGAGCAAACTTAACAAATTATTTTTCTATGTCTAGACCGTTCTGAACCATCTTCCATTTTTTTCAGAGTAGTTTTTGTTTTTCTGTTGTAACTAACAATGCATAAACTTGCTTTTTAATCCAGTTCTGTAATGCATTCGCTACCTTTAAATGAACTGATTGTGTGCTTTCCTTTCATTTTACATAAGTGAGGGCTGTCCAGGTCTCTGGATTCCAACTCCAGCAGGTGCTTTATTAGCTGCAGAAGACAGCCACGCATTCCTGGAAAAAGTCCCAGTTGCTTTTAGGTCGCAGAAAGGCGTAATGGTTGCACCCCTCTGTGCTCCAAAGTGCTATTTTTATATCAAATCCAAAGGGCCACACAGTCATAATATAATTGCCCTCCATTCTTTTTCTAATATTAGATACAATTAATGATATAGCTATATACTACTAAAACTCTCCTTCCTGTAATCTTTCACTGGGCAAAATTATATATAGGGCAACAGTTTTTGAACAAAAGTATCTTAAGTGGACTAATTTAAAGAATCCATCCAAAAACTTACTTCGTCCCTCCCTCACATTCCTTCCTTCCTTCCTTCCTTCCTTCCTTCCTTCCTTCCTTCCTTCCTTCCTTCCTTCCTTCCTTCCTTCCTTCCCATGCCTCTCTCCTTCCTTTTTCTCTTTCTAATGCTCTTTCCTTCCTTTCTCCCTCCTTCCCTCCTTCCCCCTTCCCTCACATTCTCATCCCTTCCTTCCTTCCTTCCTTCCTTCCTTCCTTCCTTCCTTCCTTCCTTCCTTCCTTCCTTCCTTCCTTTCTTTCTTTCTTCTTTCTTTCTTTCTTTCTTTCTTTTTTCTTTCTTTCTTTCTTTCTTTCTTTCTTTCTTTCTTTCTTTCTTTCTTTCTTTCTTTCTTTCTTTCTTCTTTCTTTCCTTCCTTTTCCTTCCTTCCTTCTTTCACCTGCCTGCCTGCCTGCCTGGTTGCTCACCTTGACAATGAGGTGGTTCTGCAGCATGCTTTCTCTGGTCACCATGACTCCGATGGAATTGAATTTGGTTAATTTTATAAAATATTTTATGAAACAAACATAGCATAGCATTTGTGTCGAAAACATTGCAGCACTTCCGGGTTGAAAGGATTAGCTAGTGGCATCACTGTTGCCTAAGGGATACCCAATTGGGGGTCCCCAACATGTTTTGGAGCAAAGGGTCTGAGCTCAACCAAACCCACGGCAGCTTCAGGTTCAAACACAGGCTTGCTAACCTCCATCCCAGCATCCTAACCTTGCGTACTCCAATATAAAAATAATTACAAAACAGCTCACAATATAATACGAAATGTCATAAAATATTTCCTGTGCTGATGTTTGACTATGACATGAATGTATCCTAATTTTTCCAGCGAAGGTAGTACATTAGAAGCTCCATCACTTTTGAAGCCCTTGAGCAATCTGGTAAGGACATATCTCTGAAATGATGACTCAAGGGGTCATGGGCTGTCTGGTACGTAATATTTGTCTCTCTTCCTAAACAAGGAATTTTTTAATAAATGGTTTATTCCAAGCCTCAGTACATAGCTATTAACCCTGTATGAATATTTCATTTTAAATGTGATTAAAACATTATTGGTCCCTCGGAATTTCCCAGGTGAATTTATTGATTGCATTTGTACCCCCTTGTAGCTTCTCTGTAATTTCACTAGAATGCACATGTTAAAATATTCAGAATCCAATAAAATCCAGGAAGATAAACTATAGAAAGCAAATATCCCAAATATGATGCAGAGAGTAAATCTAAAAAGAACTGTTGGATCTTTATTGCCTTCTGAAAGTGCTCTGTCTTCACTCTTTCCAGATGGCAAATGAAGTCTGGCTTCCAATGGGAGATGATTCCAAAGTGCTGGCACTGCCATAGATAAGCAACACCTCCAAAGGGAGAGCCACCAGCTGGGCATTCCGACAAGAATAAATAGGTCAGGCTGACTCATGCAAGCAAACACAGTCCCGAAAGTAGCTTGGTAAAAGCTTTATAGGTCAATACCAATACCTTAAATTGCACCTGGAAGCCAATAGAAATGCAGAGCACTAGCAAAGTGTAATGCTATCTGGCCAGTGAGTACAAGCTAATGTAAGGGTTGCTGCATTAACTTAATCAACTGAAATTTTGAAGTGGTCTTTAAAAGCAGCACCACGTACAGGATGTTGCAGTAGTTTGACCAAGTATTTATAAGGGCATGATTTACTGAAACAAATTCTCACACTCCAGGTAGACTAGCCAAAGCTAGGTGAGGCTCTCCTGACCACAGCCTCCACTTACTCTTCAAGTGTGGGCTACACGTTCAGGAGAAACACCAAGTCACTGACCTCCTCCCTCAAGGATACTGCTTCCTCAGCCAAGAGAGGTCACCAGGAATGATCTCAGAGCCAAGTCATCTGTTGCCAGCAGGGAACCAAGGATTCTATGATTTTGCTCCTCAGATTATCAAGAACATCTCTAAGCACTCAACAGAAAGTAGCTGGATTCATAAGGTGCTTGAGGCAGACCATCCAAATGGGTCCAACCTCGTGAGATATGGGCAGCTAAGTTATAGCTAGACTAGGAAATGATCCGACCATGACAAAGGGACAGTGGTACTAACCTCCAGATCCAGACCCCAAGGCAACTGCTGCAAAGTCAAAATGAGCTTAACCGTGAGATTACTGGGATAAGCCCTTAGTTGCTGTGAATCCTGAGCTCTTCCCAATCCAGCTCCCATTGCATGACATTTTAAGTTCCCCAACACCAATGGGAGAGTGGGGAGAGAGACTTCTTCAGTAGCCCGGCTGTGGAACATGCAATTTGGTTAGGCTTTCTTTTACGGCTTAGCACAGACCTAGGCATTTTATGCCCCCCCCCCAAGACCACCTTTGGCTGTAACTATCCATCCCATGTGAGGTCAATTGGGAAAAAGAATTCAAATGTAAATAAGTGCACCATAGGGGCAGGAGAAGAAGCCGAGTTGGCTAGTGTCTGTGGGAGAGCAAGGAGAGAAAACCCTTCCCTGCACCTGCACAGTGCCCACCCCTCACCTGGAGCAGTCTGAAGCATTGAGGTGAGGGACTTTGAGTACATCAAATCAGATTACATTAGTTCAGCCCTCCCTCCCCAACAGTCCCAGTTTCTCATGTTATGCCTTAGGAAAATTAATTGCCCACCCCAGGCTTAGCATGTCGTATCAACCAATCTGTTTGACTAATTCCTACCGCAGTTTAGCCTATTGCCCATATCCAGAGTAAATGGTTCTTTCCTTAACCAACTTAAGCATGCTGTATGAACACACACACACACAAACACACAAAATCTCACTTCAGTTTTGGCTTGCTCTAACACTGGGCTCATAGGGAAATAAAAATTCAGAGTCAGTAACTGTTTTAGGGTTTTTGAAAATAGTAACTTGTAAAAAATGGTAATCCCAGTAGACCCATTAATAAAGTCAAGCCTGAAAAGAAGCTGGTGTTTTGAATTTGGACTGTGGGAACTTTGATCTAAATCTCTGCTCAGCCGTGAAGCTGTCTGTCTAAATAAACTTTCTCTCCTTCGACCTTCTGCTCAGCACTCTAAAGAGGACACTGTAAATGAGATTGTTGCATTTAGACTCCCAAGAGAAGAAATAAACACTTCTTTCTGTAACAGTTCCATCTGTAAAGAGGATGGACTATTTCCAAATTTCCTAGGATGCTTTACCTTTGGGCCAGCAACACCTTTTGCTCCAGCAGAGCCAGCTAAGCCCTAAAAAATAAGCAGATATTGAAAATATTTGAAATATTGTAGTGAAATTTCTTAATGGAAATGTCAAAAGTTTGCTTTACTTTGTAACCATTTTTCTTGAAACCCTGTAAATATTAATTAATGAGGCTTCATATCCTCAAATTCACCAGGAACCTAAGAAGAATGAATGCTTCAATCCAGAATAAACAGGCACAAGGTAATTGATGTATCCTATTATAATGATAGATATGTACTGTATATGGCATGTCCAATCCTAATGACTTATTAAAAAGGTGTCTATTCAGATATGCATCAATTCAAAATAACCCAGCATTGGTAGATATTTCACAGAACACAGAAGAGCTCTTTAATGAGTTTTGGGAGAAGGGGAGGTCCTCAGTTTTACAAAATATTCATTTTTTAATTTATTCATTAGATCTTTATCCCACCTTTATTACTTTATAAATAGCCCAAGGCAGTGAATATACCAAATACTCCTTTCTCCTCCTATTTTTCCCGTAACAACAACCCTGTGAGGTGGGTTGGCTGAAAAAAGGGACTGGCCCAAAAGGGAATGGGACGACTCACTGTAGCCAGGTGGGTATGACCGGGAAGGTATGGCCATCTGAGTGCCACCAGGTGGGCATAGGTGAGTGGGCATGGCTGGGTTATTGCTAAGGATTAGGTGCAGCCCACTCAGGGTGGCTGACTTGCCTTTTCAGCCTCTTATGTTTTTACAGAAAGGAGTTGCATGGTCAACGTGCAAAATGAGTGACACTGATCTATTGGTTTTGCCTGGACTTGCATCAAAGAATTACTGTAGAAATTAAAAAGTGCCAAGATACTGCCTTATTTCATTCCTTTGAGGGTTTTTTTTTTTTGTTAGTAAAAATGTCATTTTTGGACTTGTACTAAATTACCGTCATGATCAACAATTGATGAAGGATGCCACTAATTTCTCTCCCAGACTGCCTTTGGGGATTGAATTAAAAGCGGTCTCGATGAATAGCTGAATGTAATGTATAACATACCCAAGAACAATTGACATATCTTTCTACAAGGACATCATGCTGCTCAAGTGTTGACTGATCTTCCCTAAAGACTTCTGTCCCTCATCAACTTTTTCCCAAGGTAGTACCTAGTGTGCAATTTGCTCCACCCAACACAGTAATCAGCCAGAAATTTACCAGTTTTTTTTTTCATTATTTGAACTATATTGAGCAATTTGCCAGACTGATTAACTTTTTAAGAACGATTGCCTTTCCTTTTTCCCACTGTATACATATACTATAAGCATGCAATTTGATTATTAAAATTTAAAAAAATCTGGCTCAATAAACATCCAGTTTTAGTTAGCTTTGAAATTTAACTTTGTTTACATTTTAAATATGCAAAAAATATAGAAAACACTTACGGGGATTCCTTGAATGCCTGTATCACCTGGAGGTCCAGGTTTGCCTTGTTCACCCTGAAAAAAAATACTCGTATTTCAGGTGAACTCCGAAGAAATCTTGGTAGAGAATCAAGCCATCTGCTTACATGGTATACAAAGCTGTATAGTAAGGATATAAATAGGTTTCCTACCTTTGGCAAATTCCATCCCTGCCACATACCTTAAATGTGGTATTAAGCAAATGATCCAGTTAAAGTAAATCACCAACATTCACCCAAGAAATAAGGACACAGCATGTAAACATCATCCTGCTAGAACAGGCTACCAAGTGTACTTCTGTATTTTCATAACAGGCAGGAAGTTGCCGCTGGAAAGATCATATTGAAGACATATGGACTTTCTACTGCAGGGGTCTTCAAACTTGGCAACTTTAAGACTTGTGGACTTCAACTCCCAGAATTCTGGCAGTTGAAGTCCTCAAGTCTTAAAGTTGCCAAGTTTGAAGACTCCTGTTCTACTCTATGCACTAACACTTGATAATTCAATCTTTATTTAGTGCTTGTAATCCACCAAACGGTCATTTTAAGGGAGCAGTAAAGACATTGTAAAAAAAATAGAATGCAGATATTATTCTTTTAATATGTAACCTAGTATGTAGATTAAATAATAATTAAGAGATGCCTGTATCTAGACCAATATTTCTCAACCTTGGCAACTTTAAGATGCGTGGACTTCAACTCCCAGAATTTTCCAGCCAGCGTAGATTGAGAAACGTTGATCTAGACTAGACAGAAAGTATGTATAATACTTGTCACAAAAGGAAGACAAACAGAAGAAAGCAGTAGCTAGACACATATCTTCCACTGCATGAGTGACAATCACTAGGACTTTCTATTATGTAGTGGGTTCTGGACTGCATGGAAGACAGCAGGCAGATGAGTACAGCAACAGCTCTTTATTGTGGTTAGGACTGTACTGAACAAAGGGGGTTACCTGTACCCCTTATATACCTTGCCAGGTACGCTCCCAGCCAATCCCTTCATCTGAATCTCCCGCCAAAAGCTAACCAGCCAATCCGGTAACGGTACAGCACCACCTGGTGGTATTTGCTGAGCTACTGCTTAAGCCCCATACATAACACTTTCACTGGCATGGATCCACCATTAACTCTTTGGGAGCAAACTCTTCATACCCATCTTAAGAAAGGGAGAGCTACTTTGACTGAGCAAGCTAGAGAAACAGGCATTTCCCTGTCTCAGAAAGTAAATGCTTGCAGGGGATTAATTAGAAAGATATAAATGGAGAGAGGTGAACTTGTACAGGAAATATCATTTATATATATCAGACTCAAGTGATACTGATCTTCTCTGAATCACTGTGTTGTGTACATGAAGATCCCATTAGTCACACCAAAGTGACACCAGTTTCAACATTTGTCTTCACGCAGTCTGGCTTTGAACAACTGGGTCACATACAGAGAGAGGGTTTTCCTTCCATTTAGTACACAGAATCTATATCTACTTCTGCCCAGAATAGTTCCAATTAGCTATAAAGGCTGGTGGGCATCTGTAGTTCTGTCTTCCATGAATTGGCAAATCTTCTCTGAAAGCCATCTATATTTGTTACCATCAGCACGTATTCTGGTATGCATGTATTTGATTTATATCCTATCTTCTTTGACCGTTCAAGGAGACTAAGCAGAAAATGGAGCTGTTCTGGAGACCTTTCAGCAGTTAATTGGATGATTTTATTCTACTTGATGATGATAGGATGCTCTGATTAATTTATGAATTGTTGAAATTAATAACTGTTACTATGGATATTTCCATGTTAAATACATTAAATTTTGGTTTACCAGGAACATTTTGGCTCATGCATTATTTTCCCAGGAGTCAGTGTGCAATACAGCAGTATACATGACAGGCAGACAAGCAACAATCAAACAGGTAACAGAATAAGATAGATCAATCAAATACAGAATGCTTTTTTAAAAAAAATAAATAAAACTAATGTGAAAACTGGTTACCAAATTAAAAAAAATACCTCACCAATTTCTTTTGATTTCCATTTCTTTTTTTTTCCCCCTATAGTATTCAGCCCACCTTGGCCTAAACGTAGCAAGTTTAAATATGAAAAATGAAACCAGGTTCTGATACTTAATAAGCATTATGTGATGAAATCATATTTGCCATCAGAAATTGTTGCATTCCTTATTTCATCTCTGTAAAGATAGGGAGTAGAAATGCCACTTGAGAATGTTCCTCATATATTTGGAAGAAGAAGAAGTTGTTTGGTGTGGAATTTGTGAGCCAGAGTCTTCACCATTCTGTCTTTAGTTGGTAACACTTGGCTTATTCAGTATTTCACCTGGACCATTTTTAGCTAAATGATTCTTGCACAAAAACAACCATTTCTATCTCTGGTCTTCAGTATCCAGTATATGTATGTATGTATGTATGTATGTATGTATGTATGTATGTATGTATATATTCTCCCCCTTAAATATCTACTATATTCAGAGCATATGTAGGATATATACTGCTCAAAAAAAATAAAGGGAACACTTAAACAACACAATGTACTGTATTTAATAGTAGGATGTCTTATTTTCTGTTCCCTTTATTTTTTTGAGCAGTATATATATATATATATATATATATATATATATATATATATATATATATATATATATAGAGAGAGAGAGAGAGAGAGAGAGAGAGAGAGAGAGAGAGAACATAATAGGATATATTCTGAATATATATATATATAGCCTTCTTTGCAAAGTTTTTCAGTAGTGGCTTGCCATTGCCTTCTTCCTAGGGTTGAAAGAGAGTGACTGGCCCAAGCTTACCTAGCTGGCTTTGTGCCTGTGCCTAACATTTACAGTCTCCTTATTTGTAGCCTGGTCCCTTAAGAAGTACCCCAAACAGCTCTCTGAATACAGGTATAGGTAAAGGTAAAGGTTCCCCCGCACATGCGTGCTAGTCATTTCCGACTCTAGGGGCCGGTGCTCATCTCCGTTTCAAAGCCAAAGAGCCAGTGCTTGTCCGAGGACGTCTCCGTGGTCATGTGGCCGGCATGACTAGACGCCAAAGGTGCACGGAACGCTGTTACCTTCCCACCGGAGTGGTCCCTATTTTTCTACTTGCATTTTTTACATGCTTTCGAACTGCTAGGTTGGCAGAAGCTGGGACAAGTAACAGGCGCTCACTCTGCTACGCGGCACTCGGGATTCGACCCGCCAAACTGCCGACCTTCTGATCGACAAGCTCAGCGTCCTAACCCACTGAGCCACCGCGTCCCTTATGAATACAGGTATATGAACTATTTAATTCTTATGGCTGATAAAGGGTCTTCTGGCAGGAGAAGCTGGCCTGAGAAAAGAAAGAAGAACTTTGGATTGGTGAACTAATAAAAAGTAGGATGCATCTGCTGTCACTGGCCTGTATAGACTCTCAGGTTCTGAAGGCACCAGCCATTGTTATAGCCTTTCAGTTTGGTGGCTCTATATTACTAACAGCTGAGAAACCTATTCATACTAATTCATCTAACTGCTCTTCTTCTCCATAATATTTTCCTGGTCCCCACTTGGCTATATTAAATTAGAACAGATATATTAATTTTACTTTAAGTACCTTTGCTCCTGGCATGGCAGGTATACCTTCACGGCCATTAACTCCAGGTAAGCCCTTGAAGAAGAAATAGTACTGTATGTTATACACTGGTATCATGTAAGTCACAAACGTGTACTTAAGTCATACACAGTTTTACCTGGTCTTGTAAGGCAATTTAAATTTGTTGGAAATATAAATAATAAATTCTATTATACCTAAGAATCATGGCATACATACAGTTTCTCCTTTGGGCCCAGGAAGTCCAGTAATTCCTCTAATGCCTTGTGGACCCTAAAAGTAAGAGATTTTTTTTTTAAAAAAAGCAAAACAAAAGCATGTTGAAAATACTGTATGACATGTATACAAGTAGAGATGAAAAAAGCAAAAGAAATGACACATTTCAGATACTCTTAAGATTGGATATCAGCATTACCTGCCATCTATTTTTGCTTTCTAAGTTCTTTTTTTGTGCCAATTTTGATTATGCACTGGCCCATCACAGAGGAAGTCACGTTGAAGGCAATAAACTTGCTTACACTTAGATATGCGGAATCTGTGTCATTTATATGAAATAAAGTCTGCACAAACCCCATGGGACATATTTGGACTTGCATTCCAACAAACATCCCTAGTTTTAGCTGGCAGCTGGAGATATTCTTATTTTTCTCAATTATTATAAGACTGTTAAAAACTTACCTTCTCTCCTTCAGGGCCTGTTTCTCCCAGTGAACCTCTTGGTCCCCGATCACCCTAGAAAGGAATGCAGATATAGTGATTAGCAATCTCTGAGCAATTCCTTGAAATAACCATATCAACTCAACAGAATGATTAGCAATTACAGGAAATGCACATTGACTTCAATTGTAGCTTCTCATGTTAGGAATCTTCTGTGTGCAGACTGGAGGTTGAAGGGCCCTTGTGTTAGGGCACTTACTGTGGTGTCTTGAACATTAGTGCTTGGTTGTTTGTTTTGAATGAAAATTGAGATTACGGTTTTTGTTAATGTGAGGGTGAAGGCAATCAGTTTAATTCTATCCTGAGGCTATCAGCAGACTTTAGAATTAGACAGATTAACTCACAGCTGCCCCAGGAAGACCTTGAGGACCAGGCTCTCCGTCAAAACCACGAGCACCCTATATTGTAAAGACCAAGAACAAGGATTATTATGATTCAAGATCTCAAAAAAATTCCATTTACTTAGCAATTCCAACAAGGACAAACTCAAGTTTTATATTGGTCAAGACTTGATTCCTACACCCCATTCCATTCCCTTTGAGGTGAGTGGCACAAGGATTATACAGTATGTGTTTGAAGAGGGACCATTGTTTGTTATAGATTCTCTTCCCTTCTCTTCCAGTGAATGGTGGTGAGAGAGAAGAGATCTGCCCAGAAACTTCCATACTATAATATATTCAGGGATCCCACTTTTCCTTATTTCTTTTCAACATCCGCATGAAACTCCTTGGAGAAGTCATTCATCAGCATGGCTGCTTGGTATTATCAATATGCCCTGGGCTGAACAAATGTTGCAGTGGAAATGCCCTAATCATGGTCACTGATGCCTTAATCACTTCCCAGTTGAATTTCTGAAATGTGTTCTACAAGAGGCTGCCTTTGAAGAAAATGTAGAAGCTACACCTAGTATAGAATGCAGCAGCCCAAGCAGTGATGGGAATTCCCCAATATAATCAAGTGACTCCTCTTGCCTTCTGTTTGGTTCAGGTAGACAATGACTCAGAGTGGTTCACAACGAAAAGAGTTTATTCAATACACATAAGTCAACTGACAACTGTCAAATGTTTCAGGCTTTTATACTAGAACTGTTTAAACTGTATCCAATCATCAGTCACTATTTTCCCGCTTCTTTACACGTTAACCAATAGTTGCACCAGAATCTCCCGCTTCAAAGAACCTTCTTTGCAACCTGCTATTTGCATGTTTGCAACTATCTACTGACATAACACCCCTTACCCCCCAGTTGTTGTTATTTATTGACATAGTCTCTTAAGTATTTGGGTGGCCTGTGGACCCTTGAAGGATATCTACAGCTTTGAATACCAACGTCATTGCTATCAGATTGTCTGCTTGGCTGGCTTACACTGGTGGGTCTGGACTCTAGAATTGTTGGCTCAGATGCTTCTCTGCTAACAAGTTGTGACTGTTGTTGTGATTGATGTTGAAGTTCAGCTAATGCGGGCCTGCTTAAAGGGGGCAGCTCCCAGTCAATTTGACTGTGTTGTTGGTTAGCTGTGGACGCACTGGTTTGAATTTCTGCTTCCCCACTACCTGGCAGGTTGTTATAATTAAACCGTGATGCAATGTTCCCCCCGTGTATACTTTGATCCCCCTCAACTGGCATGCTGCCAATAGTTCTCTTCCTTAGCTGATCTATATGTCTTTTGCTTACCCTATTCCCTTCCCCCTCAATAGTGTAAGACAAAGGCCTCATTATATCAGTGACCACCCCTGGGACCCATTTGTCCCCCTGTGCATAATTCCTGGCCCAGACTAGATCTCCGATTTTGAATGATCTGCTGGGAATGTCCGGTTCAGCACTTGATGGTAGTCTGTCAGGATGTAACCTGTCCAGTTTGGTGGTTAGCCTTTTTCCCCACCTCATCTCCGCCGGGCTTTTTCTGGTAGCCGTGCAAGGGGTCGTATGTTGGGTCAGCAAGAATTCTGCCAGTCTTTGGTGCCAATCACCACGGATGATTCTCTTTAATGCATCTTTGGTGGTTCTCACGTTTCGTTCAGCCAAGCCATTGGTGGACGGGTGGAAGGGTGCTGATGTTGCGTGCCTAATCGAGTTGGCCCTGAGGAAATCCTGGAATTCAACAGAGGTGAATTGGGGCCCATTATCTGACACAATTACATCAGGTAACCCATGAGTGGCAAAGAGGCCCCTTAAGACTTGTATTGTTTTACCTGAAGTCATTGAACTGACAGGAATTACCTCTAGCCATCTAGAGAAACTGTCCACCACTACTAGAAAGGTTAACCCTTGGAAGGGTCCCGCAAAATCAATATGAATCCTAGACCAAGGATTCCTGGCCAATTCCCACTTATGAGTATGTGTGTGTTGCAGCTCAGGTCTAGAACGCTGACACAAATAACATCCAGAAACACATTCTTCTATGTCCTTGTCAAGTCCAGGCCACCATAAGTGACTTCTAGCCAATGCCTTCATACGTACTATTCCAGGGTGGCCCTCATGTAACTCTAATAAAATTGTAGATCTGTGGATTTCAGGAATGACAACACGGTTGCCCCAGAGAATACATCCCAAATGGGATGATAGTTCATCCTTCCTTCTAAAATATGGAACGTACTTGGCATCTGGGTTAGTACTTGGCCACCCACTAAGGACCCAGGCCATGATTCTTTTTAGGATATTGTCTTTATTGGTGGCCTCAGCTATCTCTTTAGCAGTTAAGGGGCATTCAGGAATGTCTTGTAAAGACATGATTTGTCCCACAGGAGCAGGGTCTTCCTCAGTGTAGTTTAATGGCAGTCTGCTAAGGGCATCTGCATGCCCCATTTCCTTGCCAGGTCTGTGTTGAAGGGAAAATGAATATGCTGAGAGGAAAATTGACCACCTCAGCATTCTGGGCGACATTATTTGGGGTGTCTGTTTATCAGTGGTAAACAGTCCCAATAATGGTTTATGGTCAGTGAGTATGGTAAAGTTCCTACCATAAAGGTAATCATGGAACTTTTTTACTCCTGCCACGATTGCTAATGCTTCCCTATCGATCTGTGCATAATTCCGCTCTGCTTTAGTAAGCGTCCTGGAATAATATGCAATTGGCCTTTGAATACCTTGACTGTCCAAGTGGCTGATAACAGCCCCCACACCATAAGGTGAAGCATCGCATGCTAAAAAAATTGGTTTATTCTCAATAAAATGGGTTACTGTTGATTGGCTAGAAAGAATATTTTTTAATGTTTGGAAACTAACTCTATGTTTGTCAAGCCACTGCCACGGGGTTTTTTTATCTAAAAGTCTATGTAGAGGTTCTGCTATAGCAGCTTTGTGTGGCACGAATGTGTGGTAAAAATTAACTAATCCAAGGAAGGCTTGTAATTCAGCCTTGTTTTTTGGTTCTGGTGCCAATTTAATTGCCTTGATTTTATCAGGGGTAGGATGAATTCCATTCTTGTCTATCCTAAATCCTAAAAATTCAGTAGATTTAACCCCAATACAGCATTTCTCCTTTTTTAATTTTAGTCCAGCCCTCCTAAACCTTTCCAATACCTGTTCCAGACGCTCAGCTAATATTTCTTCATTTCTTCCAGCTATAAGAACATCATCAAAATAAGGGCATACACCAGGTATGCCCTTTAAGGTCCTCTCCATCACTTCTTGGAAGATGCCTGGAGCTGCTGCAATACCAAATTGCAGTCTGTGGACTCGGAACGCCCCCTTGTGGGTAACTATAGTCTGAGCTTCAGCAGCCTCTTCAGAAACAGTTAATTGCAAATATGCCTGCGCCAAGTCTAACTTGGCAAATATGGCGCCGTCCTGTATCGTGGCGAGGACCTGCTTCACCGTCGGGACCGGGTAAGCGTGTTTTTTCATACCAAGGTTCAGGGTGGCTTTGTAGTCAGCGCAGATCCTCACATCCCCATTAGGTTTAAGGGGTGTGACGATCGGCGTTTCCCACAAACCACCCTCGACTGGTTCTAGGACGCCTTGGCCTACAAGCTTATCGAGCTCGGCCTCGATTTTTTGCTTAAGGGCGAAAGGCACCCTTCGGGCCTTAAGCCTGATGGGTTTAACCGACGGATCTAAATTAAATTTAATTGGGGGCCCTTTATATTTACCTAAAGACCCATCGAATACGTCTGCGAATTCATTGCAGACTGATTCGAGGGTCTTTTTTTTAATAACTGTGTTTATTCCCCCTATCCAAATTCCCAGGGCAAGGAACCAGTTAAGGCCTATTAAACTTGTCCTATGGCCTTCAGTAACTATTAAATCTAATGCTCCCTTAAACCCCTTATATTTAACACTAAGGGTAATTTTCCCTTTAATTTTTATTGGGGTTTTTTGGAAGTCGGTCAATTGGATTTTGGTTGAACTAAGTGGAATATTTCTGCCACTTTTTTGTTCAATTTTTTTTAAGGGTTTCACTAGATATTATGGACACTGAGGCCCCAGAATCTATTTCCATTTTGCAAGGAATCCCTTGCAACTGGACTATAATTTTTAATTTTTCACCCGGGAAATTGTTAATTTTTTCCTTCCTAGTATGATTGACTCGCGCCACCACCCCGCGGTTCGGGAAATTAACCCTAGGTCTGGGGGTCTCTTTGCCACTATAGTAAGGGGTTACCTTACCTTCGGGCCGAACGTCGACTTCATGTAAGCGATTGTCGCGTGCACGACCCCTGCATATGGCTTGAATGTGGCCGGTCTTCCCACACAATCTGCATCTGGCGGTACGGAATCTGCAAGTTGCACAGGGATGATTGCCCCTGCAGCTGCCACATCGGTTGTCGTTGTCGCGCGGTCTCATTGCAGTGTCTCTCAGTTGTCGTTGGGTTGCGGTTGCTTGTCGTTGGGGTGTTGTGGTTTGGAATCGGCGGTTCGGTTCAGGGCCGTCGCTTCGGGATGGTTTTGTCGCCATTTTTCCAAACCGTCTGGTGACTTCGGCGATGTCAGCTTCCCATTGCTGGTCCACCTCCCCGCAGTCCACAAGGCCTTCTTGATTAATTTCAGCAGACGCAGCCATGCTATTGCGGGGGGGTCGCGATACCCGGTGGATTCATAAGTCAAGAGTTTGTCCAGTACTTCTTGCAAATCGCCGGTGTGCTTGGCGATAATTCTATTTTGTAGTTGCTCATCTCGCAAGCCTAGTACCACTCGGTCCCTGATTCTTATTTCCAAGTTGTCATATTTGCATCGTACTGCGGCTTCTCTGACTGCAGCGACGAATCTTTGGATCGATTCGCCCGGTCTCTGATTCCTTTTTTCGAAAATGCGATGCCAAAAGAGTTCTGATCTCCTGGGCGTGAAATGCACTTTTAATTTGGCTAACAGATCGGCATATGGAACGCTTGAGACTGGCTGTGGTTGACAAAGTCCTATAGCGATCCGATACACCGGTGTGCCGCATATGGTCAGTAAAGCTGCCGCCTTTTTTCGGTCATCTGTTATCCCGTTAACAAGCAGGAACCCTTCGACCTGTCCAACATATTCTTCCCAGTCCTCTGGGAAGTTTGGGTCGAATTCTTTCAAGGACCCGATTTGCGCCATTCGGAGGATTGTTGATTCCGCCGCGGCCGCTTGTGGTTGACTGTGACTTCTTTTCAAATTTGCCGCCTACGCACAGCTGTTCTGCCGAACCTTCTCTGGTCCTCCGTCTATCCCACCTTTGTCGCCAGTTGTTTGGTTCAGGTAGACAATGACTCAGAGTGGTTCACAACGAAAAGAGTTTATTCAATACACATAAGTCAACTGACAACTGTCAAATGTTTCAGGCTTTTATACTAGAACTGTTTAAACTGTATCCAATCATCAGTCACTATTTTCCCGCTTCTTTACACGTTAACCAATAGTTGCACCAGAATCTCCCGCTTCAAAGAACCTTCTTTGCAACCTGCTATTTGCATGTTTGCAACTATCTACTGACATAACACCTTCCCTGCTCCATTGGTTGCCACCAACCTTCTAGATATGAATCAAAGTGCAGCCCATCATCTTTAAGGCCTTATGTGGCTTTAAGCCTGTTTATCCAAGAGACTGCCACTTCTGGCATTCATATATACAGTATCTCCAACCATATACCTCATATAACCAGCTATTCCATGCCTCATCCTTTCAAGGCTGCCATTCCCCTGGGCTGCAAAAGTTGCTTTTTTTTATCACTCCCATTCTCTGAAGCTCCCTACTAGCATGTTTTCAGTCTGCTTCATTCCCCCTTTGTAAAAACTTCCCTCTTCCAACTGATAGTAGAGGATAGTGAAAATGTAGGTGGGATTTGTGACAGGCATGGCATATGAGTGTACAGTGTGTGTGTGTGTGTGTGTGTGTGTGTGTGTGTGTGTGTGTTTGTGTGTGTGTGTTTGGTATTTGGATTCAATTTCTGTTTTGTTTTGAAATTGTTCACTATTACCTACCCATAGCTATTGGGAATGAATGGCATAAAACAGAGTAAATAAATGAAAATTATTTACAATATGACCAGCCCTGTGAAACTACCCATCCTGATTTTGTTCTCTTGATGAACTGCTAAAACATCACAAGGTATCCTTATCATGGTTCACGACACAAAATTTTGCTATTATTCTGTCACCAATCCTGCTCTACCAAGGTGGATTACATATCTATAAAAAAGAGCCATGAAAATCTGGATAATTCTGGGCCTCTTGAATTTCAGACATCGCCAGTACAACCCATGGTGAGTTGTCTCTCTTTAAAAAGGTATAATTAGAATGAAGTAAAGTATTAAAATGGTTAAGAAAACTTTTAAAAATACAAGCCAACAATTAAAGGCCTGATTAGGAAAAAAAATGTCTGAAAACTAAGGAGAAAGTCTCCTTCCTCAATTTAACAGGGAATGTGATCCCACTACAGAGAAAACCTAGATTGTTGTCAGAAAAGCCAATAGTGTCTCTAGGTAAATCTTCCTGGATAAGTTTCAGTTTAAGAATAAACTCACTCTGTCTTTCACATTAATCATTGTCACTTTTGAAACATTATAATCAGCGCTTTTGTATATCATCAGGACAAGAATTGGGAATCTGTGTAATGTTTTCTACACAGCAGTAATCTAGATTTTGGGGGAGGGGAGGTGTGTGTGTGTGTGTGTCTGTGTGTGTGTCTGTGTGTCTGTGTGTGTTTAGTCACTCTAAGGCTGTCCTGGCTGATGAACTCTGCACTAAATGCAATTTCCAAATTAGATACAAAAGCAGCCGCATGTAGAGCACATTGCAGGAATCAGGTCAAGACTGTCCTCTAACTGATAAGCCATAGTTACTACATTAGCTGAAGTTGATAAAAAGGTGTTCCTTGCTGTTTTTCCAGTCTGAGAAACTATATCAAACTCGCGGCATCATGTGACGTCATGCAACATATCAGGACGATTTTGCCATTGCCAGCAATGGGTGGGCGTAGCATCCGCATGACGCATCTGGCCCGTGGGCCAGCGGTTTGACACCCCTGAGTGAGGCTGAACCAGAAGCACTCCCCAAATGGGCATCTACTCCTTCTGGTAGAACATATCTTATTAACAGCTGAAAGTCCTCTTATTTATGGAAGATTAATATATCTAGTTCCCATATTTATACATTAAACAAAGGGGTATTAAATGGCATAGTTAAAGATCACTGGTTTACCACCAAATTTTGGCAGTACAAATAGGGTTTGTTCTGTAAATGATAAAAGAAGTCTTAAACTAAGTGATGAAGTAGAACATACTCTTTGTTGTAGAACTACCTCAGAATTTTTTAATCAATTACAAGCAAAAGAGAAAGCCAACATAATCAAGAAATTGCATCTTAGACAAAGCCTATAAACATTGAATCTAATAGGACTGCATGGCCAATCATAAATAGAGTTTGAATAGCAAATGTGCTGCTTGTGTGTGTTATTCTTATTTGATGAAATATTGAGATAATATTGATAATCAATACAACACTGAATCATATGAATAATTTTAATAAAACAAAATACCCATGGCAAAAATATATGAGTTACATACATTTTACTGTAATCTCCCATCATCTAAAGCAGGAGTGTCCAACCTCAGCAACTTTAAGACTTGTTGACTTCATCTCCCAGAATTCCCCAACCAGGCATGCTGGGTGGAGAATTCTGGGATTTGAAGTCCATAAGTCTTCAAGTTGCTAAGGTTTGACACCCCTGATCTAAAGGGAGGTTGCTTAGAGCAATGCACAACTGTAGCAGTTAGATATCTAGACCGCAAAATATAAAAATGTAGAATTGGAGAACCTTTATGTTTTGGATAAATGGGAATGTATCTTCAGATTTATAGATCATTATGCATTATGCCCTACTGGAAAAATGAGCATCATTTTTTTAAAAAAACAACAGTTCTAATATAAATATTAAAAGTTATTATTACACTTTTAGTAACTAAATATTCCAATGACAGTTTTAGTTTCATTCTTAAACTGCAAACCATAAAAATGTAGAATTGAAGAAACTTTATTCTTCTGATAAATAGAAATATATATTGAGATTTATAGATTATTATACAAGGGTATCTACATATGTGCTAGTAGTAAAACAAGCATAAGTTTAAAAAAAACAATAGTTCTAACACTAATGTTAAAAGTTTTTTTATCCCATTTTAGTAACTAAATATTCTAGTGACTGTTTTAGTTTCATTCATATATAGTAGGACCATAGATACTAAGCACCAGGATACGCCATTCTTTGGGAACTAATGATCATGCTTGTCCTCTGATGATCAGATTGAGGTTTGCACTCCTTGATATCCAATCAAGGCAAGGTGAAGAAGCAGAAATGCAAGATTAACCATGTACACATGAAATAATATTCACCATGTCCTTATGAATGTTGCCACATATAAATTCTTCTGTAAAACCAAGAGATTGCTCAATTAATCAATATTGCCAAGCAATTTGAAATCACAAATGTATAGCTGATGTTACTTACTTTATCACCTTTAGGGCCCATCACCCCAATGAAACCTCTTAACCCTTGAGGTCCCTGAAAGGCAAAAGATTCGTGTAAACTTGAAGCTCATGTACCTGACTTGATCACATATATGCTCATTTTCCTTGGATAAAACAGTTCTTAAGCCTTTTCTTCTGGGTCCGTTCTTGTGACAAAAATTGTATCTTACTTTAAATATTTTCTACTGATTATTTTTTTCTAAAAAAATTCCAAAGGCCTAAGGAAATTAACCCTGACTGATATTTGGAAGGATAGATACTGAAGCTAAAGCACAAATGCTTTAGCCACCTAATGAGAAGAGAAAATGGAAAAAAAAACACAACAACAACCTGATGTTGGGAAAGATAGAAGGCAAAAGGAGAAGGAGACGACAGAGGATGAGACGGTTAGATAGTGTTATTGATGCAATGAACATGAATTTGGGAGAAAGGAGAAAGTGAGGGACAGGGAGGCCTCGTCTGCTATGGTCCATGGAATTGCAAAGAGTTGGACATGACTTAGCAACTGAACAACAACAAAGTCTTAAACATTGTACATGTTTTTCTGTCTCCATCTGTATGAACTCAGTACTTCTGAAATAATGAACTGTGAGTCATCTTTTGTGAAATCAACTCCCAGAAATAAAATCATCTTCCTTTTTGCTATTATTTGGAAGATTATGAAAAGTTGGTTATACTTAGATGGAGAAGCAACTAATGACATTTTACTTTAATTTTACATCATATATTATTATTAGATGCACCTTATAATTTATTATTTATCATTTGTGTGAACTGCTTTTGATTGGTGTGGTGTGTGAAAGTGCTTGCAGTTAAGTCTAAAGAAGCAGTCATCAACACACATACTTTGGCACTGCAGGTAGTCCTCAACTTACAACCATCCGTTTAGTCACCATTTAAAGTTACAATGGCACTGTCAAGTGATTTGTGGCCGTTTTTCACACTCACGACCGTTGCAACGTCCTCACGGTCACATGATCAAAATTCAGATGCTTGGCAACTGGGACGTATTTATGACGATTGCAAGTTCCTGAAGGTCACGCTGTCCCCTTTTGTGACCTTCTGACAAGCAAAGTTAGTGGGGAAGCCAGCTTCATTTAACAACCATATTACCAACTTAACAACTGCAGTGGTTCACGTAACAACTGTGGCAAGAAAGATCATAAAATGGAGTAAAACCAATGGTGGGATTTAGCCATTTCACACCAGTTTGGCAGAACTGGTAGCTACTTTTTGTTGCCCAGGCCCAGAATGGACTTCTGGAAGCAGCATCCACACAGAGAACTGGTTGTTCACATAATTGAATCCCACCACTGGGTAAAACTCACTTAACCTCTGTTCTGCTTAACGATGGAAATTTTGGGCTCAGTTGAGGTCATATGTTGAGGACTACCTGTATAGGAAGAAGACTAGGGCTCAGGCATCCTACTTCTCATATCATCCAGCTGTCAGTTTCCTTATTCCTATTGTCAATGGCCTTCCCATTTAGTGTTATCCTTTTGATCTGGTGCAAGACAGGTAATAAATTAAGCAATTGATTTTAACACGGAATGTGCAGAAGAAAAATTCAGGTAATTCTGGTTTCAATTAGTACTGAACCCAGGAGAAAAATGACTCACATTAGTTTGATCATGATAACAGTCATGACAACATAGTTGGATCAGGAACTTATAGTGATAAGAGGTAGCTGCAGTGGTGGGATTCAGCTGGTTCACACCGGTTCGGCAGAACTGATAGCTAAATTTTGCTGACTTCGGAGAACCAGCTAAATGCACACTGCTTCTGGAAGTTCAGGCTAGGCCTCGGAGGCCTGGAGAAGGCCTCCTAGGCCTAGAATGGCCCACTGGAAGTGCATGGATGCCACCTCTGGAAGTCCTTGGAGGCCCAGGCCTGCATCCAATAAGAGAACCGGTTGTTCAGATATTTGAATCCCACCACTGGGTAGATGGCTATTGGCTTCATTTAGTTCCTTAAATCTGAATATAATGAGACCTAACTAAAAACTTAAATAAAAAGAAATACTTTACTGGAGGCCCCAGATCTCCAATGTCACCTATTCGTCCTTGTTCACCTTCTTCTCCCTAAAAAATATACATGGCACAAGTTAGTAAATAACACATTCTAAAAATTAGCATACACAATTTATTCTGTTTCTCTCAATATTATGAATTGTGTTATTTATGTATTTCCCATCTATGTAAGCGTGGAGGCGGCACACATTAAATAGGGCTGACTTATTTGAGAAAGACTGTAACCAGGCAATAAAGGAGATGAAAAGCTGATGGTATACAATATCACACTAAATCATTACTGCTTTCAGCTAGGGTTGACTGAACAAACTATATGCTAAAACATAAACTATAGTTTACAAATCACAAGATTTGTTCGCATGTCATAAAAAGCAAAACAAAGCAAAGTACATTATTTTTAACAATTTCGTGAGTCACAGGGCCATCATTAGCTGCTGCAACTGAGTGCTATGAAAATAATGGAGAAATGCTAAGATTAATTTTAAGAAGATTATTACTATTCCTTTCTTAAATACACACCAAAGTTAAACATTCTTCCTCCATAAACCATAATTGTTCCAGTTGATTTGCATGCAGTAACATTCTTACCTTAAAGCCTTGCTTTCCTGGTTCACCACTCTCACCTTTTGCTCCTTTGTGACCCTAAAATATAAGGCAAATATATTTTCACTGATGCTAAATATGCCACCAGAAACATTGCCTATTAAAAGCAATGGTTGGGATATTTTATCTATGTGAAATCAGTTATTTTCCCAATCTGATGCCCTCCAGATGTCTTGGACCTCAACTCTTAACCCAAAATCAGACGTGTAGTGTAACCTAATATAGTTGGAGGATATCAGGTTGGAGAAGTTGGGATTAAAACATATAAATCAGAGTTCTCCAAAGTGGTCAGTATCAATCCCCAAGAGTTAACAGAACAGAATAATACAGTTGAAAGTGACTTTGGAGGTCTTCTAGTCCAACCCCCTGCTCAGGCAGGAAACTCTATACCATTTCAGACAAATGGCTGTCCAGCCTCTTCTTAAAAGCTTCCAGTGTTGGATCATCCACAACTTCTGGAGACAAGTTGTTCCACTGATTAATTGTTTTAACTGTCAGGAATTTTATCTTTAGTTCTAGGTTGCTTCTCTCTTTGTTCAGTTTCCACCCATTGTTTCTTGTCTTGCCTTCTGGTGCTTTGGAGAATAGCTTGACTCCCTCTTCTTTGTGGCAGCCCCTGAGATATTGGAACACTGCTATCATGTTACCCCTAGTCCTTCTCTTCATTAAACTAGACATACCCAATTCCAGCAACCATTCCTTATATGTTTTGGCCTTCAGTCCCCTAATCATCTTTGTTGCCCTTCTCTGTACTCTTTCAAGAGTCTTAACATCTTTTTTACATCGTGGTGACCAAAACTGGATGCAGTTAATGGGACCATCTATTGTTGTTATTATGCTTGGTCACACAATCAGCCAAATGTTTAGAGTGGATATGGCATTTTTTATCCACCTTTTGAGTCCTTCTCAAGAACCCAAGATAGGCAGATGTTGTTTGATGGTGTTAAAGGTATTGTTGCAGGATGTAAGCTGTTCCAAGTAAAAGCTGCCTTTGCAATTGACTGATGGTGATTTTGTCAATGCCAATAGTGTTCAAGTATGGCTCCAGTTGTTTTGGCATTGTATCCAAGGTTCCTGTTACACCCCTGCTCCGTGAGCTGCATTGGTTACCAGTTGTCTTCCGGGTGAGATTCAAGGTACTGGTAATGGTGTTTAAGGCCCTACATGGCATGGGTCCGGAGTACCTTAGGGAACACCTGCTGCCGGCATCTACTTCCCTCCGCCCTGTGCGTTCCCACAGAGAGGGCCTCCTCAGGGTGCCACCGATCAGAGAATGTCGATTGGTGGCCCCCAGGGGGAGGTCCTTCTCTGTGGGCGCCCCGGAGCTATGGAATCGGTTACCGGTTGAGCTCCGGATGGCGCCCGACCTTCGCTCCTTCCGTCGCGATCTAAAGACATTCTTATTTGAACAAGCCGGCCTGGCCTGATGGGGGATGGGTGGGGTCTCTTATTGTTATTTTAATATTTGTATTTACTGTTTTTAGTGGGCATATATTTAATTCCTTTTTAACTTTTGTATTTTTGTATTTTTTACATATTTGCCCTGTTCACCACCCTGAGTCCTTCGGGAGAAGGGCGGTATATAAATAAAATTATTATTATTATTATTATTATTATTATTATTATTATTATTATTATTATTATTATTATTATTATTATTATTATTATTATTATCTCTGCTTTCTTTTGCCACAGTCATTCTATTTCTATTTGCAGGCCTTTGTATTCTGTGATTTTCTCCAGTTCTTTCTCTTCAATTTTGCTGTCTCCAGGTACTGCAACTTCCAACTGCTCAGATTTTTTTTGTCTTTCTTGTTGACATTTGTTAAATCTATGTTATGTGGTAGATGTTTGTTTGAAGCCCTTTTTTCCATTTTCTATTAGTTTGTCTATTTTGTGATCCCACCAGTTGTTGCCTGCAGGTATTCATTGCAGCATGATTGCTACTTTGTTATACTGCATTTGTGGTCAGTCTGTGCGATCTTCTCGCAGCATTTACCCATAGTACTATCACCCAAGCTAGCATTTAATAAATTGTTAAATGGTTTTCATATAATAAATATTACTTTCATGTTCCAGTGAAGTTTAACCTTAACTCCAGATTGTTGTGGTACTGCTGTAACATCTCTTGAAACTTATCAACATCCAACCAATATCCAGTCATACCCAGAATGTATCACTCCCATCCCTTCTCCTACCTTCATGCCCATCATTCCAGCAAATCCTGGATGGCCAGGTGTGCAAGTATTTGGACACTAAAAAAATGAAGCAATGAATTTCATTAATAAGGAGAAGTCTGATGAGAGAAAAGCTGTTTACTAATTTAATATAATTTAATTAGTATGGCTGTCCACTCTCGAAGGCGCTGGGCAGTTTACAAAAATCACGTAGAGACAATTCCCATGCCTCCTCTAAAACAATTAAGACCCACATAAACATGCTTTTTGCACAAAACAACTAGATGCCCAATGGTACAAACAGTATAAAAATAGGACAGCCTCCAGTATAAAAATATGACAGCCCCCATCCATGTAAATTACAACCACATTAACCCCAGACCTGGGAATAGAGCCAGGCCTTAAGGGCTTTCCGGAAGCCCAGGAGGGTATCAATCATCCATAAAAAGGAAGATAAATATCTTACCAGTGGATCTCCACCATGCTGGCTAACTGTTCCCTGAAGTAGATTAGCAAAGTTTATAATTAGGATTGCCATGAATATTGTAAAGCATTGAGTTGAATTTGAATTAATAAGGCTGTTGGTACAGATCCACAAATGCAGTAAAGGAGCTTTTTATAAGGTCCAGAGTTATCTTCCACCACCAGCAGAAGACCTATTTAAATTCCCAGACAGAACCAATAGTGAAAAATGTAGGACCTCATTCCCTATATGATTGCAGTGTGCCTTTGGAATTTTTTCAGTTCAGGATTGCGTTCTCCATTCATACTGGGCTTCTGCCATGTAGAAGAAGCAATTTTCTAGCTTTTGGTCTTCATTTAACATAAATGGGATCATCTATGAACATGGGCAGCCTTCATATATTTTCTACCATTCCTTTACCCTACAGTATCATACAAATTGCTTTAAATGAATTGGGGAAGGAGGACTTACTTTGAAACACTTCTTATGTTCAGTATCACTACTGCAAACTTACCCTCGGCCCTGGGGGTCCCGGCACTCCTGCAGGACCTCTCCTTCCAGGATCACCCTAAACAGTGTCACAAGCACATAAAAATAAGCTGTGTATCCAAGTCCCTTAGAAGAAAGGATAGTGAAAAATCAAATAATCTCTACATTGGTTATATTAGCCAGCAAAAATGTTCTAGGACAGAACAAAATTCTGATGGCACAGAATAAGAAAAGAAGTGTAAATGGCAAGAGCAAAAGAGATTCAAACCATTCGTCCCTTTCATTACTTTTATCTCTCAACTGATATATATGAAGCTGTCTTATTTTTATGTGAAATCCCTTAAATGTACACCTTTAAATTATTGAAGTGCATAGATAAAGATAGGAAAACCAATAATTCCAAAGAAATGGGTGTTTCAGAATGGGCAGATTAATTTATGAAATTTTGAAAGACATCATTCATTACAATCCCCAATAAATAAATATCACACATCATTTGCACGTGCAGTTATTTGGGAGGAAAAGCTGGACTTAATTGGATTTGCTTTTTAATTTGCACCAGTTGGAATGAGCTGTAAAACCTTTATTCTCCGTATAAGCAGTCATAGGAATGACTAGTTGTACAGTAATTGTAAAGTAATATTCCCAGATGAGACTTCACCACACGAGAAAATGTTAACCTATCTAAACTAGTCTGTATTCAGTTGAGTTCCAGTAAATGCTACTTATAGGAATTAAGAAAAGCTTCTTACGCAATTTTAGTAGAATATAACAAATATAATAAGAGCTGACCATTAAACCAATGGTCTACTTATTCCACAGAGGACAATAGGCAATGGACTAAAGGTAAAGTATGAATCTTCTCTTGGACATAGTCATAATATTGGTGACATCCTATTGCAAAGAACCATATCAACAGCAGATTTCCACAATCTGTTGCCCTCTGTGCTGGTTGGACATTTTGGCTACAACTAAACATCTGAAAATTATCAAGTTTGGGATTGCTAATACATATTTACAGCTGGAACAAACCTTCAAAGATAGACCTCAAGGGCAGGTTCATTTTAGTGCATTCAGGTGTAATCAATGTGTCAAGTCATTCCCGAGGGATGTCTTTCCAAAAAGCATGGTACAAGCTTTAACAAGCAGGCAAATATTAATCAATGATTTAATGGAATATGGAACAAAGTACTCACAGGCGGCCCAACTCTTCCCACTTCTCCAGGAAGTCCTCCTATACCAGGAGGACCCTGTATTGGGAAAAAAGATAGAAACTAATTAAACTTCTCATAACAGGGATTGGCAACTTTCTTGTAACCAAGGCCTGTACTATATTATCATTAATAATTTTTTAATCTCTCAAGAGCAGCAAAGGATGGGTGCATGGAGTAACGGTTTAAAGGGTTTAAAGAGACAAAATATCTGACTTATGTCTTATTTTGACTTATGTACCTATTTTGCCCTCCAAATGCCCCAAACTAAGGGAGAGTAATCTTATCCAACATTTGGGAGTATTGCTTTTTTTAAAGAGTGAAATTGATGTCTTAAGCTTTAGCAAGAGTTAAGGCCCTGAATCATCTCTTTAAAAGTTCCCTTCCGAAATATGCAAAAAGCTTGGACCATAAAAACAGTGCTGGGGCTATCCAAAGGCTAACCATCCCCTACTTTGAAAAATAGACCAATCCAAGGAATGATTTTTTTTCTTAAACAGAAGAGTTTAATATGAGTCAAAGCAGCATTTCTAGCTGGCGTGACCATTGGTGGGATAAGCTGAGGGTGAAACACACCAGTCTGTGACAGACAATCCAAAGGGAGAAATAACACAAACAAATATGAACCTCATTTAATTTTTTTTGTGGTTTGGCTATACAATTAATTATGTATGGCTGATTACATTCTGTTTGAGGGTTGGTTTGGGTATGCAGGAATGGTTAAAGGCACCAAACTAGAAACTGAAAGACCATGATTTTAGTCCTGCTTTAAGGATGAAGCCAACTGGGTGATTTTTGACCCTGTCACTTTTTCTCAACTCTAACAAGGAAGCAATGGCAAACCACTTCTGAAAATGTTGCCAAGAAAACTGGGGGTTTGTTGAGACAGTCAATGGGTGTGTGCAGACTGTTTCAAAGAACAACAACAAATGCACTCACAGGTGGTCCAGGAATTCCTTTTCCCTAAAATAGAAAAAAAAACAGTTTTCTAATTATTATTTTTATATATTTAGTTTTCAACTCAGAGCAATTGTAGAAATATACAGAATGGAAAAACAAACAGCAACATTTTTAACTGGGAACATAAAATATTGTTTTCATCTCTCCAGTTTGTTGAGTTAGCAAAGAATTTCAAGCCATTTCCATTATCTTTGAGACAGATGTTGAATGTGATAATTTAGAGCAGACAAAACAGTTTTCTTGCTTGATTAATCTATGCTTAAAACTATAATGCAAGTTTCACTGTTCTTGCCACACTATCCTAGAAATGACCATATTTTTCCACAGGCAACAATGAGGAGAAAGCTTATTCTGGATTGTTTTGACATTTATTTACAAGACACAAAAGTCTGTCTTCTTTACCCAAAGGAAGGAGGCTAGACAAGGACTCCGCTATCCAAAGCTTACAAGAAGCTAGAATGGACCCAAGCATTGAAAGCAATGTTGACTTCACAGTCAATGTGAAAGATCTCCCCTAATCCTTTGTTTGAAATACTGACATTTTCCATGCTTCCTTTTTTTTTACTGAAGTGAAGCTTTCAACCAGAAGAGCTACAGATGGATATATTTTTTTCCATTTCATCCCTAATGGCTCTACAGCCTGAACCCCATGAGCATTGCCATCCTCATATAGTACATTACGCAAACAAAGGGGATCAATTCATTTGCAGTCTGCTGCAGTTGCTGCTGGCTGTTGTATGTCTTTTGGTATGGTACTCCTCTAGTAAATATTGACCATAATACCCTTCTGAATGATCTGTGAGGGTGGGGAATGGAAGCAGTGATGGTGAACCTATGATACATGTGTCAAAGATGACATGCCATGATGTTTTGGGTGACATGCCAACATTCACATTTCAGCAATCAGAGAAGAGGGGATTGACTTATTGTCTAAAGCACCAGCAAGTAGGAGAAGAAGCAACTAAGGTGGAATTTCCTGACAGAAAGACTGATTCATCAATGGAATAGCTTGCCTCTTGGAGTCTTGGGTGCTCCATCACTGGAGATTTTCAAAAGTAGACTAGATAACCATTTAACTGGGGTGGTACAAGGTCTCTTGCCTTGATCAGGGGGCTGGACTAGAAGACCTTCAAGGTCTCTTCCATCCTTATGATTTTATATTCTATTCACCAACACCCAACAACTATTCTCAAAAACACAACCTGTTTTCGTGCAATTTAGAGCTCCTGCAAGATAATAGAACTTTCACACGGCATCCAGAGGCTCAAAAAAAAAAAAAACCTGTGCAAGAACAGGCTGTGCTTTTGCACAGTTCAGAGGCCATGGAAGAGCATTTTTCAAAGTTGCTTCAAGAACAAAGGACTTGTGGGACCCAGAATAACCTCAGGTAGGTCGCAGGACCCTGTTGACAGAAAGACAATACTGGCTGAAGTAACATGGCAAATTCTGGGGAGCGCTGGGCCATGGGACAGCCTCACATGCCTTGGGAAACAGCACAAGGTAGCTTTTTTGAGAGGTGCTAGGGCTGAAGTCAAGGCCCAGGCTCATCCCTACTGACAAGTGCCGTTGTTCAGGGAAGGCCTAGATGGGAAGGGGGCGGGGAGAGAGAATTATTTCTCTTTTGTTTGAGGGGTATGATGTGCCAGCAAAGTCAGATTAGGCTTTTTCTGAATTTTTGACACACCAAGTCCACAAGGTTCACCATCTCCGCTCCGCTCCTTCCTGGTGAGGTGGTTCAGGTCACTTTGTGTGCAGAGAGGAATGGTCGTTTGTTCAGTCTGATGAAAGAGCTCATCAGGGTTGAAACTGGAAAAAAAAATTCTATCCCTCAGTAGCTCCTCTGGGACACATTGGTCCAAAATTTCATTTTAATAAACAAATTGCAGCATGGGAAAATGGTTTTAATTACTGACAACAATGAATTAGAAGATATTTCTAATGGTGTTCCTGATGGTTATCTCTCCTAAGAGAATGCTAGTGGTGAAATGTCAACGGCACTCTGACCTGGTATGGGATAGTGATGTATATCTCCATCACACTGATCACACCAAATTGACAGATTACTTCCCCCCAGCAATTTCATGATGTTAAACAGCATGAGGAGAAAGAGCCAAGCCATGTAGCACCTCATATTGCATTGGTTACCCATTTGCTTCCAGGTTCAATTCAAAGCGCTGATTATCACCTACAAAGAATCATTTCTCTCTTTTTTGTATAATTTTATTAAAAATTTTGAAAAGAAGATTAAAAACTAACCAGAGCTAATTAAGAAGCAAAGCAAAGAAAGAAAGAAAGGAAAATGACAAAACTGCAAAAAGAAAAAATGAAAAATATAGAAAGAAGTAGCTTCCAATTTTTTTCCAGCAAATATCTGCAATTTTCAAATTACCTTCTACACTGTGATCTCCAAAAAGAAAAGCTCTCTTTTTTTTCTACTGTCTTCTTTTTCTAATCAGCAAAGCCATAAATAATACATCTTCTGCTTCATTCAGAAAATCCATAAAAAGTTTCTAGTCAGCAGTAAATGTGGATGTTGTCTTCTCTCTAATCAAAGAGGTCAGTTTGGCCATCTCTGAAAGTTCCACCATCTTCACCAACCATTTCTTCATTGTGGGCAGTGCCAGATTATTTCTCAGGTATTTAGAAAACCACCTCTCCCATATCAAATCTTGAGCATTCCTTGAAAGGGGAATGCTGATCATTTCCACCCTCCATGAAATGAAGAGGGTGAGTCCTGCTGATCTGACTTCTTTGCGGCTGCCTCTATTAATCAGAACACCTTCCTTCCAGAGGCACAGAAATAAATAACATCCTACCCTTTCAAAAGGATTTATGCCTTATTCTTCCACTGGGTATTTGGAGACCAGTGTGATAGGGTTACTTTGAGTGAGTTCATGTGAGGAGGCAGATATTTGTATTTTAGGCTTTTCTTGCTCATCATATAATCCACTTTGAACCGTGGGAAGTACGTAGTCTACAAAATATTGTATTAATAAAGAAAGAAATATACAAATGCTGTATTTCTGCCAGATAATATGACATAATGACCCAGCCAACACCAGGATTTCATGATGAGTGCCTGCCTTACTTTCATTTTACCTATGCTTTTTTCACCCATATTGTGCTTTGTAAATTGATTTATACAATGCCATGATATTCTCATTATTATGGCAAAGGTGTTGCTTATAACTTCATGATGAAGTAGGCTGAGCCCATGCAGCTGAGGCCATGGGCTACCTAGCCCATGCAGTAGAAAAATACCAAACACCAAAAACAGTGGTTTTGGTTTTGTTCAACAGAGTTACTGAAACAATCGTTCATAGTGTGCGGTATATTTTAAAGGCCTCCAATTTATATTTCATCTCCACCAGTTTTTTTTTCCTTTTCCAGAGATTCCAATGTAACACACTTATAAAATTTAAGTTGATTTTCCTCAATTCAGCCTTCTTAAATTGGCAGATGTTGCAAATATTCTGGGCAGTTCTTACCACACACAATCTATTGGAAAACCAGCCTCTTTGAGAACTTTTTCATAAGTCTTTCTATAGTATATATACTATAGTATATAGTATAGTATAGGGGTGTCAAACTCAATTTCATTGAGGGCCGCATCAGCATTGCGGTTGCCCTCAGGGGGCCGGGTGGGTATGGCCAGGGTGGGCGTGGCCTACTGGGTGGGCGTGGTTAGAGTGCGTATGGCCTACTGGGTGGGCATGGCCAGCTGTAAATCGTTCGCATCAAGGGTGCCTATGGGGGCCTGGGCAGGAGTGGGGTCTCTGGCAGAAGGAGGGTCTCTGAGGGTCTCTGGCAGAAGGAGGGTCTCTGGGCCAGGGCGAAGGCAATGGGTGGGGGCTGTTCCCTCACTGTTTCCAGGATGGCTTTGCGGGCCACATAAAGCCACTTTGTGGGCTGGATCTGGTCCCCGGGCCTTGTGTTTGACATGTCTGGTATAGTATATCATACTATAATTCACTTTCCTTATAGATAATAACAGTATATTACACTGTATTGTAGATAAAAATGCTCTACTGTTCTACAATACCCCTATCTTCATTTCACAGCAACCTTATGGTGTTCAAATGTATCCATTTAATTTAATTAAGCTTTAATTTTTTAAAAAAGAAAGAGCCCACAAACAAAAGTCTATTTACTAGGTGTGTTGGTCTTTTTACCCTCCTTACATATTTCATTTATCTCCATGCAATGTTTAATTTTTATTGTTTCCTTGTAAGGTCATCTTACTTAAATGGCTATGATAATAAATAGGTCACAGAACATGAGGAAATGTGGACTTAGCTGTGTCATCTGAGAAGAAAGTTAAAGATGATAAATGCAAATGGTTGCCATGAGAAAGCTAGAGTGAAATCAGAAGTATGGGAGGTAGGTGTATGTCTGCAGGTGGGATGTAAAATGTCAAAATATCCATATGATCAAGCCTGACTTTTTCTACACACATCACATGCCTATTTAAAAGGCAGGGATTCAATTTTATTTGAAGGTAACCCTCCCCCTACACCACTAATTCTAACAAAGCTTTTTTTCTTTGTAGTTCTCCAACATTTGTAGTTTTCTTTGAGCATCTTTCAGAGGCAATTTAAGATGTGTCTATTCAATCCAGAATCCTATTCTAGAATTCTTTTAATGCATTTTAAATATATTTCCAATTAGTGCTTGCTTTACAGTTCCTCTGATTTGTAAAAGTGGTAAAATCCCTTTGTTGGATTGAGTAGGGAGGGAGGAGGATCTTACAAAAGTCCTGTTTGAAATTTCAGCACCTTCAACTGAAGAGACCCTATTATCAAATCTTATTCACAGTTAAGAACAGTTTCCTGCTGGAATTTAAGCTCTGCTATTAACTCAAAGCTATTTTCTGGTATTAAGTTATATGAACACCACAAAGACTAATATATCCTACCAATTTCAAGACAGGAGAGTACTTTTTGAGCTCTTTTGTAAATGACCAGAAACTGCCTCCAGGTTTACAGATGTATTTTTTTAAATTGCTCTAGTTTTTATAGAATAATTAAGGAAATACTGTATATTTCATAATACCAGTTGTTAAAAAAGACACCATGTAAAAAATCAATGACTTACAGGAAGTCCACGGCCTCCAGGCAAGCCCACTTCACCCTAAAAATCATAAATGTTACAACATTTCAAGTATTTAAAACATTTATACAAGTTTTTGTTTGTTTGTGTTACTTTTTGTTTAGAGGAAAGGCAGAGTACAAGAATTGAGGAGATTGTGGGTTCTAGACCTACTTTAGACATGAAAATCCAGGTGCGTGACTTTGGGCCAATCATCTCTCTCAGCCCAAGTCACCTCACAAGGTTGTGGTTGTGGGACAAATAGGACGAAGGAGAATTAGATATGTTTGCCACCTTGAAGTATATATGTATAAAAAGGGTAGGTTGTTATTATGGTTCATCATACAGTCAGCCAGATATTTAGATTGGATTTGGCATTTTTATTCACATACTGAAATTATTATTATTACTGATCATCGCACAGTCAGCCAGATGTTCAGGCTGGATTTGGCATTTTTGTCTACCTATCAAGTCCTTACCAAGGACATGGGATAGGCAGATGTGGATGCTTGATGGTATTATAGATATTGTTGCAGGATGGAAGCAGTTCCTAGTAAGGCCGCCTTTTGCAATTGACTAATGGCGAATTTATCAATGCCAAAGTGGTGCTCCAGTTGTTTTGGGATTGCACCTTATTATTATTATTATTATTATTATTATTATTATTATTATTATTATTATTATTATTATTATTCAGCAACTGGCAAGCACCTCCAGTCCTATAATTAAATAAAAGAGTATGGAGATTGAAAAAAATGGGAAGGAAATCTAATGAAAGAGTTTAATCTTACCTTTTGTCCTTTTGGACCAGCTGGACCTGGTGATCCATCAGGTCCTGTCAATCCCTTTTGAAATAAAATATTAACTTTTAGTGCAGTCAAAGGCTAAAACTACTGAAAAAAGTATGTTAATGACCTGGTAGATAAGCCATTTTTCGCTATATATGCGTGGACACACACATACATTTAGAATTCAAGACTTTTTAGCTTCCAATAAAAGGGTTTCTTCAGACAGATTTCAGGGTTCACATGTAGCAACCTGACTGCAGGGAAGGCCCCCAGTTATAAAATTCCTACCAGAAACTAGAGATATGTCCCCAGTCTCACATTCAACTCAGTAAGGAAATACCTAAAATTTTGGGTTGGACCTTAGGTATTACTTTTCAGAAAAGGTGAGAAGTAGCAGAATATGATCCAAGGTTTGAGAGTGGTGTTTCACTTGAGGACAATGCATTTTATATCTGCCCACTTGACTTACTGTGAAGCCAAGATGAATCAGAATCCTTCTGCTTCAAACCCTGTTCTATCAAACATGATCTACGCCTTTGTACAACTGTAAAGCTAAATATTTTGGAACATAAATGTATAATGTATTTTTCATATACATTTTTATTTCCAGTAAGAAATAAAGAGGTTATTTTCAGTAAGAAATAAAGAGGCTTCTGTACACTGATTTTATCACAGCATGTGACCAGTAACGAGAGTTGCTGGCCACTTTTAAGATCACAAATAATCCAGAAAATGTTAAAAGAAAGTCAAAGGTTATAACTCAAGACCAATTTGCTAGTTATATTTTGGGATCCAATACGACTCCTAGGCGATCATCTAATGCTTTGTATAAATTGGAATATATAGTGCAAGCATTACCTGTAGGTCAGTGAAATTTATTTTCCTTCTCCCTCAGATGTGTCCAGTAAGGTTGTCAATTTTTAGAAAAAACACCAGGGAGGTAAACTCATACCTGTTAGAGGTAGGGGGTTTTTTGCCCAGATTTTCTACTAGGAAAGGTTTGACTAGAAATTCCATAATTGCCAATGATGAAACAGAAGAGTAGGAGGATCTGGACAGAACCACTATTAGCTTAGCTTAGTAACAGAAGACCATGGCTTGCAAAAGGACTCCAAACAAGTCACCAGGGCTTTCTGCTTCCCACACCAACAAAGCTTTGAGTGACTGTAGAGTTCTGATGTTCTCTCAGCCATGCTGAGAACTTTAGAGCCACTGAAAAAAAACCAAATCCCAGCCAATGCACTGGTCATCCTGACAGATCACAGAAGAGCTGCCTTGACAGCCAAGTGGGTGTATTAACAATGGAGCTGCTTTCCTTCAGAAGGACCAGCTGGTTGTATGTGTGTGTGTGTGTGTGTGTGAAGGGTAAATCTGGTGCCAGAAGTGGCTCATTCCAGTCTCCTAACTTTGCTCCTGCGATGGAAGAAAGTAGCCAGTCATTTAGAGTTCAACAGAAAGAGATGGTAGGAAATATAGGCAGTTGTCATTTTTCTTCTTGTTGACTTTTATCCTTTTTACTCAGAAGTTAATGCCCCCTGACTCAGAAGCAAATTGCGTCAATTTAAGCAGCTTTTGGAAACCTGCTCTTTAAGCCTTTAGCTCTCCTCCTGCTTGTTAAAGAGACACAGCAGTGCATGAAATTCATTTCATTCATACTTACCAGGACAAGCACGTATCCCCTACTGTGCATGGATAAATGTTTCCTAAGGGCAGATGTTCACCTGGGATTATCAAGTGAAATCCCCAGGTGATTTGGGAAAGCTGGAAGGCATGAAAGCTCTTTTGAACTAATTTATTTCCTGCTGTATGCAGAAGATATATGTAAAACCAGGTTCTCTGAAAGGTTATTAGATTGTGCTTGTGTTTGGAATGTAATTCAGATACAGTATGGATGGATACAAGCTTTTGTTCTCTGCCTGCTATTTTTTAAAGTTAATTATATCAAACCAGGAACATTTCTAGTGGCATGGAACATTAAAGGATTGGAGTTCTCTTGTCAAACAGAAACAAGTCTTAGCTAAGTTAAATAATAAGTAAATATTTATTTATTGCAAGAGAGCAATACAGGTCATTCTCAACTTACCACCACAATTGACCCCAAAATTTCTGTTCTTAAGTGAGACATTTGTTAAGTGAATTTTGCCCATTTTACAATCTTTCCTGCCACAGTCGTTAAGTGAATCACTTCAGTTGTTAAGTTAGTAAAAAAAAAACAGACCCAGGAAACTATAGACCAGGCATGTCAAACTGCTGGCCTGTGGGCTGGATGTGTCATGCCGAAACTACGCCCACTCCATTGCTGGCAATGGGGAAAAAGTTGTGATACATCATGTGATGTCACGTGATGTCGCGGGTTTGACATGCCTGCTATAGACCAATCAGCCTAATTTCAATATCTGGGAAGATACTGAAAAAAAATAATCAAAAACCAGATCTGTGAACATCTAGAAACAAATATAATTATAAGTAGAAGCCAGCATGGGTTTGTTAAAAATAGATCATGACAAACCAATCTCATTTCATTGTTTGACAAAGTGACTAAATTAGAAGACCAGCAAAATGCTGTGGACATGCTATACTTAGACTTCAGCAAGGCATTTGACAAAGTAGACCACAACCTACTTCTTGGTAAACTAGAAAAATGTGGGATAGACAGCATCACCACCAGAAGGATTTGTAACTGGCTGACAAACCTTACTCTACAAGAAGTCCTTAATGGTACTACATCTACATGGAGAAAAATAAGCAGTGAGGTACCACAAGGTCCTGTCTTAGGCCCAGTACTCTTCAATATCTTCATAAATGACTTAGATGAAGGAATAGAAAGGGAACTCATCAAATTTGCAGATGACACTAAGTTGGCAGGAATAGCCAACACCCCAGAAGACAACCTCAGGATCCAAAAAGATCTTGACAGACTTGAACAACAGGCCCTATGCAACAACATAAAATTTAATGTGAAGAAAAACAAGGTTTTACACCTAGGCAGGAAAAACCAAAGGTACACGTACAGATTAGGCAAAACCTGGCTCAAAAACAGTAACTGTAAGAGGGACCTTGGAGTCCTAGTGGACAATCACTTGAATATGAGCCAGCAGTATGTGGCAGCAGCCAAAAAAGCTAGTACAATCCTGGGTCGTATAAACAGAGGCATAGAATCAAGATCATTTATTACAGTCATTGTCAGACTGGGTCATCCGTATTAATCACTCTTATATTTACATGCTTCAAACATAGACTATACAAGACAAGTATATAATTTTCTCAACAAATGTATATTAAGTCAGTGGAACACATAATAGTTGAAGGCAATTTGAATTAAATTTGAGGCCTTGTTGGATCATAACACTCTGTCACCAATATTATATTGTCAAATTTCTAATACATATCCAGATTAGATTGCCTGAATTTAATTTATTTGATATTTGACATTCTATTAAACTTTCACAAAAAGAACATGCTTTTATATTCTCTATACATAAGCATAGGAGTCCATTTCTTGCATTATGACATGAAAATAACAAACTGGGCATTGTGACAGCATGATAGCATGATGTAAGCTCTATTCTTTACACTTTTATTTTAATATTGCATTCAAGTAGGTAACAATTAAGTTGCATTGTGATATTACAGTATACATTTTGTCATTTATGTCCCATCCCATAGATATCGGTGCACACAGAAATGCTTTTAACTACATTATTTTATGACTGCCCATTACTTGATGGCTAAAGTTAAAGCAAGCTATAGATTGTGCTACGATTTCAGATCATACTCTTGAGAAATTTGAATAAAAATTATATACTGTACATTCTTTAGGTAGTCTTTAGCATCTTTGGGAAACTGTTAGTAAGTATTTTATAAATAAGTATTTATATTTCATATAAAATATATTTATATTATATTATATTATATATTATATTGTATTATGTAAGTATTTATATTTAACATAAATAATATACATAAAACAGCAGTTATATAAACTGCTATATTCATATAAAAGCTTCTTTTATATGATATGTATGTACATTTTATATAAAAGAAGCAACTGTTGGAGCAGAACTTAGAAGAATTATGATCACTAGGCATTGCTAGACTGACATAGATTTTTGTCTTTATTAAATATAAATGTAACATACTTTATACTTCTAAAACAGAATTTCATTGCCTATTAAATAGCAATGAAATTGGGAAATGGGAGAAAAATCTATTGAGATTTTTTTAAATTACTGGTTTCTAACAAGTTAATCAAGTAATATTGTACTATCTATGATGTTTAGGGTATAAATGGGAATGTTGTACAAATTCCAGACTGATTAATCAACAATTGTTGAATGTTAGTCTAAACAGAATAACAATCTTCATAAATAGAATATGAGATTCTTTGTTTAATAAAAGTTGGCTTTACCAAATCTACCACAGGATTAAATTTACTTAAATCATGGGTGTTAAATTAATGGTGTTGTTTCTTGATTCAAATCGGTTCAAGGAAATCTTTTTGTCCTTTACTTTTTAATTTGGCTATACAAGTCATATCATGCATAACTAGAAATTCTGAAAGTATCATGGAAGTCCAGTAGGAAAAAAAGAGTTACTGTTTCCTACTGGAATATAAAATAAAATATTACATACTGATGATATTTTATGTTTTAAAGATAGACCAGAAGTCTCTGTCTGGATAGTCTGCAAATCAGATCTGATGCTGATGGATCACAACAACAACACAGAAAATATACATTGTTTTGCTTTCAGGAGCTCTTTTCAACTGGTAAATGTGAACTTATCCGCAGCTTTGATAGAGTTGGAAGAAGATTTAGAAACATGGTATTAAATTCCCTTAATATAAATGTGATTAAAATGAATGTAACTCCAAGGATGATTTTTAATTGTTTAGGAGCTTTCCTATATTTATTCCATCACATTATTTTAACAAATGGACAGCATACTAAATACATTTCTTTGCAAGGACATCTCGTGAAATTTTCATTGTATAAATCACAATTACCCATTTAAAGAGTGGATTTAATTTCTCACATGTTCAGGTTTGTCACTGGGCAATTATAGTAGCTTTAATCACTTCAAGAACTCACCCCTTCTTTCAATTTAACCAAATGATTATCTGATCTCACTGAAGTACTGGAATTCCTGTTTGTGGGAATGTAAATGTTATCCCTGAAATAGTGTGGCAACACATCTATGAGAAGTATTGAATCAGAAATGTAATTTTGACCCATGTCCCATGAAAAGATTACAGTATAAAATAATCCCAGTTTAAAAATGCCATCTGTATCTGTGTGAAGATATATAAACTGGGTCTGTCATAGTACTTTTACTTTACATCAACTTAGTTCTCTGGAAGCAAAGAAGTTTTTAAAATGAGCTTGATTTACTACCAACTGCTTCCTGGAAGTATTTTCAGCTTAAGCATCTAATATTTGGTTTCTTTGGTCCAGCTTCAACTGCTTCTTCTGAAGTTCATTCATTTATTTATTTGTACTACCATCCTCCACAAGGATCTATTGCAAGTTCCACAGTATTTAGATGTTTTAGAGAAACTGTCTGTGACCATAAAGTCAGTAATCTGCCTTTAGAGGGATATGATAAAAGATAATATAATTCCCATTAGTCAGTTACACGATCATAGGAGTAACGAGCTTGAAAGTTCTGTATTGGAAAACCAATGGAGAATTAGATTAAAAACAATTTGACATGAATTCTGCATGAACATAAAATGACTTTATGACCAAACAAAAAAACTGCTTCAGTTAGATTACAATCACCCTGCTGGAGATGCTTTGGTTTTGTCCTATGATCCTTGCATTTCAGCTGACATCGACAGGACTGTCAATATTTTTCTAGAAGATATATGTGTATGGGTTGTTTTTTTTATTACATCCCTGATATTTATATGTATCAAAATTTAACTTGTGGATTTTCCAAGTATGTGGATTGGCTGCAGCATTTTTGAACACAGGAAAGAGAAATTAATTTGCAGCCATGTATTTTAAGTGTGTGTGTGTGTGTGTGTGTGTGTGTGTGTGCGTGCGTGCGTTAACATTTGAATTAGTCTTTTCCGCTAATAGGGCAAGGAGGGAGATTTTTCACCAATTTAGTCAAAGTTTTTGAACTGTTCTATTTATAACAAATAATTATATACTTGCTTTGCAATAAAGTCCATCAAATAAATAGATGGGGAGGTTTCTGAACAAACGTGAACAGGTTCAAGTTATGTCATGTGTGCTTCTCTATGGAGGAAATAGTCACCACTGTGTAAATTGTATGTAAGTAAACAAGATTTTGTAAGACCATTGAGTCCAGTGCCTAGAATACATTTCTTCTGCCAAAGGCTCTCAGCTTTGCTGTCACCCAGCAAAGGCAAAGGGCATCAGGAGAGTGAAGGATGAGTTAGAATTACATAGCTACTGTATATCTATAACAATGGCTCATTCCCAGGTGCTGATTCTTTCTAAATCCCTTACAGCATAGGGCTTAAGGAAAGCATGCACAAAGAGCATGGAATTCTTTCCAGTCTCTTATTTCTGGAGTTCTGCTATAAGTCATGTGACCAGGAAACAGTTGGCAATAAGGGAAATATTATGAGGGTGGGGTGTTTTTTCCCCACATTACTAATTCCTCTCACTATATCAAATTTCATCCCATTAAGTTCAGTTTTCAAAAGATGATTGTTCTGATGAACAGAGTCCTGACATTATTTTATAAACTATTTTTTTTCAAACATTCCATTGGATTGGAGACTGCAGAAACACAAGCCAATGAACACTCAAAGGTAAGTCAAGAACCAGTGGGTAAAACCTTTACAGTGAGAAATCCATTTTTTTAAAAAAAAGATGAATTCCCTGATTGTTAAGCTGTGGAACAGACTGCCTTCTGAAATATAGATGGTTCATCGCTGAAAGTTTTCAAGAAAAGATTTCCATTTGTCTGGGATAGTGCAAAGATTGGTACGCGTGACAGGGGATTGGACTTTGTGACCACCAACATCCATTGCAACCCTGTGATTCTATAATGTTATTATGCTCTGCCTAAATTCAAGGGAATTGTGAAGTAAAGAAGTCCCAATTTCAGAGAGTTCAGCTTGTCACTTTCACCCACCTGGTATCTGCTCTAAATCAAAAGAATCTTTTTAGCACAGGGAAACAGCTTAGAACAGGGGTCTTCAAACTTGGCCCTTTTATGACTTGTGGACTTCAACTCCCAGAATTCCTCAGCCAGGCACCTGGCTGTGGAATTCTGGGAATTGAAGTCCACAAGTCATAAAAGGGCCAGGTTTGAAGACCCCTGGCTTGGAATAACACCATAAAGATCAGTAACCTTGGTTGCAGGTTCACTCACAGCCGTACTGCATATATTGTACCAGCTTCTCATGGGCAAAAATTATGCATAAATTTGCACTCACATCAGCTCCTGGTATTCCTGGCAATCCAGGGACACCTGGTTTTCCTGCATCACCATCTGGACCCTATAGGAGTGAATTGGATACCAACGAAGTAAGTTAGCAAATAAAAACAGATATTTCATTTAAAGACGGTATTTTAAAAATGCTACCTATTCTCAGGTACTTACTGGACGGCCTGGGGGGCCATTAGTGCCTCTGTCTCCCTAATGGGATAAAGGAAAGTCACAGTCAAGTGAAATTCATTTTAACATAATAGCACTTACAATTCTATCTGTAAATTGTATATGTATTATGCAGATATGATAAATATCCCTGTACGCACACACACATGCACGTTACATGGAGGAATCCTGATGGCCAGCAGACAGAATTGCTATAAAGCTAATCAAATGGAATTTGCAGATTATAAATACTAATCTTGCAGAATCCCTAATGCAAATGACAGATTATACGATGGACCTGATCCTGCTGCAGAAAAATTTTTTTTTTGTGGTTCACACCACCAGTTCTAGTTCTTTGGGTCTAAAGAATGCACCTCCTAAGTTTCCGGTCCAAACAGCACAAAATTTCTAATACCAGTTTACAGGTTATGACAGAGTTGTGCCCAAGTGTGTTGCATGCTGAATACAACTCAGAGAGTGTATTCAGTAAGACAGCAGTGTCATTGTATAATATTGGGGAGGAATGTCTTGAATGCTCCCTGCCACACACAGAACAAGCTATACTTACATCTATGCCATCAATGCCAGGAACACCTGGGGGGCCTGGGGGGCCAGGGGGGCCTTGTGGACCTGGAGGGCCTCTCTGGCAAGGAATAAAAAAAATGTTTAAAGTGCAGTAGGAAGAAGAAGCAACTCAAACCATCCTATAAAAAGAGGAAGGAGCAACTGAGAACCACGAGCAAGATAGTCTGACTAACCTAATCAAATTCAGTTTGCTTGATTGGGTAATATGCTCCTGTTCTAATCCGCCTGAGAGTAATTCATGAGGAATGTGTGTAATCATAATCCAAGTTCTACAGATTGACAAATGGTGTGTGGGGATAGATGTGCATGCATCTACGTATATGCATCTCTTGTTAGTGGAGGTGAGCAGAGACAGAATTCATACCTATGCCTACAGTAAATCTCAAAAGTGCTTTTTTCTTCAAAAGGCAACTGGACTGTTTTTTTTTTCCTAGAGGAGGAAGAAGAAAAGGTTTTGCTTCTCATTCAAGAAGCTTCATCACGTTCTGAAGGCAGGGTGAAGCTTCTGAAACTGATGAAGCTTCTTGGATAGGAAGCAAAATGTTTTCTTCTTCTTCCTCAAGGAAAAAACAGTCCAGTTGCCTTTTGAAGAAAAAAGGACCCTTGGGACAACTATGAACTGGATGACTGAGAATCTCCACCGGCCTACAGTAAATCCTTAATGAAAGAACCTCTTAAGGCAGTGGTGGCGAACCTACGGCACGCGTGCCAGAGGCGGCACTCAGAGCCCTCTCTGTGGGCACGTGCGGCATCACCCTAGCCCTGCCTCCCCCCATGGCCCCCTCCTCACCAGCAGCCCCCCCGGAGGAGAGTCACCCCTGAGCATAGTCCATGCGGAGCACCGCAGCCAAGGACATGGCACCTGGGTAGCGGGGACAAGACTCCACCCTCGCGCCCTGTCATGCACAGTTGATGTTGTGGGGTGTGGGCGGAGGGCATGGCCACTATGGTGCTGCTGGGTTGCCTGGGTGATGTGTGGCAGGCCGTGGAGGCAGTGAGTGGCCCTGGGGGCTGGCAGGGGCAGAATGGGGGTGGCCGGGGAAGGTGGGGGAGGGGAAGTGGGGGCAGGGCTGGTTTTGGAGCACTCAGTCTCTAAAAGGTTTGCCATCATTGCTTTAAGGCAATAACTGGGAATGAAAAGGAAGGGATTATTATGCTTTATATTTTCATTTCATTCTACACAGGAAAAGATGTCTTCTCACAATGACTGGCCCTGTGATAAAATGGAATAAAATAATGTCCTGTGAATTAAAATTGTACCCCATTGACTTCACTCCCTTGTAAAATGGGAAAATAAAATGGTAACTGCACCAATGAGTTTAAGCGAAATTGCCATTACTGTATGTCGAGACTTATCTTCTGAGACATATACATAAATAAGAGATTAATTATATATACATATCATAGCCCTTAATAAAACCTTATCTTTTATCTATCTATCTATCTGTCTGTCTGTCTATCTATCTATTTCTATTTCTGTAAGTCCCAAGAGGTTTGGAAAATTCCAAACCATTCATTTTCAAAAATAATTTAGGGGAGGGAATTCAAGGCCCATAAGACACATTGTTTTCTTTTGGTGATGAAATTCTGACTTCACAGTGGATGCTCTGTGATTTTCTAACAGGCCCTTTTTTGTACCTCACACTTTTCATAGAGAAGTTAAATGGCTGAGAGGAAAAGCAGTTTTCCTATAAATTTCAGAATGTGACAATTCCAGCTTTAGCCAGAGTTCTCACAACCAGTAGTTTAAAAACTATTTTTAATTCAGACATTATGCAGAAGAGTCATTATTGTTTGCAAAGTAAGTTGCTTCATGTCACAATCAGCCATAAGGCTGCATAGTACACATTTATTTACTTTGTAAAAAAACATAGGCAGATTTTTTTTTCTAATGTCTAGCAAAGCTAGCTTGAGTCTATACAAATAAAAGTCATGACAAATCTGTTGGATTTGCTCACTGTGCTTCAAAAAATGTAACATGTCATTTTGGAGAAATGCATTATTACACATTAATATTTTTAAGTAAACTCTCAGCTGGTTTTCTGTCATTCTTTGAAGACGGTCAAAAAATGAGAGCTTTTCATCTATTTTTAATGTAAGCTCATAAAAGAAAGCATATATAAATGCAATTCTGCTTTACTGTGTGTCAGTCACTAGAGAATTCTTTCACAAAACAGTGAATGACTGTTATTAGGAAACATATCATCTTTTCAGGATCCTCAAATAAGTGAGCTGAGTGATATTCACAGAAAAGAAATTTTCCTGTTCTGTATTTTCCACAGCAAAGTCCCCTGTTCTGCATTCAATTTTCTTCCATTTACTTACCTTGGTACTATTAACAACAAGAAAAAAGTCAAGGAAACTGTAGGTCCACTAAAGAGAGAAGATGGCAAGGAAATAACAGGCAACAGGGAGAAAGCAGAGCTGCTTAACTCATACTTTACATCAGTCTTCCCACAAAAAGAAACCATAGCCCAACATACCAAAAAAACCGCTGCAAAAGACAAATTAGAAACAAAAATTAAAATAAGCAAGAAAATGGTAAGAGAACACCTATTCAACCTTGATGAATATAAATCACCGGGGCCTGACAGATTACATCCCAGAGTTCTGAAGGAGTTGGCAGATGTTTTCTCAGAACCATTACACCACATCTTTCAAAACTCCTGGAGCACAGGGGAAGTACCTGAGGATTGGAAACGGGCTGATGTGGTTCCAATCTTTAAGAAAGGGGAAAAATGGATCCAAGAAACTACAGAGCAATCAGTTTAACATCAATACCTGGAAAGATCCTAGAAAAGATAATCAAAAAACTGATCTGCGAACAATTAGAAGCAAACAAAGTTATGACTAGTAGCCAGCACGGGTTTGTTAAAAACAAATCATGCCAAACATTCTTCAACAAAGTGACTAAACTAATAGACCAGCGAAATACTGTGGAAGTAGTCTACTTAGACTTCAGTAAGGCATTTGATAAAGTAGACCACAACCTACTCCTTGGTAAGCTATAAAAAGGTGGAATAGACAACATCACCACCACATGAATCTGTAGCTGGCTGGCAAACCGTACTCAACGAGTAGTCCTCAATGGCAGTACATCCACGTGGAGAGAAGTAAGCAGTGGGGTGCCACAAGGTTCCATCCTAGGCCCAGTACTCTTCAATATCTTCCTCAATGACTTAGATGAGGGATTTGAAGGGGAACTCATCAAATTTGCAAATGATACCGAACTGGCAGGAGTAGCCAACACCCCAGAAGACAAACTCAGGAACCAAGATCTTAAACAATGGGCCCTATCCAACAAAATGAGTTTCAATGTGAAGAAAAGCAAAGTTTTACATTTAGGCCGGAAAAAAAATCAAAGGTAGAAGTACAGATTGGGCAAGACCTGGCTTAAAAACTGTAACTGTGAGAGGGACCTTGGAGTCCTAGTGAACGATCACTTAACCATGAGCCAGCAGTGTGTAGCAGCAGCCAAAAAAGCTAACAAAATCCTGGGTTGTATAAACAGAGGCATAGAATTAAGATCACACAAAATACTAGTACCGCTTTATAAAGCCTAGTAAGACCACACATGGAATACCACAACCAATTTTGGTCACCATATCACAAAAAAGATGTTGAGTTTGGAATAAATTCAGAGAAGAGCAACTAAGATGATCAAAGGCCTGGAGACAAACATACAAAGAACAGCTGAAGGACTTGGGTTTGGCTAGTCTAAAGAAAAGAAGAACTAAGAGAGACATGATAGCAGTGTTCCAGTATCTGAGGGGCTGCCACACATTGTTCACCAGAGCACCAGAGGGAAGGACAAGAAACAATGGTTGGAAACTGATCAAAGAGACAATCAAACTGGAATTAAGGAGAAACTTCTTGGCAGTGAGGTCAATTAACCAGTGGAATAGCTTGTCCCCAGAAATTGTGGGTGCTCCATCACTGGAGATTTTTAAAAAGAGGCTAGACAGTCACTTGTCTGAGATGGTATAGGTTCTCCTGCTTAAACAGGGTGCTGGACTAGAAGATCTCCAAGGTCCCTTCCAGCTCTATTCTATTACCTGTGTATATCACTATAAGGTAATTATTTTTAAAAAAAATCAATTTTGGCTCTATATTCACAATCACTAAGATCAGTTGGAAGCCCAGGTTACACATAAATGTGGAAGAAATGATCCCTTTTATTATCCTGTTTGTAATTATAAAAAAGATTACTTAGGGAACTGAAGTGATAATTAACCCACCTAACTTAATCCTTTGTGGATTGCGCTGAATAAAAACAAATGAGTTTCCTTGGACTAAAAATTCTGGTTTAAGGCAGAAGGGTACCAAATATATCTGGGGGGAGGGAAGCATCAAAACTGGCAGAATGGACCCCAACCTAATCATACTTGTTGACCTTAGTTAGATTACTCTGAATGGCACATAGGTTCCCCGTGAAGCCTCACCAACCAGGAAAAATAACTCAGTGGAGGTTCAAACCATGATATGTCAAGCAGTATATTTTACAGTGGCTTCTGACTTCCCCTAGTATGAAGCTCTCCAGCTGGGCATAATAGATCCCATGCCTTCTCCAACATAGCAGCATTGCTAGAAATATACACACTGTTTTAATTGTTTGACAATCCAAACTAGAATCAAAGAGCAAGGAGTTTATTGAAACTTTTTACAGGCTTCCTCTGAGTAAGAATCCTTCTAGTTTTAAGACTTACCTTTATGATTGTCTGACTTATCTGGAAAGAATAACACAAAAAAAAGTTAGGCACAACTTACTTGTGCTAGACAAAGGCAAATGACTTGCAGAAAAATCCACATGAACTTTGTGCAGGAGCCCGAGCTAGCCATGGTTACTTCTTCAATGGCCACAGATGGATTTTTAAGGTTACGGAACCCCTCCAATTTCCTCCAAATTGGCACAACCAGCAAAAAGCACAGCTGTTGTGCAGATGAGTGTTGGAGGAGAGTAGCTAGACTGGAGGAAATCTGATGTCTAGAAAGGAGGGATTGAATGACTCCAGGTTTTTAACCCTTTGCCTTACTTTTAGCACTGAGCACTTTCTGCCTAGCGCTTGTCTTGAACGATGCTGCAAAGGGCTTCATCGGACAAGGAGAGACAACTTCCCATCCTGAATTATGTCCTTTTTAAAGCTTTGCTATAAAAGGGAACTATATTACGGCATTCTGAATACAGGTAATCCTTGACTTACAACAGTTTGTTTAGTGACCATTCAAAGTTACAACGGCACTGAAAAATCTGACTTATGACCGTTTTTCACAGTTACCACCTTTGCAGCATCCCCATGATCAGAAATTCAGATGCTTGGCAACTGGTTCACATTTATGACCTTTACTGCCAAGGTCCCGTGATCACCTTTTGTGACTTTCTGACAAGCCAAGTCAGTGGGGAAGCCAGATTCACTTAACAGTTGTGTTACTAACGTAACAACTGCAGGGGTTCACTTAACAACTGTGGCAAGAAAAGTTGTGAAATGGGGCAAAACTCACTTAACAAATGCCTCACTTAACAACAGAAATTTTGGGCTCAATTATGGTCGTAAGTCGAGGACTGCCTGTATTCCAAAGTTGAAAAGCAAGCTTTGCCCTAAAGATTACCGAGCTCCTGATGGTGAGTTCGCTGCATGTTTCCCTTTGAGGACGCTGAGGGTCACAATGAATCATCAGCCACTGGATCTCAAACTGAGAAGAGAGCAAAAGGGAGGCAGTAAGAGAAAGAGAATTTTATAAAACTGATACTGGATTATTGATCATCGTCATTCAGCAACAGAACCACTCTAAGGCTGGTAATTATTGCTTTGATGGTATCCTTTCCTTAAGTCTGAAGACTGAGAGTTGCATGACTTCCTCACTTCGATCCTCACAGTTTTGTGATATAGTTAGTCAATGACACCATTCACAAATAGGAAATCGAGGCTGGGAGGCAAAGATGACCCAAAAACGATTTGATAATTCCATTTATAAATTAAAAATTGAAACGCTGGCTGAGGAATTCTGGGAGTTGAAGTCCACAAGTCATAAAAGGGCCAAGTTTGAAGACCCCTGGGATAGAATGTCAAAAAAGATAATATGAAAGTTGCTTTTCTCTGAAGCATTTACAGTTTAATTCTTTGTGTTTTTTTTAATGTTTCATAGAATAATTGTCAGTGATTTTGCTTTCATTTTTCCCCAGATTCTGGAATTTTAGATACTCGGGAAATAGTCTATTACATTCCTTCTACATTCTCATTGCACATTACCTGCAGATTAACCAGATTTTCAATCATTTGGAACTGCTCCTGACGCCAAAAAGGACTTTATTCATGGATGCACATTTACAATCGGAGTGCTGCTTTCAACCAGTTGTGTTTTAATATCATTAAATATATTTGAAAATTCTCCTTGTTTTCAGGTGTCTTCAGAAAAGAAAGCAATCACGTATATACACATCTTTGCCTCCCATGCCTAATTTGCAAGTTTCCAATTATAGGATGTAGTAACTAATTTAACACAGATTAGTCTTGAAGATTGTAATTAACTTATTCTTCATCTTCTCCTCCTGTCAATGCACGAATGGAAAAGAATGAAGAGGGGAATCTACACCCCTTTACTATGAGTTAGCACCTTCCTCTTACAATTTTATGTGGCATGGGACAAGTCTGCTTGCACGGAAGAGGCTCACATCTTCCGACTTCCTTTTGAATATATTTACAGTAACACCTAAAAGGCAGGAAACTGCAAGGCGGAGTCAGCTTTCTTAGCTTGATGAATACAATACAGGCAATCCCTGACTTACAGGCCTTTGTTTAGTGATGATTGAAAGTTATAACGGCACTGAAAAAAGAGACTTGCAACCAGTGGTGGGATTCAAATATGTAAACAACCGGTTCTCTGTGTGGATGCCGCTTCCGGAAGTCCATTCTGGGCCTGGGCAACAAAAAATTAGCTACGGGTTCTGCCGAAATGGTGCGAACCAGCTGAATCCCACCACTGCTTACAACCAGTTTTCACACATACGACCAGTTCACACCAGTTTGGCAGAACCGGTAGCTAATTTTTTTGTTGCCCAGGCCCAGAATGGACTTCCGGAAGTGGCATCTGCACAGAGAACCAATTGTTCACATATTTGAATCCCACCACTGCTTACGACCATTGCAGCATCCCCGTGGTCACATGATCATAATTTGGGCACTTGGCAACCAGCATGTATATATGACAGTTGCATTGTCCTGGGGTCATGTCATCATCATTTGTAACCTTCCCAGCTGGCTTCTCATAAGCCAAGTCAGTGGGGGAAGCCAGATTCACTTAACAGCTGCAGTGGTTCTCTTAACAGCTGTGGCAAAAAAAAGTTACAAAATGGAGCAAAGCTCACTTAGCAACTGCCTTGCTTAGCAATGGAAATGTTGGGTTCAGCTATAGTCATAAGTCAAAGACAACCTGTTTGCTGACTAAATCATGATGGGCTATTTGACAAATTCATTAGGGCAAATTCATTCAATTGGATTAAGAAGAGAAAACATGAACCCTTTCATGCAGAGGCAGTCAGTGATCCTCTGCATAATGCAAGGGGGATAAGAAGTAACCATATGCTGGGACCAACATTAGCTCATGATATAAAACAGCAGGGCAGTTATTGATTTATTGACTTATTGATTTATGATTAGATTTTATCCTAATCCTGTTATGTATTGAGGTTTGGGAAACATCTATTCACATGTATACTGGGAACTAACAGTTCCCCTGCACTTGTACTGAACTCTAACTGTTCTGGCGGGAGCCAAAGTGGCAGGATTGTTGGGTTCAATCTGATTGGTTGTATGAAGGTATATTTGAATTTTGAATTTTATTGAATTTATATACCGCCCTTTCCCGAAGGACTCATATAAGAATGTATATAAGAATGTATATAAGAATGCATGTACACCCTAACCCCTCAGTAAGATATGATTGCCAATAAAGCAACTGTTCATTTGTACTCATCTGCCTGGCATCTTCACTACACTTCAGAACCCGATACACAATACTACCTTTGTTACATTATAAGGAACTTAAGGCAGCAAGCATACCTAATACACCTTCCTCCTCCTATTTTCTCCACAACAACTCTGTGAAGTTTTTGTGGCTAAGGCAGGACTGGATCTCAAAGTCCCCGAGTTTCTAGGCCAGGAGACCACTACACCAAATTCCTCACCAGCCTATGAGAAACATTCATTATTATTTTAAATCCATAAAGATCTCTGCTTTAAAGCATGATTAAGCTTTCTTCTATTGATATTTTTGCAAAAGGGTTTATAAGAATTAGATTTTTATTTATTTATTTTTATTTATTTATTTTAATCCCATTTATATCCCGCCCTTCTCCGAAGACTCAGGGCGGCTTACAATCTAAGCACAAATCAATGTGCTTAGAAACATTTAATCCAAGTTGGGTACCTTCCCTACACTAGTAGTAGGGTTATGAATACAACCTGATACATACCATGCAGTACCTGGTTTAACCTAAATAAAATACTCCGATAACTAAGTTAGACATATGTCCCCACACATACATGGATGGACATATTTATGGCAACTGTTTACAGTTCGAAATCACGTAACAATGCAAGTAGAAAAATAGGGACCACTATGGTGGGAAGGTAACAGCGTTCTGTGCACCTTTGACATCTAGTCATGCCGGCCACATGACCACGGAGACGTCCTCGGACAAGCGCTGGCTCTTCGGCTTTGAAACAGAGATGAGCACCGGCCCCTAGAGTTGGAAACGACTAGCACGCATGTGCGGGGGAACCTTTACCTTTATCTTTGAAAGAGGGGTCAAAGAGGCCATCTATGTCAAAACTGAACAGCCCTCTCTCAACAGAGGGGGAGGGATATGACATCATCTATCTCCAGTCTACAACACAGTTCTTTCAACAATTCCAAGAAGGCTCCACACCCATTTGCACCACTCAGGTGACCTTGAGGACCTAGCTAAACCTCCAAGTGGCCTCAATGACTCTCTAAAAGAATGCAAATAAACAGCTGTCTGTAAGGAGTATAAATCCTTCCATTCTCCACCATCCCGTTAGAGCTGAAGAAGCTTCTTAGATGAGAAGTGCTATGTCTCCAAAGAAAAACCAGGAAGTCCAGTTTCCTCATGAAAAAGCATGTTTGGGACAACCATGACCTGGATGACTGAAAACCTCCATAGACATTAGAATAAAGCTTTATTATGCTATTAGAAATAAAGCAAAGTGTTGCCTTTGCTCAAAGTGTAAGCATTACATGCCCTCTTTTCTGCTACCATAGATGGCAGGTTCTTCGCTCTTTAATTCTATCTATGAAAATAAATACATATTCACACCAACAAGCATCTTTTTGCAGTTGAATCCATTGCTTTAATCTGGTCAATGTCCAGAGGTTCTCAATCTCTTGCCAAATGCAAGATATAATCCAAAATAAAGTACTAGTTTTATTCTTTAAAATGCTTCATATTACTCGTAGATAAAAAGCATATATAGTCTAGAGTTTGGAACCATAGTCTTCATAGGAAGAGGATCGCATCTTCCATATCAGGAAGATACAGTTTCCATTCAGACTTTTTATGATATTCTTCAATACCAGAAATAAATCCTGTAGCCATAAGCTGAGCCACATTTATTTTAACTGACAGCATAATTAATTTTGATAAGCTGCTTAACTATAATATAATTCGAAGCGATGGTTAAATTTGCAAAAGTTTTGCAGATTTTAGTTACCTTGCAATGAGTTAAGATGTAAATTGTCAGTGGATCCACCTTCCTTTTTAATCTGTTCTATTAATTATCTCCTGTTTTCAACCTGTTTCCCTTCTATAGCTATGCAGTTCACTTAAAACAAATGTCCAGATATTTATTTTTTTTTATTTTTTTATTTTAATTCCATTTATATCCTGCCCTTCTCCGAAGACTCAGGGTGGTTTACAAGCTTAGCAGTAGCCTTCATTCTATGTATATGCCTGCTTATTAGGGCTTTCACACACACCCCAAGTGGCATTATTACAAAGTCAGCTTATTGCCCCCAACAATCTGGGTCCTCATTTTACCTACCTCGGAAGGATGGAAGGCTGAGTCAACCTTGAGCCTGGTGGGATGCGAACCTGCACTAATTGCAGGCAGCTGGTGTTACTTAAGGAGGCATTAGCCCACTGCTCCACCAAGGCTCTCTTTAGTTATGGTCAAGGTTGAATTGCTAAGATGCTTGCTGACTTCTGTCACCATTCAACTTGCCATAGAAATGGGGGAAGGGGGGAGAGAGCCTAGGAAAGGAACAGGAGTTTCAAGAAGCCATCCACAGACTGTGAGACCCAAGGTTACAAAAGCAGGTGTCTGACAGCGAAGTGAACCATTCCCATAAAAACCAAAGAGATGTGATTGGGCAACGTGAACATATGGTGAGTGGGGGTTATGAAAAGCTATTGTTAACTAACCAGATTTTTGTGCAGGAAAATTAGAGTTGGTTTTGCTTCTTCAGTGCCAGATGTGTATTCAATAAAGTTTGTCTCTCATGGCACCTCAAGACCATAGTATTGATTTTGCTGGCTGGACGGTTGGTTGACAGTTGTATTGAGGTTTCAGTCTTTATACCTTATTAAGTGATACTCTTTCCTTACAATGTCAGAACTATTGAACTATTTCTTAACGTTCCATTTGAAACATATTATACTGTTAGCCTCTATTACCATATACAATTTCTTTAAAAATTGGAAAAAACACTTTTGCTATAAAGGGAAATGTCTACAACTTACCGGAACTGAAATTTGAGGATTATTTTTCAGTTTTCCCAATGTGGTAAAGCCATCAATATTGATCTTCCCCCTTGGTTTTATGGCTAAAGTTTGTATCATAGCACAGTCAATATAAAGTGTGGCAGAATTCTTTTCTATACTGACCATAACTTTATGCCACATGGAATCAAAAAGATAAGGTAAATCCAAAAATGATACTGTCTGGAGACTTCCATCAATTCCTTTATATGAGAATTCAAGACATTTGGCTTGCCCATTAAGCTTCAGTCCAACTTGCTCTTTTCCAGAGGAATCTAGAACTTGCCATAGGCTCCAGGATTTCTGAATTGTATTCCCAGTCATCCGAAAAGTAGTCAGAATGGAGTATTGATCAGGTAGTCCTTGAGGATACAAGGATCTATTTTTAAAAAATACAAATAAAACAGGCTGCTTACTAAGTTGACTTAACATAGGGGTAGATTATCATTTCAGAGAAAGAGAAGGAAAAAAATCAAGAAGCTGCTACCTAAAGACAACACTAACAAACAGATTCATCTGAATCTGAACCAATAATTCCACTTTACTGTCAGAGAGAGATTCAGTAGTATTAGCTTACTCTATGGAAGAATTAAATCAAGACAAGGCCTGAAGCTCATGACCTTTTACCCATTACAAAACAGTGCTATCATGGATGAATGCAAAACTACCATCTAAGGGTGCTAATCAGATTACTGAAATCAGGTTATCCCACGTTCTGCATTATTTTCCCTTATAAACTTGTAGTTTGGATTAAATATTATACTATTAAAACAGATATTTTTTTTATGGCTGTACCAGATTCTTCAGATTTGCTTTAGTCAAAGTCTGCATTCCAACACTGTTCACTATCTGAACATCTCTGTCCCTCCTGTTTTCCTTTGGAAGCCTTTGCTGTGCTAAATTTCTCACTTGGGGAATTGGCTTCTTTCATGTTTGTGCCTCTGTTCTTTCTTCCAGCTTCAAAAAGCATCTCAAGACATTTTTAATTCATTAAGAAAAGAGGACAACTTTTCTGCTACCATGTCAGGGGCCACCAATCATTGCCGGAGCATGTGATTAATTCATCTTGACTGGCTGTGAAGTGTTGAGGTTAGTTTCAGTGATAAGATGATTGGGCTGAAAGCAGTGAGTAAACCTCATCCTCCACCCCTACGTGCAATATTGCCCCTCTGATCTCTCTCATTAGGTTTGTAGTTTTGTACAAAATCTGAGATGATTAACAAGTTTTATTATAAAGAAAACCTTAATCCATTTCTCCTCCAGGTCTGATACACGTGTTATTTTTCTCTCTCTCTGTGGTGTCTTTATAAATGCTGTAAGTCATGAGTATATTGTTGTTGTTGTTAGTTGCAAAGTCATGTCCAACCCATCGTGACCCCATGGACAACGTTCCTCCAGGCCTTCCTGTCCTCTACCATCTTCTGGAGTCCACTTAAGCTCACGCCTACTGCTTCAGTGACTCCATCCAGCCACCTCATTCTCTGTCATCCACCCTTGAGTATATAAGTCCTCACAAACTGAGAAATCAGGTTAATTGTTTCCAAAACAGCATTTATTTCTGAACACAACCTTGTTCTGGCAGACTTTTGTAAGAAAATACTGTATGTGGAAGAATTGAGCATGTAGGTGCTGTAGGTAGACATTAGTTCTCAAAGAAAACCTGTTTGTGCTCCCAGCTCCTACAAATGTAAAACATCTTAGGTCCACACTTTTTAAATATTATTTAAAATGTGCTATCCAACTCAGCATAGATGCAATTGATTTCATTTGCAAAATGCACTACAAAGTGGTCCTAGCTACAGTCTATAAGTTCTTCATTCTGGTCCCCTGATCCCAGCGGGCTCCTTGCATATAAACAGAATAGCTGGCTAGTCATTTTTTTAACTACTTAATGTATTAGGCTTATACCTGGCCTGTTCTTCAGGATCTCAAGTGACTTACACAGGGATCTCCATTCATTTTATTTCACCTTGATACAAAAAAGCCTACGAAGCACATTGGACTGGAAAAAGGTGAATTCCAAATCACATGTTGCACTTTTGTGGTGGATTTAAAGCTGGTTCAATACCTTAATCATTACACCATGCTACAGAAGCAAAATAATAAGAGTTCTTTCCTGTAATCACTACAAAGATATTTCAGACTCTAGCTGTGTTTTCTGTGAGTTTCAAACTAGCCATCTGTGGTTATTGACCTAAAAGGTACCTTTCAGGTACTTCACTTCCTCAGAATGCAAAATAGTTTGGTCAGCATTACAGTTTGATTGAAATGTCTAGGGGCAATTGTACTGATGTCTGGATCATCTCTTCATCCCAAGCACAGAGATCAACAGGACCACTAGATAAAATTACACTTCAGACAAGCTTTGAAACCTTTAATTTCAGTGCTGATGGTGATCGACTTGCAAAAGGCACACAAGCTTATATGCAAAAGTGCAAAAGGGCTTTCTTCTACACAGACACAAAATGTTTCAAATTCAAAATCTTTCACAAGCTGTTTTGGTCTTGAAACAAGGGATCTGAATTCAAACCAGGGTGTTTCGCTTTAAGACATGTGGAATTTTAAACATTTTGCACACTGCTACTTCCTTTGATATTGCCTCCATATCAGTCTGTATCTATTTATGTATTCTCTTGTATACCTGTTATACAAATATACATACATACATATGCACCCAAATATACATTGTGGTTACTTTTTTTTCACGACACATACCTATGCACACATAAACGCCTCCTTGCTCATCTGTGCTATATCTACTTTCTTTTCTCCTTCTTTACTTCCATAAATCAATTGAATAAACAAAGAAGAATTCACAGCTCCATGCATGAGTACATAAGAATCTCTTCCTAGGACTCTTTCAGCATAGCATTGTGTCAGATGATCATATGCATTTCAAATTTTGGACAATTGAAAGCCAGAATGATAGTGGGACTTTTTTCTCTCTCTTATGCATTGGTAGTGCCAATCTAATATTAATCTGCATACCAGATTAACGTTCAATCATTTTGCCTCAAGTATCGTGGCTGAAGTCCAAACCTTGGATTCACATACTGAAGTAACGGTTTTAGAAGCCCTTAGTTTGACTGGAAAGCTGTATGTCACCTCTTTCAGGCTCTATGAATTTATATTATGCCCAGTCCTTGCTGGAAAATATACCAGCCATAAGAAGATTATTTATTTATTGGGGGGAAAGGAAAATGGATGAAACAAAACAGATAAACTTCTGCTTTTTATTAGTTTACAAGGTTTCCTTGGAGATATGCAAATTGGAAGCAGTGAGTAATAATCAAAAAATTATTTATTCCGAAATGAATCTTGCCAATGCCAGCAAATACTGAATATACATGTTGGCATTTATTAGCCTGCTCCTGATGCAGCATTTGTAACATATTTTATTTTATGTATTAGAATATTTCATAACAAATAAGCTAAGGCAGATGAAATAACATTAATTAACTGCAAGCTTCCACAAAGAGAGAACAGTCTACTGTATTTAATAAACACTACAAAAAACACCCTCATTCTAGTCCTGATATTTTTGGTATCCTCTAAATTCTCCCCAGTTATTCCTTGAAATTATCTCTATGTATGCTCACTATGTATATAATATTACAAAGGAAATAATGATAAAAAATAAGTGGTGCTACTTAGAAGAGAAAAGCAAACTATTCAGAAGTAGAGAAATAAGTAAAACTTTATTTCAGTATTTTAACTAAAGTCATTTTAAAAACTGGATCCAGTAGTTCTTCAGCACTTTCCCATCACTAGACTATCTAAGTCCTTGAGCAAAAATAAATTGCTGATTGCATATAATGCTGCCAAGACATCAGTGAGGTATACTCAGGTATAAAATGCTACACCCCTATACATTGTCACCAGAGAAGAAAATTGCAACCAAGTTTAAAAGATTGATAAGTAGAAGAGATCTGTTTTAAAACATTAAGCATTGCTTTTCTACCTTACAGAAAAGTCTACTCACTGAGTATCTCAGTATAGAACTGCTCTTATGGCATCACCCTATTCTTGTGGCATTTCTCTTTTTAATGTTTTATTCTGTATTCCCATTTTCATGGTGTTGTAAGCCCCCCGGAGTTGTTCAACAATGAGACAGGTGGCATATAAATTTAATTAATTAACTAAATAAATTTCAATAGATAGAATTCATCTATTCCTTTGCAACTAAGTTCCAAATCTCTCCTCCCCACCCCCCGCCCAAAAAAATCTCATTCTTTTTGGAAGGTTGCAAACAATCCATTAGAACGTTTACTGTTTGATATACAATTTGTGTACTCCCATTTTTTTATGTTAAATCAAAGGCTCTACACCCTTACAAGACTGCCACAGAATTTCATTATTAATCTTTTAGCTTTTGATAGAATGCAGTGTTTCTAATAGAGCTTTTAATGAGAACGATTATGAAAATACCAAACAAGCATTCCACCGATAAGAAAGGCCTGAAAAATGAGAGAATTTGCAATAAAGAAAAAAAGGCTTTACATTCTTCAATTAATATTTACAATTATATTTCAGTCTTTCCCCTCTTAAAGATAGCAGTCTGTTCAAACAAAAGAAAACATTTTTAAAATGTATATTTGGGGGGTGGGCAGTATACCTTGAATACTCCCCCACCCCCCACCCCAATCATTGAAGGTTTTTAAGAAGAGACTGGACAGCCAATTGTCTGGAATGGAATTGGGCAGGGGTAGGCAACCTTGGCTCTTTTATGACTCGTGGACTTCAACTCCCAGAATTCCTGAGCCAGCCATGCTGAGGGAAAAGGGAGAGTTTCCAAGCTGAGCCATGCTGGCTCAGGAATTCTGGGAGTTGAAGTCCACGAGTCATAAAAGAGCCAAGGTTGCCTACCCCTGGTATAGGGTCTCCTGCTCAAGTAGGGGGTTGGACTAGAAGATCTCTAGAGTCTCTTCCAACTCTGTTATTCTGTTAAATCTGTTTTGATATAAGTAAACCTCCAAATAATTGTGGAACTCTATGTATCCACTCTGATTTTAAAATGTAGGTTTTATTTGTACCTATTATTTTTTTATTGAAAGGTTTTTCAATACATTTTATCTTTAACAACCCCTCCCCCCACACCCTACCCAACCCTTCCCGACCCTCCCCCCTCCCCTTCCCCCCTCTCCATCCCCGACTTCCCAGAGCTAAATACAAGGTATAAAAGTAAAAACAATCATAAACAGCCATATGCTAACAACAATAAGCTATTAAGTCTATCGCACTCTAGCTCATATAAAATGACTACAAGCAATACTAATATCACATCAAAACTTATACAAATACTAAATGAAACTTTTTAGTCCCATATTTATTCTGGATGTAATCAATCCATTTTTTCCACTCCGTAATATAACGTTGTTGCGAATGGTGTTTGTACCTATTATTGTTTGTGAGTGGAATAAATGTGCAAAGCTGTTTGAAAAATGCCACGATATAAAGGAAGGTTTCAATCAGTAATTAATAAAGCTGAACTGGAAATAGCCTCTTCTGGATTTAAGTTTCCTGTGAGAAGCTATAAAGACACATTCTTATTTTTCCCTTCAATTTCTGGTGATAAATTCTGATATGTGGGATTTGGGCCAAATACTTGATAATTTAATTTACTCTTATCTACATGACAGTTTTCCCCTAAGCCTACCTCCAAATTAATTTTACATTAACATTTTTTCTCACAATGCAAAATTCAATACAGAGCAATTCTTATATTATTATTCTGCAAAGAAACACATGGAAAACAATAAAACAAAATCTATTGTTGGAGACACAGGAGGAAAAATAGGGAACTGGAAACTGGGAGGGGGGAGAGAACACCATAGATTCTGAAATAAAGCCTGTAAGAGATTAATTCCCATTTGGATGCAACTGACAGAGGATTGCTACACTCCTACTTTTGTTAGTAGCATTTTTAATCTTAGGGATTAACCGATAATTCCAACTACTTTTGCAATTCCTCCAGGACCTGGAGAGGGAAAATTTGTTGGGATTTTTTAAACAATAGCAACAGTCGTACCCAGGGCTTTTTTTCTCATAGAATGCTCAGAACGGAGTTCCGGCACCTTTTTTGGATGGAACCTTGTAGGGTAGGCAAGGCGGGTTGTATGACATATGTGAGTTCTGGCACCTTTTTCTTTTACAAAAAAAGCACTGGTCGTACCAAAGTATAATCATCTCTGTCTAGGGTTTACAACAACAAGAATAAAAACCACTACAACAGTAAAAGGAGTCAGTTGCAAATCGCACAAATGCAACGAGAGGGAAATGTCGATCTACTGAAGCCCGTTACAGCCATACAATAACTGAGCATCTTTCAGCACCAGTTTTGGTGAACAGCACCACTGAGCTTCCACAGCCGCTAGATGGCGGTAGGTCCAAGCCATAAGAAAATACAGGGCCCTTTCAACCATGTCCAGAGATACAGAAAAACTCACCCATTCCCCACATAATAGCTGGCCGCTGTTGTGTCCCGGACTAATATTAAAAATAATTGCATGCTTCATGTGAAAATAAATGATAGCACAGTGTGGTGAGGGATAAACAGCTTTATTCGCCGGATTCAGGAGCCAATATATTACTCACATCTGAACAAAATACATTATAAACTTATTTGAAAACTCTTCTGCAATTCATTCATGGGTTGAACACACACACGCCCCTTTTAATTTAACTCTTAGAATGATAGTCCTGATGCTCCACTAAGCCAGATTTCATGAGCTCTTGACAGCTAACACAGGATTGTGATTGCCGGGTAAATACTTCAAAGGTTTAAATTGTTCACTCTGCAGAACAGAAAGATGTTTTATCAGAATATAGCCTTTCTCATTTAATGCTGTCCAATATCCTTGCTTGATGTTCTTCATTTGTAATTCCAAAATAAATGAAAAGTTGGGCAATGGAAAGTTTGACGCAGTTATACTTCATAAAAACTAAGGAAAATAGCACAGGGCTAAATTTGAGGAGAGTTTTCTCATTCCCATTATATATTTCCAATGGATACTTTAAAAAGTTACAGAAATATGAAGTATGTGTATTTAGACCTGAATATAAATATCAATGAATAAAAATGAAGTCATATTCATTTTTTAAAAGTGGTGATAGAACTCTAGGGTAGCATTGACAACAACAACAACAACAACAACAACAACAACAACAATAATAATAATAATAATAATAATAATAATAAAGTTGGAAGGGTCCTTGGAAGTCATCTTGTCCAATCCCCTGCTCAGGCAGGAAATCCTATACCATTTCAGACAACTTCTGGAGGCAGGTTGTTCCACTGGTTAATTGTTCTGTCAGGAAATTTCTTCTTAGTTCCAGCTGCTTCTCTCCTTTGATTAGTTTCCATCCGTTGCTTCTTGTCCTGCCTTCAGGTGCTTTGTAGAATAGCTTGACTTCCTCTTCTTTGTGGCAGCCCCTGAGATATTGGAACACTGCTATCATGTCCCCCTTAGTCCTTCTCTTCATTAAACTAGACATACCCAATTCCAGCAACCGTTCCTTATATGTTTTAGCCTCCAGACCTCTAATCATCTTTGTTGCTCTTCTCTGTACTCTTTCTAGAATCTCAACATCTTTTTTACATTGTTTGCCTAGGTCTTTTTCTCCCTATTCACTGAAGATGTGAAGGGTACAGTATATGAGAACCATCACACTAACTCTACTCTCCCACTTTCACCATTCTCAAAATCTTCAGTATATATCAGGAGTGTAAAACTAGTGAGTAACGTCCTTTATACTTGTTCAGAGAAGTTCAGAGAAGAACAACCAAGATGATTAAAGGCCTGGAGACTAAAACCTATGAAAAATGGCTGCAGGACTTGGGTATGGCTAGTCTAAAGAAAAGGAGAAATAGAGGTGACATGATAGTAGTATTCCAGTATCTGAGGGGCTGCTACAAAGAAGAGGAGGTCAAATTATCCTCCAAAGTACAAGAGTGCAGGACAAAAAACAATGGTTGGAAACTGACCAAAGAGAGAAGCAACCTGGAATTAAGGAGAAACTTCCTAACAGTGAGGACAATTAACAAGTGGAACAACTGTCAGAATCCATTTATATCACATTTCATAATTGTATAGGCAGAACAATGTGCTATTACTGGGGATTCTGCCATCTCTCCGAGGGGGGGGGAGAGGATGGTTACTAAAGCGATTTTCAAACAACAGGGGATGTTTTAACGGGGGAAGGGAGGGGGACAGACAGATCTGGTTTGTATCTTCATTTACAACTGAAAAGGGAAGCAATAACCATAAAACCAAGGAGAGTTCCCTTTCCCATGGAAGGACCTGACACCTAGCAACTGACGACAGCCTGACCAAATGGATGAGGGGAGGGACTGGAATGGGAATGGTTTATATAGGATTGAAATGTAACTTTTCTCAGATTCCGTCTTGTATTCCCACAATCGATTCCTTCCTAGTAAACATTTTCCTTTTGGACTAAACTTGCATCCAAGAGTTCTTATTTCCTAAGATGTGGATTGAGGTGGGTCCTGACAGTAGACGGAATCTGCTTTAAGAGTCAACCTGGAAGGGAAAACCTTACCGGGGGACTTTGCAACAAATACAAATGTCTGGCGACGAAGCAAGAGAGGAGGGAAGCCCCATGGAGGGGGAGTCTTCCCCCCAAATGGAATCCCAGAGACAATGGGAAGCTGAAGCAGCATATTCCCCCGGGGAAGAAGCGGTGGAGCAGTACGACCGAAAACCCCGGTGGTTGATGGGCGTTGGAAGGAAAAGTGAGTGGGAAAAGGCTTCGGGAGAAAAGACCCTGAGGCGTAGTAACCACCAACCGGAATGGAGGCAAGAGATGGAGAGTTCCCTGCACGCCAGCGAGGAGGAGCGGATCCTGGAAAAGGCCATTGATCTGATGAAAGCAACCCTGAGTTCACTGAGGGAGGAGAGAGCTGAAAATCGCAACCGAGGCAGCGCCTGGGGATGCAACTGGAAAGGTAACGGAGGGGATCCAACACCTGAAACCCCGGGGCCATCCAATGGAACAGGAATTGCTGCCTCAGCAGTACCCACCCACCCCAGAACCACAGATGGGGACCAGGATGAGAAGCGATACCGGCCACGGCGCAGACAACGCTCCAGCCAAAGACTCCCGCCCCTGGAAGTCAAATTCAAGGGGGAGCCATCACGACTGGGATTTTTCCTAACCCAAGTCCTCAGCTACATGGAAGAGTATGGACGGGACATCCCCAGTGACAAAACACGCATCCAAATTGTGCAATCTGCCCTGGACGGGCAGACTGGGTGGTGAACTTGCATGACTCCAACGCCCCAGAACTCAACGACTTCAACCGATTCATGTCATCTTTGAGGCGACGGTTCGAGGATCCTTTGGCTGACCGTAAGGCCCGGGAGAGAATCAAAACGGTGAGGCAGGGCAGGCGAGCAGTGGCTGATTATACCCAAGAATTCCGAGCCATTGCCAGCAAGCTGAACTGGCCAGAAGACATCCTCCTTAGCCATTTCAAAGACGGTCTGAACTACGACCTGTATGATGCTTGCCTGCCTCGAGGAGACCCACCCCACCTCGATGACTGGTACATCCTGGCGGAGGAAGTGGAAATAGACCTACTGAAGAGACACCGCAGAGGAAAACCATGGGGCCGCCTGCCACCCGAGCAAACACGCGAGGGGGAAAAACCACCAGCCACAGCCAAAAAATCAACAAGTTGCTTCAACTGCGGGAGAGAGGGCCACCGTGCTGCAGAATGTCGTTCAAAAGCCCCCCCACGAAAACCAGAGGCATCATCCTCCAAGAAGCCGGGGAAGCTCCAAGGCAACACAAAAGAATCTTCCATGAAGGGGACAGAGGCTGTAGAGTCCACAATTCCTGCCAGGAACTGGGACTGGACTCCGGCCTGCACCGCAGGGACGGTGGACAACTCGGAAGACATCTCAGAGGGAGAACCATTGGTAAGTGGACCCCTTCCACCCCTACTTAAGACAGTGACTATATTAGCTTCCCCTATGCCTGAAGCAGCCAAAATAAAAGCTCTGATAGACTCTGGGTGCATCCGCTGCCTTATCAGCCCAACGCTGGTGGAGAGATTGAGCATCCCAGTGAGGAGGCTAAAACATCCAATCTCTTTTAGTCAATTAGATGGGACAATAACAGGGGGAGGACCAGCCACCCTAGCCACTTTACCAATCCACCTATCACTGGGGCCCCATGAGGAGGACATAACGTTTATAGTGGCCCCAGGCATGGAATGCCCAATGATCCTAGGACTGGAATGGCTGAAGAAATGGAACCCCGGGATAAACTGGAGGACAGCAGAACTCAACTTCCCAAAGGGGGGGGCAAAAGAACGTAGACTCCAAAAGCACCCCCCCCAACCCAGAGGGAGGAGACAGCAGCAGTGGGGAAAGAGAAGGGATTACCAGAGATACCGGAGGAATACAGGGACCCGGCTGAGGTTTTCAGTGAGGAAAGAGCAGATGAGCTTCCCCCCCACTGCCCCACAGACTGCACCATAGAATTCAAACCTGGGGCAAAACTACCAAAACCCAGGATGTATGCCATGAGCCCAAGGGAAATGGCAGAAATGGAGAGATTCATAAAGAAAAACTTAGAAAGAGGATTTATTGAGCCTGCCAAACCCAAAGTGGCCGCCCCGGTTCTGTTCAGGGAGAAGAAGGATGGGTCCTTTCGTTTGGTTGTGGACTATAGAAATTTGAACACAATTAGTGAATGTAATCTGTACCCCCTTCCCCTAATGAAGGATATGTTATCCCACCTATCGAAAGGAAAGATTTTTACCAAACTAGACCTGAGGGAAGCATACTACCGTATTAGGATTAAGGAAGGAGACGAATGGAAGACTGCATTCAACTGCCCAATGGGGTGCTATCAATTCAAAGTATTGCCATTCGGACTGCAAGGGGCCCCCGCAGTCTTTATGCAATTAATTAATGACGTGCTGAGAGAGCACCTATATAAGGGGGTCCTGGTTTACCTCGATGACATCCTTATCTTCACAGAAACCAAAGAGGAACATATCAAACTAGTCAGAGCAGTCCTGAAGAAGTTGCGAGCTGCCCACTTATATGCTAAATTATCGAAGTGTGAATTCCATCAGGAAAAAATCGACTACCTGGGATATCGCATATCTCCAGAGGGCATCGAAATGGACCCTGAGAAGGTCAGGGCAGTACTAGAGTGGGCACCCCCCCGCACACGGAAGCAATTGCAAAGTTTCCTGGGGTTTGCAAACTTCTACCGCCAATTCATCCCCGCATTTGGCCAAATAGCCATGCCCCTCACAAATTTGTTGAAAATGAAGGGGGGGGTCACCCGTGAAACCCAGCCAGCCTCTGAAATGGTCAATGGAATGTCAAGCAGCATTTGAGAGGCTAAAGAGACTTTTTTCTGCTGAACCTGTCCTAAAACACCCAGATCCCGACAAACCTTTTGTAATACAGGCAGATGCGAGTGATGTAGCGGTAGGAGCCGTACTATTACAAGAAAATGATGGGGGGACATTGCAACCATGCGCATGCACATCCAGAAAACTCACAGAAACAGAACAACGCTGGCCAATATGGGAAAAAGAGGCATTCTCGTTGAGGTGGGCATTACTAACATGGCGCCAATTTTTAGAAGGAAATAAAATACCTTTCCAGGTCTGGACAGACCACAAAAATTTGGAAGCACTAAAAACGCCCAGGAAGCTCACTCCTAAGCAAGCCCGCTGGTCCCAACATTTTCACCGATTCAATTTCACTCTCAAACACTTACCGGGGGGAAAGAACTTCCTTGCAGATGCATTATCCCGCATGCCCCAATATAACAGCACAAGAGTTACTGACTTTAAACCACTTGTACCGGAACAACAACTGGCAGCACCAGTCACCACCAGGGCACAAGAAAAAATGAAGCCGAAGGTAGATAGCCAAACTGGAATAGAATTCAGGAAATCTTTGGAAAGTGATGAATGGTTCCAGAAAAATAAACATGTGTGCACAATTAAACATGGACTGCCATGGGTGGGGGAGAAGCTATATATACCTGCCACACAGAGAATCAATTTCATGCAACTGTGCCATGATACAAAATCAGCAGGACACTTTGGCTTTGTAAAAACCTTACACTTAACTAAAAGGCAATTTTGGTGGCTATCTATGAAAAAGGACATAGAAAGCTATGTGGGTAGCTGTCAAATTTGCGCAATGGCCAAGAGGTTACAAGGGAAACCGCCAGGTCTGTTACAACCGGTGGCAAACCCCTCAGCCCCATGGAAAGAAATAGCCATGGATTTTATCGTAGAACTGCCAGAAAGTAATGGAAACACCGTAGTCTGGACTGTCACAGATCTGTTCTCTAAGCAAGTACACTTCATACCTTGCCAAAAAATCCCGACTGCAAAAGCATTAGCAAAACTTTTTGTACAGCATATTTACAGATTACACGGGGTACCACAACGCATCATATCTGACAGAGGGGTGCAATTTACGTTGGCATTTTGGAAAAATTTTTTATCCCTCTTAGGAACCACCCAAGGACTGTCATCTAGTCACCATCCTCAGACAGACGGAGCTTCTGAAAGACTTAATAATATACTTGAACAATATCTGAGATGCTATATTAATTTTCAGCAGTCCGACTGGACGGACCTACTGCCTTTTGCAGAAGTAGCATATAATAATGCAGTCCACTCAAGCACAGGTTACACTCCTTTTCGAGTAGCTCCAGGCCAGAGTTTCAACCCAATACCAGAACTAAACCCAAAAGAACCGGTTATCCCTGATCTGAAGGAATGGATTGCTCAATTACAAAATACATGGCCAATCGTTAGGAAAGCGTTGGAAGATGCCAGAAAAGCATACAAGACACAGACAGACAAAAAAAGAACCGATCCCACACCATTTAGGGTAGGAGAGATGGTATATTTATCCACAAAATACCTGAAATCACTCCAACCCTGTAAAAAACTGGGACCAAAATATATTGGACCCTTTCCAATTAAAAGAATCATAAACCCAGTAACTTTTGAATTAGAACTACCCAAAAATCTTAGACGAATACACCCAACCTTCCACTGCAGTCTATTAAAGAGAGAACAACAATCTCCACTACGAGAAAAAATCCCACCACCACCACCCCCCATCATGGTGGAAGGAGAACAACATTTTGAAGTGAAAGAAATCTTAGATTTCAGAAAACACCATGGAACGATACAATATTTAGTGGCATGGAAACACCTCCCCTCCTCAGAAAACGAGTGGGTTAACAAACTCCATGTTAAAGCACCTAAGTTGCTTAAGAGGTTTCATACAGAATATCCAAACAAACCAGGCTAACATTTATATGTTTTCTTTCCCCACAGATGGACTCATCTTTTTTCTGAAAGGAGAGCCGAATGTCAGAATCCATTTATATCACATTTCATAATTGTATAGGCAGAACAACGTGCTATTACTGGGGATTCTGCCATCTGTCCAAGGGGGGGGAGAGGATGGTTACTAAAGCGATTTTCAAACAACAGGGGATGTTTTAACGGGGGAAGGGAGGGGGACAGACAGATCTGGTTTGTATCTTCATTTACAACTGAAAAGGGAAGCAATAATCATAAAACCAAGGAGAGTTCCCTTTCCCATGGAAGGACCTGACACCTAGCAACTGACGACAGCCTGACCAAATGGATGAGGGGAGGGACTGGAATGGGAATGGTTTATATAGGATTGAAATGTAACTTTTCTCAGATTCCGTCTTGTATTCCCACAATCGATTCCTTCCTAGTAAACATTTTCCTTTTGGACTAAACTTGCATCCAAGAGTTCTTATTTCCTAAGATGTGGATTGAGGTGGGTCCTGACAACAACTTGCCTTCAGAAATCATGGGTGCTTCATCACTGGAGTTTTTTAAGAAGAGACTAGACAGTCACTTGTATGAAATGGTATAGGTTCTCATGCTGGGGGGCTGGACTAGAAGACCACCAAGGTCTCTTTCTATTTCTATTTCTATTCTATTCTATTCTATTCTATTCTATTCTATTCTATTCTATTCTATTCTATTCTATTCTATTCTATTCTATTCTATTCTATTCTATTCTATTCTATTCTATTCCATTCCATTCCATTCCATTCCATTCCATTCTATTCTAATTGTGGACTCCCCACTCAATTAATAGTCCTAAATTTTCCAGCATTTTAGTTGTACAGAAGGATATCAAGTGCAGCTATTATTCCTCAACATGGGAAGGGTAATTCATTTTTTACTTATTTTGTATTTATTTATATTCCACCTTTATTATTTTTACAAATAACTCAAGGTGGTGAACATATCCAACACAGTTTTGTTTGGCCCACAGCAACAATCTGTGAGGCAAGTTGGTCTGAGAGACAGAGAGAGAGAGTGACTGGCCCAAGATTGCCCAGCCGGCTTTCATGGCTAAGGCAAAGCTAGATCTCATGGTCTCTGGCTTTCTAGTCCGCACAATTTGCTTCTTTTAAAAATGGCTGCTCAGTCAAATAAACAGACAGTCTTAATAGAAAAATAATAAGGAAAAGCAAAAAGAAAATTACCTAGTAGGAATCCTGAAGTCTGCTTTGGTACCTAATTTGTAAGCAATTTGTAAAGATGTGGAGCCCTCCAGACGTTGGATAACGCCTCTGGTAGCAGCGTTATCAAGCTGGAATTGTGAAATTAAGTCATAACCTAAAGTAAGGAATACAAATATTTGAGAAAAAAATAAACCACGAAATGATGTAGTTAAATCTTTTTTCCCTGCTATTGTTTTCTTTTGATATGTATTTTCTGATTAATTCAACTTCGCTGCTATTCAAAATTCAGTTTCAGATAGTTGAGTTTCTTAGTAGTTCACATTAGAAATATAAAGGTGTATCACCTTGAAAATAATAAATGATGGTATAATTAAATAATATATAAAGCAGCTTCTTTCAGCCACATTTACTTCATGGAACAAAAATAAGTGGTCCTTAAAAAAAGATGTTCCATATCAGTTTATATGAAGGAAGATATAATGTAATAACTTGTGTTTACTTGCCTGGTAGATCATCCTGGCCAATCTTGGTTCTTGGGCAGAGGTCCATCCTCGTGTTGGAACTGAATGTTATTGGAAACCCTGCAGTAAGATTGGACATGCTGCAGTTATCTCTGTCCATTTTGCTGTTGAATGACCTATGACAAGGGTAGGCAACCTTGGCGTTTTATGACTTGTGGACTTCAACTCCCAGAATCCCTGAGTCAGCATGGCAGGTTCAGAAATTCTGGGTATTGAAGTCCACAAGTCATAAAAGAGGCAAGGTTGCCTACCCCTGTTCTATGACCTAGAGCAATCTCCTTAGAGGGAGCTCCAGAAAACGAGTCAGTTAGTGGGTTAGGACGCTGAGCTTGTCGATCAGAAAGTCGGCAGTTTGGCGGGTCGAATCCCGAGTGCTGCGTAACAGAGTGAGCGCCTGTTACTCGTCCCAGCTTCTGCCAACCTAGCAGTTCGAAAGCACGTAAAAATGCAAGTAGAAAAATAGGGACCTCTACGGTGGGAAGGTAACAGCATTCCGTGCGCCTTCGGCGTCTAGTCATGCCGGCCACATGACCACGGAGAAGTCCTCGGACAAGCGCTGGCTCTTCGGCTTTGAAACGGAGATGAGCACCGGCCCCTAGAGTTGGAAAAGACTAGCACGCATGTGCGGGGGAACCTTTACCTTTACCTTTACCTTATAAAAACTTAAAGTATAAACAAGGTCACATTTTGTACAGCTAAAATCAAAATAAGCTACATTCATGAAGTCAAAAGATGCTACAGATTGTGTGTGTGTGTGTGTGTGTGTGTGTGTGTGTGTGTGTGTGTGTGTGTAAGCAGTGGAGAATCTCAGTTCTTTCCCTGCTATTTCTGAAGATCCTCTGTCTTCCCTATGATAGGTTTGGACTAGAAACAGTTCTGTAGTGTAGAGTAATTTGTGGCTTGGATAACTTTGAAAAGTTTCTACCTATACAGTTAGTGAAGTTCATACCTACACTAAAACCAAAATAAGCAAATGCCAGCTCTGCTTTCGAAAAACCTGTCAAAGTTTTGGCGGTCTTCCCTTTTCCTTTCATATTTCAGATATTTTGTTCTAACTCTTTATTTCCCCGTGTTTGATTATACAACATGCTCAGTAACAGGAGGGCAAGTGTGGGAAACATAACTGAAGGTTTCTTGCAAGAACAAACAGTCATTTCACTCTCTCTAAAGCACCACTGTCTGTATGTGGAAAGGAAAAAAAATCAGCCTATTTAGTGTACCAACCTCACCCGTCCTAATAAAAAAAAATGAAAAGGAAAACTAAACATTGGTTCCAGTTAGCTGTAGAATTCAACCTATGCACTGTTTTAAGTCAAGTTGGAAGCTGCCTCTGGAGGCTAGAAGAAAGAGTTACAGTTTGAAAGGAGATTTTTTTTTGCTGACCGCAAAAAGCAATTTGTCTATTCCAAGAAATATTCTTATAGTTGGTTGATCCCATTATATTTCTAGGATGACCTTCTCAGATTTAGTGCCCTCCAATACAACCATCTGTATATCAGCCAGCATTATTAGTTAGATGGAAATTCAGGGAAATGTAGTACCAACACATCTGGCAGTAATAAATTTAGGAAGACTGTCCTAGAAAGGCAATGATCATTCTTTGCAATTCTTTGCAAGTTTGACCACTTTTGCTTGGATAGTGCTTGGATTTGTGTATGAATGGGTGGGTGCATATCTGTGTGTATATATAACAACTTCTGTAAAGTATAGATGTTCCTATTTTTAGTCCTTATATTAACCTTTCTAACTCAATTCCATTCATATCCTCTCCAAATTGTTCCAATATAATGTTTAATCATATCTATTCTTAGATCTTTCATTTCAAAAATGTAATATACTTCTGTTCTTTTTTAATGTAGTAATAAAACAGAAAAATATGTCACAACGGAGAGATTGACAGGAAAGTCAGCCATCAGATTCTATGTTCCCCTAATTCTACTTTGGGGGGGGGGTGTTTTCTCATTCATTGTACAAGAAGAATAACATAGCCCTGTAGCAAATAAATCTACAGTTGTCTCTTACATATACTTGAATACAGTAGAACCATTTTGATCACCAAACATTTTGTTAATGTAATGAAGAATTTTCTCACTTGTTTGCCCTTGAACAGTAACTGATGTCAGAATCTCCAGAAAGCAACTCACAGACAAGAGAAATTGCAACTGCCTGCAAGAAGAAAAAAAACCTTAAAGATAAAGGTAGACTGCCTAATAATCTCATACATTTTCATTTCAGAATAATGAATATATTCTGTGTAACTTAAATACATAATTCCATGATATTTATTTATTTATGAAAATTTATTTCACCACCCAACTCACTCTTGGTGACCCCCAATGGCTTACAGAGATAAAAACCTAATATAAAAATAATTTTAAAAGTAATACCTCACACACACACACACACACACCCATACACCTTCTTTAATACAATAAGCAAGCAATTCTTCTTAAAATGTTTCAGATCTACCACATTTTATTTCCCCATACAACAGAATGTTTTGCATTGGAGTCATTCTCTCAAGCACCTTTTCTTACACACATATTACTGCCATAGGGAAAGAAAAGCAATAATATAGACTGCTTTGAATACAGTCCATTGACGTTTCTCCATTTTTAGAGAGTGATTCTTTTAGAAATACATTCGATTGCTTACCAGCCATTCTTCATGTTTGTACCTTCTCGAGAACAGTATTAGACGAGAGAATTATTTTGGATTATGTTCCCATTAAAGAAAGGTTCAAGGTGCCCCAGAGTCTCTTTGCCCTCTGCAGGACATCTGTGGAGGAATGGATGTCACACCTCTGAGACTGTTTTAATAATCCTGAGGAAATGTAGAGGTGGGCACTAGGCAAGCTTACGTGTCTTATACTAGAAGGGAGGGTGAGAAGATTTTGGCTGGGTCATACAAAGAGGAAAGGAGCAATGCGGGTGGGGTGGGGTGGGGGTTGGATTTCAGAAGAAACTTTGGGCTAGCAATGCTACCTAGCAAGTGATGGAAGAAAACTAAAGGGAGGAACTAAAAGGAGAACATGAAGGGCTAGTGCCTGGAACTGACCCAATAAAGTTTATGTATATTTTGGCACATCTACGATTCAGGGTAAATTTAAACCTTTGAGAAAAAAAAAGGAACTTTTCATTTTCACTGACTCTCAGATGAGGCAGCCACTCCTGCAGTACAGGAATTTTTCTGAACAGAACCAGGCAATTTATACAGGATTCATAGCTGAGGTCTGAATCTCACCAGATAACAACACAGATAACCTAGTTCAGTTTTCCATCCTGGCTGGTTAATAAGTCTGCTACCCCTCTCTTTAGCTTAGCTACATTTTAAGAATACGTAATCATGGCTGCAGACATTTTTCTGTAGCTGGAAAAAGCAATAATTCTTTATCCGGGGAATTAGATACTGCTTGGGTGGATAGAAATAATCTTTAAAAAGCAGTTAGGGCAATATTACTTCGTATGATGTTCATGAGCACTAGATAAAATAGGTCAGAAGTGAAACTGGCACGCTGAGCAGTGGCTAGTCAAATATGCTGAAGTAAAGGGAAGTACAAACAAAGGTTTGTTTATCCAACCATTCGTTTAGTGACTCTTCAAAGTTACAACAGCACTGAAAAAAGTAATTTATGACCATTTTTCTCACTTATGACCACTGCAGCATCCCTATGGTCATGTGACCAAAATTAGATGCTTGGCAACTGGTTCATATTTATGGTGTCTACGAAGTCACCAAGAGTCTAGCTTGACCCAAAAGTCATTTTGAAATCTTTTCATGATGTCCTTCAGATGTACCTGTCTTTGAGACAGCAATAATGGGATCCTTTTCCCTGGAATTATGGTAGGACCAGCCTTGAAATGAAAGCATGAATGGACAAAGTTTATTATTTAATTGATTACCCTTGTATTTTTTTATTCCGAAGGATAAGTGATGATTGTATTGTCAGTTTCAGATTTTAAAAGGGGTGTGTGCACATTTGAAAAAGTGGGGGGACCATTTCCTCCAGTAAGTCAGGAATGTCCCAATATTTTTGAGATAGTCCCAAGAAGGATGGGAGAGTGGAAGTGAAGGTAAGAAATATAAGTTATGTCTTGCTGAAAATTTGCTCTTGAATATAGCAAGGAACTTTCAATAGATACATCAGGGTATTATAACCCATCATAAACCACACTGCAAGCCCCAACATATATGAAGAGGTAGATTCCTCTGTTAATATTTATCCACAAAGTAGTCATGTGATTGGAGCAAACATACCCTGGTTCTTGTGCTCTGCTAGAAAGATAAAACATCAGACATCACATTTAGAAAAGGGATCTTTGGAGAAAAGGCAATATAAACTTTGTTGTTGTTGTTAGCTGCGAAGTCGTGTCCGACCCATCGCGACCCTATGGACAACATTCCTCCAGGCCTTCCTGTCCTCTACCATCTTCTGGAGTCCATTTAAGCTCACGCCTACTGCTTCAGTGACTCCATCCAGCCACCTCATTCTCTGTCGTCCCCTTCTTCTATTGCCCTCGATCTTCCCCAGCATTAGGCTCTTCTCCAGGGAGTCCTTCCTTCTCATTAGGTGGCCAAAGTACTTGAGTTTTAGCTTCAGGATCTGGCCTTCTAAAGAGCAGTCAGGATTGATCTCCTCTAGGACTGACCGGTTTGATCGCCTTGCAGTCCAAGGGACTCGCAGGAGTCTTCTCCAGCACCACAGTTCAAAGGCCTCAATTCTTTGGCGCTCAGCCTTTCTTATGGTCCAACTTTCACTACCATACATTGCAACTGGAAAGACCATAGCCTTGACTATACGCACTTTTGTTGACAGGGTGATGTCTCTGCTTTTTAGTGTGCTGTCTAGATTTGCCATGGCTTTCCTCCCCAGGAGCAAGCGTCTTTTAATTTCTTGGCTACAGTCCCCATCTGCAGTGATCTTGGAGCCCAGGAAAATAAAATCTGTCACTACCTCCATTTCTTCCCCATCTATTTGCCAGGAATTGAGAGGGCCAGATGCCATGATCTTGGTTTTCTTAATGTTAAGTTTCAACCCAAGTTTTGCACTCTCCTTCTTCACCTGCAACAAGAGGCTCTTTAGTTCTTCTTCACTTTCTGCCATTAGAGTGGTATCATCTGCGTATCTTAGGTTGTTGATATTTCTTCCGGCAATCTTAATTCCAACTTTTGATTCATCTAGCCCTGCCTTTCTCATGATGTGCTCTGCATATAAGTTAAATAGGTAGGGCGACAGTATACAGCCTTGCCGGACTCCTTTCCCAATTTTGAACCAATCAGTGGTTCCGTGTCCAGTTCTCACTGTTGCTTCTTGACCCGCATATAGGTTTCTCAAGAGACAAATAAGATGGTCTGGTACTCCCATCTCTTTAAGAACTTGCCACAGTTTGTTATGATCCACACAATCAAAGGCTTTAGCATAGTCAATGAAGCAGAAGTAGATGTTTTTCTGGAACTCCCTAGCTTTCTCCATGATCCAGCGTATGTTGGCAATTTGATCTCTAGTTCCTCTGCCTCTTCGAAATCCTGCCTGCACTTCTGGTAGTTCTCGATCCACATACTGCTGAAGTCTAGCTTGTAGGATTTTAAGCATGACTTTACTAGCATGAGAAATGAGTGCAATGGTGCGATAGTTTGAACATTCTTTGGCACTGCCTTTCTTAGGAATTGGAATGTAAACTGATCTTTTCCAATCCTGTGGCCACTGTTGAGTTTTCCAAATTTGCTGGCAAATTGAGTGTAGCACTTTTACTGCATTGTCTTTTAAGATTTTGAATAGCTCAGCTGCAATACTGTCACCTCCACTAGCTTTGTTGTTGCTCAGCTTTTCTAAGGCCCACTTCACTTCACATTCTAGGATGTCTGGCTCGAGGTCAGTGACCACCTCATTGTGATTATCAGGGACGTTAAGCTCATTCTTGTATAGTTCTTCTGTGTAATTTTGCCACCTCTTCTTAATCTCTTCTGCCTCTGTTAGGTCCCTGCCATTTTGGTCCTTTATCATGCCCATTTTTGCATTAAACGTTCCCTTCATTTCTCCAATTTTCTTGAAATTATATTCTTGTAATATAAACTTACCTGGCATAATGTCCCCTTTCTCTTCAGTAATGGTATGTGAGTGCCTAAGAAGAAGAAACTAGAGTTTTCTGAAGAGGCTAGAATTACACACTGATGTTTTGAAAAGCCCAGTTTCCATCTTAATGGTTTGGCTTGAGCTACAGTATTACTCTTGGCTGTACTTTCTCTGCAACAAGAAAGAGATCACAATCAGCTTTTTACAGATGGATTTCTAAGAATCCTAAGGCTGGAAGGCACCTAATGGTTTTTGGATCCAGCCCCTTGGTCTATGTAGAAATCTAAATTAAAGCACCTCTGACAGATAGCTGGCTAGTCTCTGCTTGAACACAGCCTGCAAATGGGAGTCTACTGCCTCTTTGGGTAATGGGTTCCACTGCTGAATGACTCTTAAATATTTTATACCATTAGGTTGGCATCTCTACCTTCTTGTAACGTAAGCCCATTATTCTGTTTACTGTGCTCTAGAACAAGGGGAATACATCTTGTCTTTCTTCCACAGGGTATCCTTTTAGTAATTTCAGGAGTGCTATAGTATACTTCCCTGATCTCAGCTGCTCCAAGCTCTTTGCATAGCAATCGCAATCACAAGAGCACTTAGATACAACTTCATAGTGCTTTAGAACACCTTCTAAGTGGTTTCCAGAGTCAGCATATTGCCCCGCCCCCAACAATCTAGGTCCTCATTTTACTCACCTCAGAAGGACAGAAGGCTGAGTCAACCTTAGGGTTCTGATAAAATGGATAGGGTGCCCTTATGAGCCATGCCTGCCATCAGTAGTCTCAATCTGACTCCATCCTTGCTTCTCTGGGTAGCCGGGGGAAGTTTTAAGAGCTGAGTCCAAGAGATTGTTAATGCCATTCAGAGAGGACACTGTTTCAGCCACCTTTAAAGAGGCACTGGATTATCCCTGTGTGAACCCAGCTATATTGGATGAAAATTGTACAGTCTCCAGCCTCCCACCTCCCCTTCCCCTCAGAAAGTGGAATCCGTCCAGCTCCAGAGCACCATCAAACAGGCTTTTCAACCAGTGGTACGGGTACCACCTGTGGTACATTGGCACCTGGCAAGTGGTACATGGCCATCCTAGAAAAGTAATAGTGGGGGAGGGGAATGAGCTGAACTGGTGGCAGCACCGCACAAGCCTAAGTGAGAGATGGCTGGAGCTAGGCGACTGGTGGTACTCGGATGTTGCCATATCCTAAAAGTGGTAAGGTAAAGGTAAAGGTTCCCCCGCACATGTGTGCTAGTCGTTTCCAACTCTAGGGGCCGGTGCTCATCTCTGTTTAAAAGCCAAAGAGCCAGCGCTTGTCCAAGAACATCTCCGTGGTCATGTGGCTGGCATGACTAGACGCCAAAGGTGCACGGAATGCTGTAACCTTCCCAGCGTAGTGGTCCCTATTTTTCTACTTGCATTTTTTACGTGCTTTCAAACTGCTAAGTTGGCAGAAGCTGGGACGAGTAACAGGTGCTCACTCTGTTACGCGGCACTCAGGATTCAACCTGCCAAACTGCCAACCTTCCGATCGACAAGCTCAGCGTCCTAACCCACTGAGCCATCGCGTCCCTTCTAAAAGTGGTACATTGGGTGAAAAGATTGAAAAGCCCTGCCATAAAAGACATAGATTATCTGGTGGAGTTGATGGCTTTCAGGATGACATATGTCAGGACCTAGATCTGGGAAATGGATCATTCTTGGTCCTATTTAACCTTTCATCAACATTTGATATCAGTGACCATGGTGTTCTTCAGTTACAATTGGAAATTGGAACCATTTTTTTTACAAGGGCTCCACTCCTTTCTAAGCAGGTGGCTCCTGGCAGTGGTACAGTCACCACCTTCTCCCCCTTGGGGTTTCACAGGGATGCATTTATTCATCTGAGATGCTTAACAGCCATATGGAACCATTGAGAGAGATAACCCATCAGTTTGGGGTGAAGTTACACATTGACATCCTGGGATGAGCCATAGATGCAGTGAAGGTCTTGATGCAATGTCTGGAAACCATGCTGGTCTGGATGACACAAAACAAACTAAGATTGAGCTGTTGTTTGTCTAGAGATCAGTTGGTTCTCTTTCTGCTGTGGTGCTACTCAAAATGGGGTGGATCTTCTTGGATTCTTGTCCCCCTGGAACCTGTGTCCCCTTGAACTGACAGCTAATCATAGGCAAGGGGGGGTCATAGCCAGGAGGCCCCTCACCCCACCCCACCCCTTCATAGGTGTGCTCATTGCAACACCACCTAGAGTAAGAAAATCTAGCAATGACAAGACATGTGCACATCACTGCCTGTGTTGCTTACTGTAGTGTGTTGTACTCAGAGCTATGTTTGATGAATAGTTGGAGCCAAATAAAACAATCCGTGTATTTATAGATGAGGGTTATTATTGACCATGTTGGTGACAGACTCCAATTCTATGAGGTAACTTCCCCCCTAGGCAAGACCAGCTCTGGCTTTATTTTAAGAATCATGAAAATGGTATCATTCTGAACTTTTGAATGTTGATGTCACCTTTAATGTATAGGTTTTCAATCCCTTATTATAGCTTGACTATTTTTTTAAATTTATTATTAAACTTTTATGCTGCTCACCTCGCCAAGGGGACTGTGATTTTTACTTGTTCTTCTGTTATCTTTCTATTGTTATGAAAGGGAGCCTTCTGATTCTAGGAGTACATAAATGAGAGAAATGAATAAATAAAAATGCTCACTAGAGCGGTGTGGTTAATGATCAAGAAGAGTCTGATGTTGCAGAAAGAGTGTGAAAAGGGGCAGATAGTGGACAGTAGGATCCTTCTCTACTGCCCAATTGTCTCCCATTGCAGGCCAACAAATTCTTGGAAATAAAACACCATAAAACCCCCTTTCCCCCCCCCCCTTCAAACCACAAATCTTTTTCTATTAAGTTCAGGAAGGGTATAATTCTGCAGAAGCATCTCCTTTTTGTGCCAATTCTATTTTTATTTCACAGCAGATCGCAAACTCTATTACCCTTATTTATAGTAAGTGTCAGCAGTTAGTAGCTTGCGGGCTGAATATAGATTTTTTTTTAATAAGATTGCCATCTGGTTTCTCCCATTCCTTCCTACACTTTCCACTCTATTTAAAACAACTCAGAAGAAGGAAAAGATGACGTAGGAAATCTCTTCAGTGTGCACTTTAGCTGCGATACAACTCACCCATTGTTGCCCAAAGAATATACCCTCATTTTGCTTCCTTTCAAACAGATGTTTGAACTGTGGATTTTGTAGGGTTTTTTTTCCCCTTCCAATTCTAAAACATGCATAAAGTCATGATTATGTCCTTCTAGTGACCATACATACCACCACAGGGGAAAAAAAAGTATTTTAATTTAAAAATTGATCTGTCAAACATTTCCATAGCAATGGGCCCTTGGCTCTGACCCATTTTTCTCTTCACTTCTCAAGTAAAGACAAAGGGAAGGTACTGAGAACAAGATAAGTTATATGCACACATAAGGTTCAGTTAATGACTACAGAAATTACATAACTACTTAGTTCCACTGAAAATTCATCCTGACTTTAATTCTAATTTCACCCTTTCAGAATTGCTGATTTTCTTTCATTTATGCGACCTCTGGTGGTGTCTTCTCATGCAGTGTATGTCTTCCTTTATTGTTCTCTCTGCCCATACTTTTTATGTATACGTGTGCTAAGTTTAATATATATCAAATATTGGAATCTTCCTGTTTTTGGAATAGGAATTCACCTTTTATTTAGGTATTAAACTGTTTGAACCATTTTCCAATATTTGTTCTTGTTATTGTCACTATGACTTCCTCAGCCTGATTTTGATTTATTTACTGACCCTATAAATAACTTAGAGGCAGATTATATTTTTAAACCCCCTCCACTCTTCTCCCCATACACCCCAAGACCTGCTGTGCTGCCTCATCACGGCAGGGGGATGTTCTTAGGAGGAATGAGTGAAGAATGAGACCACGTATATATTCTCAGTAGGGTCACCCAAGGCATTGAAGATCATCCCAGCTTCCCAGCTAAAGGGAGTAGGTACCTACATTGGGCAGAAGTGATGTAGGAAGAAGTTGGAGGAAGGTGATCCCTTTAGTGACAATAGCAAAGGCATGAATTAATACTGCAGAGGAGAAGACAACAATAAAGTTCTATATTCATACGAAGAAAATCACAAGGATAGAAAATATGAAATGATTGGTGGTATAGTGCTAGACGTTGGACTGCTCAGGTCAGATGGCATCAAAATATGCTAATAAGGAAGAGTTAAGGCTCTTTTGGAACATTAATAATGGTTATGTCACATCTAGATTAAGCCCTTGGGATATCTAGTTGCTGATGTTGCCATCGAGAAAAGAAAATCCAAAGCTACAAAGACAAAATTACAATGAAAACGTGGAACATAAGAAGCATGAACATGGGAAAGCTCAAACACAGTGAAAAATGAAATGAAACAACTGCAAATCGACATCTTAGGCATCAGGAAATGGAGATGGTTTGGAATTGGGCACATTCAATCAGAAGATCATATTGCTTATTACTTAGGACATGAAAAACCAAGAAGGAATGTTATTGCTTTTATATTTAAGAGTGTAGAAAGAACAGTACGTGTAATCCTCAACTTACTTCAATTTGTTTAGTGACCGTTCAAAATTACAACAGCACAGAAAAAAGTGACTTATAGTCATTTTTTGCACTTATGATTGCTGCAGCATCCCCATGGTCATGTAATCCAAGTTTGAACACTTGGTGGCTGGTTCATATTTGCAATAGTTGTGGTGTTCTTGCATCATGTGATCACCTTTTGCAATCTTCTGAGAAGCAAAGTCAGTGGGGAACCTAGATTCCTTTAACAGCCTTATTAATAACTGAACAATTGCAGTCATTCATTTAACAACTATAGCAAGAAAGGTCAGAAAATGGGGCAAAACTCACTTAATAAATTATTATTATTATTATTATTATTATTATTATTATTATTATTATTATTATTATTATTATTATTATTATTTATTATTAATTATTATTATTTCGGTTTATATACCACCCTACTCCCGAAGGACTCAGGACGGTTTACAAGGCAAAATTTAAAAACAATACAATATAAAATTAAAATAAAATTAAATTTAAGTCTAGCCGCAAAAATTAAAATCACAATTTAAAAACATTAAACCCCTCAGTCCAGACCAGATAGCTCAAAGAGCCAGGTTTTTAGGTCCCGGCGAAATAAACGAAGGTCGGGGGCAGTCCGGAGTTCCGTTGGTAGTTGATTCCATAGGGCAAGCACGCCCACAGAGAACACCCTCCCCCTGGGGATCGCCCGTCGGCAATCCTTGACCGGCGGTATCCTGAGGACGCCCTCCCTGTGGGAGCGCACAGGACGATGGGAAATTGATGCTGGCAGCAGGTGCTCCCTCAGATAATCCGGGCCCATGCCTTTTAGGGCTTTATATGTCATCACCAGCACCTTGAATCTCACCCGGAGGGCAACTGGAAGCCAATGAAGCTCGCGGAGAAGAGGTGTTACATGGGAGTATCGGGAGACTTCCATCACAACTCGCGCGGCTGCATTCTGCATCAGCTGAAGCCTCCGAGTGGTCCTCAGGGGCAGCCCCATGTAGAGAGCATTGCAGTAGTCTAGCTGGGAGGTCACGAGTGCATGGGAGACTGTGCGTAGGGCATCTCGGTCCAGATAGGGCCGTAACTGGTGCACCAGGCGAACCTGGGCAAACCACCCCTGGCCACGGCTCCTATATGATCTTCCAAACTGAGCCGTGAATCCAGGAGGATGCCCAAGTGGCAGGCCCTATCAACGGGGTAACACCCCATCCCCCCCATAGTTAATGATGGAAAAGATTGATTAGTCTGAGATGCCGGTATGCACAGCCACTCACTCTTGGCAGGATTGAGACGAAGCCTGTTTCTCCCCATCCAAACCTGGACCGCCTCCAGGCAACGGGATATCATGTCAAGGGCATCACTGGGTAGGTTTGGGGTGGAAAGAAAAAGCTGGGTACCCCACCCCACCCCGAAACCACGAATGAGCTCACCCAGCGGCTTCATATAGAAGTTGAACAAGAGGGACCAACCCCTGAGGAAATCCACAAATGAGAGGCCTCGGGGTGGACCTCTGCCCTCCCGTCAACACCGACTGCGAGCGGCCCAGGAGGTAGGAGGAGAACCACTGTAAAACAGTGCCCCCCACTCCCAACCCCATGAAACACCGCAGTAGGATACCATGGTCGATGGTATCAAAAGCCACTGAGAGGTCTAATAGGACTAGGACAGAGGAACAACCCCTGTCCCGAGCCTGGCAGAGATCATTCACCAGCGCAACCAATGCCGTCTCCGTGCTGTACCCAGGCCTGAAACCCGATTGGTACGGGTCCAGATAATCAGTTTCCTCCAGGAACAGAGGGAGCTGAAGTGCCACCACGCTCTCAACCACCTTTGCAAGAAAGCGAAGGTTGGAGACCGGACGATAGTTGTTCAAAATAGCCGGGTCCAGGGCAGGCTTCTTGAGGAGGGGCCTCACCACCGCCTCCTTCAAAGCAGCAGGGAAGGTACCCTCCCTCAAAGAAGCAGTTATTACTGCCTGAAATCAGCCTCGTGTCTCCTCCCGAGCTGCATATACCAGCCAGGAGAGGCACGGGTCCAATAAACACGTGGTGGAACTCAGTCTCCTCATGATCCTGTCCACCTCATCTGGGATCACAGGATCGAATTCGCTCGATTCCTCCCTGTCAGTCTCTGCCCAGTCAGAATCCAAACCAGCTCGAATCTGAGTGATTTTGTCCATCAGATGATAGCTAAACTCCTCGGCCCACCCCTGCAAGGGCTCCTCCCTCACCTCCTGATTAAGGAGGGAGCGAGTCACCCTAAACAGGGTGGCTGGGCGATTATCTGCGGACGCGATGAGGGCAGTGAAGTAATTAGACTTCGCTGTCCTCATCGCCGTGAGATAAGACCTCGTAAAGGTTCTTAACCGCAATCGGTCAGACTCAGACTGGCTGGATCTCCAACAGCTCTCTAGACCTCGTCTCTGACGCTTCATCTCCTGGAGCTCCACAGAAAACCATGGAGCCCACCGGGATCTGCGCCGGGTCAGGGGTCGCAAGGGTACAACATGGTCGAGTGCCTCGGTGGCAGCCCTTTCCCAGGCATCCACCACGGCGTCGGCCAGGCTGTGAGCGAAGGGGATAGGTATAGAGCCAAGTGCCGTCTGGAACCGTTCCGGATCCATTAGGCACCTGGGGTGGAACCACCTGGTTGGTTCCGCAGCCCAGCAGTGGGGGGGGGCATAGCGGAAGACCAACCACAGGAGGTGATGATCGGACCATGACAGGGGGACAATACTTGGCGAGCCCCCTCCCAGATCATCAAACCACTGCCCAGATAAGAAAACTAGAAACATGAGTCGGACCCTGAATTACTTGGGTCAGGTCCATGGCTGTCATGGAGGCCATGAACTCCCGGGCCAACTCAGACGACCCTCCCAGAGAAGGCAGGTTAAAGTTGCCCAGAACTATAAGTCTGGGAAACTCAACCGTCAACCCTGAGAGGGCGTTGAGAAGCTTGGGCAGGGCCATTGCTACACAGCTGGGCACCAGGTATGTTAGCAACAAGACCAACTGAGCCCCAGGGCCACACCTCAGGAGGAGGGATTCACTCCTGCCTATCTGTACAATAGTGGTCTCCCGTGGACATAAGGTCTCCCGTATAACTACCGCAACCCCACTGCCCCTGCCCTGAGCCCACGGCCGATGTAACACACAGAAACCTGGAGGGCAAAGCTCAGTCAGAGGGACACTTCCCTCTGAGCCCAACCAGGTTTCTGTAATGCATGCCAGATCCGCGTGTTCCTCCTCGATCAAATCACGGACGAGGAGAGCCTTGTTCACAACGGATCTGACATTAAAGTACACCAGCCTGAGCTCAGGGGCCTGATCCCCCTCACCCCTGGATAAACGGGTACCAACCGAAGGGTCGGAGCATGCCACCGCTTGAAGACAGTGAGGGTGCGATCCCAGGTGTTGATATGGCCCTCTGTGTAACCGCCTGCTGCCGTTCCCAATCATCGTGGGGATTTGAAACCCCACCCCAATGCCAGGGAAATCAGGAGACCCCAATCCCATCTCGCCAGGAACCATTTCAGGCCCGGACTGATGACCGGTTGGTGGGGTACACCCCAATTCCCTCCCAACCCTACCATTCCCCCCTCCCTAACCTAACCCTTTAAAACAGCCGGCTAGAAAACATATTAGGGGCCACTTAATATATCTCCACCAGAGGCCCCTATCTATGCCCAACCACCTCTCGGGGTCCCAACAATTGGGCCAGTCCTTAATGCCTCACTTAACATCAGAAATTTGGGATACAATTGTGATGGTAAGTTGAGGACTACCTGTACTTGGTTACAGTGCAGAATTAGACTTTGCGGCCAACTATTTAATGTGGTTAGGGTTAGGGTTAGGGTTAGGGTTAGGGTTAGGGTTAGGGTTAGGGTTAGGGTTAGGGTTAGGGTTAGGATTAGGGTTAGGGTTAGGGTTAGGGTTGGGGTTAGGGTTAGGGTTAGGGTTAGGCTCAAGTCTGTGCTCCAACACAGATGCCAAAGAGGAGGAACTTGATGAGTTTTATGATAAGGTTCAATTTGAAATTGACAAACATGCAAGGAAGATGTGCTGCTTAGGATTAGAGACTGGAAGTCCAAAGTTGTAAACATTGAGGAAAATGTAATTGGATTCTATGGCATAAGAAATTAAAGTGAAGCAAGAGAATTTTTGCACTGACACTTTTGAACTTTAATGTTGGAGAAGACTCCTAAAAATACCGTGAACAGCCAAGGAAACAAATGAATGGATCATCGAACAAATCAACTCAGAGTTGTCACTCAAGGCAAAACTGATCAGGCCCAAATTATCCTACCTCCGATATATCATGTGAAGACTCAGCTTCCTGGAGAAAAGTCTAATGTTGTGAAAAGCAGAAGGAAAGAGAAGAGGACCAACAGCAGCAAAGTGGATCACCTCAATACAGAGGTAATGAGTGCACTATTAGAAAATCTGATGGACCAGGTTAGGGATGGATGGTAACAGGGAAAATCTAACTATGTGGTTGCTAGATAGCTTAATAGCTTAATAGCACATCCAACCAATTAAATATTTTTAAACAACTGAAACTGAAATGTTAAAAATGGGAAGCTCAAAATACATTGTTTACTATCTCCTTTACCTATCTTTGACTATTAATTATTATCCAGATAAAATGACTGCAATGTCTTTTGAAAAAATGTTCAAACATTGACAGATCCAAGGAAGAATGCAGTTCTAAAATTAGAAAGTTCCCACTGAAAGCATATACAGTATTTTCATAAACAGTCCCTTTATACCTTATGTTTCATGTCATATTTAGACTTCACTTCAATTTATTAATAGGTTAGGCTGATTAAAATGATAGTGGAAAATGTCAGATGTCATTCAAATTTTGTTTTCATCTGACTGCAAACCCAAATTTTTTTTTTTTCATTATGGCCCTATAGCAAATTTCATTTTTTTTTCTTAATGAGATGCTAACAACATGAAACATTAAAGTCTAAAGTCTCAGGCTTATTGGTAAAATTATCATTTTGTGCTTTTCTTCTTTCTTGAATATTTAGAAAACATAACAACAAAGAAGATCTGTGAAAGAAGAGCAAAACCTGGGCAGGTTCCAAACCAACTGCATCTAAGGATGTTGAATGAACTCAGCAGGGAGTAGACGTAAAATAATCTTTCAACCCTGAAAACTTCAAAACGAACTTTGATGCTAGTGTTACTTAAGAGTGCCCAAACTGCAACCTGTTGCCGCCGTTTCCCCCTCACCCCCCGCATGGATCGCCCTACCACCACCACTTGGAAAAGGCCTCTGGAGCCTGCATCGGGCTGCTGGGGCACCACAAAATCACCCCGCAGACATGGATCTGAGCTCTGGAGCCTTGGAAAGGCCTTTGCTGCCCAGATCAGCCGTGGGATGAGTTGCAAAATCACTCTGCAACCATAGATCCAGACAGCAGAGGCTTTTTCCAAGACTCCGGAGCTCGGATCGGGCCTCTGGGGTACTGCAAAATCGCCCCGCAGCTATGGATCCCAGCTCTGGAGGCTTGGAAAAGGCCTCTGCCACCCGGATCGGCAGGGGGGGCACAAAATTGCTCTGCAGGCATGCCTGGACTCACATTGGCAGTTGCCTCCACCATCCAGCCTGGATCCACCCAGCTCTTGCAGCTGTTCCCTGACTCACAGTGCAGAGAGAGCGAGAGCGCAGGCGCACGTGGAGAGGCGGAGGGGAGCAGCCTGACCCTGCGTCCCTCTGGGGCAATGGCGCACGTGCCAGCAGGGACGGCTCCACGTGCCGCCTGTGGCACATGTGCCATAGGTTTGCCACCACGAGGATAGAACTATGCCTTAATACTGTTTGAGAGATTAAGAAACTTCCCTTTCAATACCATAGCTAGATATACGGAGCTCTCAAGTTAAATTCACACCCAGTTTAGTGCTCAAATAAAAATTGGGGGAGGCAAGGAAAGGGTTTCACAGACACCATGTGGGGAGCCACTTATACCTACACATTTCTATCATTAGCTAAGGGGTGGATGGAGAGTGCCTTTCAGCTGCATTAATATCATTAAACGATGTGTTTTAATGGGCAATATTACTTATGCTGCTACCTTTCAATTGATCGTTCATTCTGTTTTTAAAATAGAAAAGAAAAAGGGAAGTAAATGAAAATGACTATGTCCCATTGTGTTCCTAAAATCGTTGCCTAGAGTCAATCCTATTGACAATTTTTGGTTAATTATAACAAGGATAAAGTGTGTTTTGTGTCTGGGGGTTTACCCGAGTTATTTTTTTATTAAAACCCATAATCCAGGTAAAAGATTCTGAATCAGAAATTAAAGGAAGATCAGTTTAAACTAGTAATCTAGCAGAAATACAAATGAGACTTTTCTCAGCAAATGGAAGCAATAAAATCCTAGAATGTTTGAAGGTTGAAAGCCTGTCTGAAAAGAACATGCTTAAAGATCAGCCGTAAAAAATCATTTGGGAAATGTTTTGGGATGCCTGTATTTTTTCTAAGTGCTACAGCCAATTATACCTAAAAGAAGGAAAACTCAAAGGAACTCATCACTGCCAAGTATGATACCTTTTGCAATATTGGTATTATATACCTTTGATAAATACTGTCCACATTGTGAGCCACATGAAGTTCCCAAGTGTCTCCGGTGTCAGGTCTCCTTACAACACTCAATGGCCCTGTTGAAAGTTTCAAGGGAAAAATAAACCATGACTAGTATGAAATGCCAGAGTAGACCCAGATGCCAGAGGATCAACAAACTGTAAATCTTCTTTTTAAAGAGGTAAAATATTGCTAACCTGGAACCGCCACCAATTCTATAATCAGTCTATAATCAACCTGAGTCATTCCTTCTCCTTCAGTGTTTCTTCATATCATCAAACTTAATCATTCGAAAATGTGATCCAGATGGAAAAGAGAAATAAAGCTGAGTAGCATGAGTGTGCCAATAACAATCTACTCCATAATTTTTTATTTTTTTATTTTTTTTATTTTAAATTCCATTTATATCCCGCCCTTCTCTGAAGACTCAGGGCGGCTTACAAGCTTAGCAATAGCCTTCATTCTATGTATATGCCTGCTTATTAGGGCTTTTGGGCCCCCTCAAGCGGCATTATTACAAAGACAGCTTAATTGCCCCCAACAATCTGGGTCCTCATTTTACCTACCTCGGAAGGATGGAAGGCTGAGTCAACCTTGAGCCTGGTTGGGACTCGAACCTGCACTAATTGCAGGCAGCTGGTGTTACTTAAGGAGGCATTAGCCCACTGCTCCACCAAGGCTCTAATTATGGACAACTTACTCCAGCATTTTCATTTATGGAATAAAGAGCAAAAAAGAAAGAATAAACATGTGTGGCACATCACAGCAAATATAGTTGGCTTATAACAATGTCTGCCAACAGTTACTCTTGTTCTCAGCGGATGTTCTGTAATACTTTCATAATCATATCGCACAAGTGCCAAAAAAGATAATCTAGGCAAGATTCTGCTGTTACATCATCCCCTGAGAATCTTTTCAGAAACAGAAAACAATAAAACCTTATGGCTACAGTACTAAAAAATGATTCCCACAAAATCAATCTTAAAAATACTTCAGGAAATAAAATGATGGGAAATATTTTTTAATTAGTTCTCTTTTGTCATGTTAGTGGAAATATAAGGGATCGAAATGAAAACATAATTAAGTGATTTGTTAAAGGAGGCCATTTCTATCAAGGAAATGGTTTCATTTTCTTATTTTAGTTTTAGTTTTAACATTGACTACATCACCTTTGACTCCACCGGAATAATGCAGAGAATGCATTCAATCATTTTGAAAGAGTAATCTGACAGGATATAATTGGTGATGGATTATGCCAGAGAAATGAGGTCATTCTATGGGTGGTGAATAAGCAGGCATTTGTCCCAGGTCTTGTTCTTAATTGAAAGAAGTTGGAGATTTCAATCAGATCAGTTACTAATTATAGTAAAGTGTTTTGTATAAGGGGAAAAAAGCATATACACCTTCCATCCTAACAACAGTCTTGCTGTATTTATTTTTCATTGCTTAAAGTGAAGATCTCTTTCACATGCATAAATGAGTCAGAAGATCTTAGTCAACTCTAACATGCATATATTAGTGTCAAATTATTTATTTTTCTACCTGCCTTTCCTGATAACACATGCAAATGTTAAACAGGGATAAAAATGAACTGGCACTTTCAGGATTTACTCACTGAAAACATTTGTTTGTGGAAAGAAGGGAACCCACATGTAATTTTAGAGGTAGAGATGTCAAATTACTATTTTGGAACTGCTGCCAAGAGGATGGAAAGTCACTTCTTTAGATATCTTTCTTTTTTGCTACCTTTTACTTTTCTTTTGTATTTTCTTTCTTTTCCTACATGTTCTTTTACGTTTCTGTAGTTTATTTAAAATCTATGTAAAATAATAAAAAAATACTTGCCCCCCCAAAATATGAATGAATGACTAAATCTACCGGTCTTCTATCAGGTGATCAATAAAGATGGCCAACAGATCCTCATGTAGGGGGTCTAGGACCACTTGCTGTTGCCACTTTGCCGCCGCCACCTCCCGACGGCCATCGCTACATTTCCCATTGAAATGTCCAGCCTGAAACAATAATTCCTGCTTAACCCGCATTTTCCCATTGGAAGTGAGTCACCCTATTACTATCCCTGCCTGCCTCTTTCCCCACCCAGGGTCCAGTGCAACACACGGAAGGAGAAGTTCTTCTCCCCAAGTCCAAATACAACTGGCAGCTTGCCAGCTCAGATGCAGATAAAAGTCCCCAACTCATAATAGTGTGTCTGTGTGTGTGTGGTCTAAAGATATACGGCTATAAGTTTCAAAACTTAAAGTGTTATACATCTGATATTTTATGTTAATCCACACCCAGAATTTCTAGATGACCAAAACAAACCTTGGTTCAGTAAAACCTTTAATCCACGGAAATTAGTCTTTTCTAGCGGGAAGAGAAACATTATTATACAGTAACATGATCTGCAGGTAAACTCCTCTTAAAAACTCAGGAGTCAGATTGAAAATATCATTTGTCAGTTTTATCCATAAATGAGGTAAATTATATGTGTTTATTATGTTGATATTGTTAGCCAACAAAGTGGGAGAAGGATTAAGAGTTCACTGTGTTTTCCACTCCCAATTATATACACAGAATGCATACTTATACTAATTGTATTAGCATTTCAAAACAGGTTAAACTTGTTAATCTAATATAACTTAAAGGCAAGGTGACCTGCAGGTGTTTTGAGTACATAAATGCACCAGGAACAAGTATTTGAATCTCAGTGCAATTAAATGATGCTTTTGTCAACCCCTGAAAATATTAAATTCAGGAAATTATGAGTCAGAGATCAGAAATACATTAACACAACATTATGCAGTTAGGAACAATGAGACAGAAAAATGAAAGAAGGTTCCCAACAAAATCAAGTAAAGAGCAACTAATGAATGTGTAATGCTCAAAGGCCAAACTCCAGTACTTAATATATTTTCCATTTAAATTGTTTCTGCCAAAAGCCAAAAACATGTGACACCTCATTGTTAGGTGTGCATTTAAAATGCTTCAGTTTGAGTGAGATATTGAAAGACATCCTACTTCTACCCTGATACTCTTTGGAGGCCTTGATAGTGGCACGTATTAGACAAATCACAGAGAATCTAAATTATTTTTGCAAAAACACAGGTGGGAATCAAAAAGTTTTCTCCTTTCACTGGTTCAATCATGTATCTTTTCTTTTATCCCAGCTAACTTCCAAACTTTCTCAAGTTTAGTATTTCTGTAATATATTATATCTTTATCACATATTTTTCATACCATCTGTTCTAGATATTACCCAAATAGATGATACTGCCTGGAATACATTGTAGGTCCCATCTCTTTTGTTTTGTTTTTGTTTTGCTTTAGTAGAGGTTGCTGTCTCATTAAATGGGTAAATGATAATTGGGTAATACTTTTTCATCTCTAATCCTTGCATCTGTATTACAAAATATTTATTGAAGCCTTTGTAGGTTATTCTACTTCATATTGGCCATATGGTATTTATTAGATGAGTACCCTTAACCTTTAGGGGTCACTAAGCATAATTCGTATTTTGAGATCATGTCATTTGGCTTTGAAAATAAAGGCATTTGAGCTATATAAACATTAATGCTCAAGTGTAAACATCAGAAATGTAGGAAATGATTTAAAAAGAGAGAAACCTTTGAAATATTGAAATTGAAATGGGTATAAATAGCAGCACAATAGACGTATCTTCCTTCAGCGGAACACATGAATATAATTCAATATTTGACAATGATGGAAAGTGTTATATTATTCTTCTATTCATTCCCTGGTTGTTTTATTTTTTCCCCCAATTCCAAACCTTTTAAATGAGAATGAACACACCTGGTCCAAGATTCAGCAAAATATTATGTCTCCTATGTGCTTAAATTCAGGTGGTTCATAATATTTTGGGGTGTCTAGCCAGGAAAAAAATCATGTTAAGTAGAGGGCATTCAAATTTTAAAACTTTGCAGCACCGAATATCAGGACTATATATTTTATTAAGCAATTGACTTGTTGCAGTTTTGTATCACCACCAACCTTTATTTGAAAGTTAAGGCCAAATGTATACTGTACTTTGTGCCCTTATCAACAAGGGCCAAATTAAGCAAATTCCATGTCCATTTTCTACATTTGTTTTGGGTACTTATTTATTTATATATGGAAACTAACCAAAGAGAGAAGCAACGCAGAACTAAGGAGAAATTTCCTGACAGTTAGAACAATTAATCAGTGGAACAACCTGCCTCCAGAAGCTGTGAATGCTCCAACACTGGAAGTTTTTAAGAAGAGATTGGACAGCCATTTGTCTGAAATGGTATAGTGTTTCCTGCCTGAGCAGGGGGTTGGACTAGATGACCTCCAAGGTTCCTTCCAAATTATTATTATTATTATTATTATTATTATTATTATTATTATTATTATTATTATTATTATTATTATTGATCATCACACAGTCAGCCAGATGTTCAGACTGGATTTGGCATTTTTGTCTATCTATCGAGTCCTTACCAAGGACCTGGGATAGGCAGATGTGGATGTTTGATGGTATTACAGATATCTTCGCAGGATGGTAGCAGTTCCTAGTAAGGCCGCCTTTTGCAAAAAAAATTTATTATTTATTTATTTGTTGTTGTTGTTTACAAATAATTCAAGGTGGCAAACATATCCAACAGCCATTCCTCCTTCTGTGTCCCCCACAACAACAACCCTGTGAGAGCCAGTTTGGTCTAGTGGTTAAGGCACCAGGCTAGAAAGTGGGAGACGGAGAGTTCAATTCCAAGTCCCACCTTAGCCAGCTGAGTGACTTTGGGCCTGTTACTCTCTCTCAGCCCCATCTACCTCACAGTTTTGCTGTTGTGCGAAAAGTGGGAGGAAAAAGGTGTGTTGGATATATTCACCACTGAATTATTTTAAAGGGCAAAATAGAAATTAATACATAGTCACTTAGGCTGTGCATGGAGACAGCTTTCTGAGGGAAATCTATTGTCTTTATTTTTCATGGAGAATTGTACTTTTATAGAACACAATCTGTTTCATTTTCCATGTCGTATCTTCAAGCTTTTTCCTTTTTAGTTGCTAAGATGTCTTGTGTTAGTACTGCTCTTGTCTTTTTAAACATGCTTTGCATTTTTGCCAAGTTCAGCTTTTTTTTTTACATACGAAGATTATTTGATTTAATTGCTCTCCTAATCACATGAGTCATTCATTGGATGCCCACATTGAATTTAATTTATGTGTTGATTAGTTTCCAGAACCATGAGATAACTCTTCATACTTGAGAATTCTCCAGAAATACCGGCTGTTCTTTTGATGTTCTTTTGATGATGCAATGCCATGGGAAACTGCTATGAATGAATAGGAATCATGTGAAATATACCGACTTACCCACCACAGTTTTTCCTTGGCTTCCAACTGTGCTGAGCGTAGGTTCTCATAAATCTCAGTCAATCTTTGACATGCATCCTGGGAATTAAGAAGTTAAGGAGTTAATTTAGGAATTAATATACTGTTTTATACCTCTAGAGGGCACCAGATCTGAGGCAGCCATTCTATTCTGACTGCCTGAGATGGATTACCAGGTCTCTAAATGCAAAGATTTTATTGTGTTCTTCAGCCATCCATTCCTCAGAGTTTTATCTTTCTTTAAAATATTCATACTTGCTAGGAGGTTTCAAAAATGTTTCAAAAGCTGAAGAGACTTTATATTTAGTGCTCCATCTTTGTTTGGGCTATGAATGATGTAATCAGAAGACTGAAAAGATTTTCAATTTTCCATTTACAAAGAAGATGGGAATTGGGAAAATTCCCATTTACAAATGGAAATTGCTCTTTGGATTTGGCCTATCAATTATCTTCCCACTGATGTAAACTCTAAGTGATGCAGCATAAAAATTCTTTAACAACAATTTGGTGCTAGAATTCAATATTTTTTGCCTTTCTTAAACTATAGTCTCCATTGTCTTCGCAAGTAAATCAATAAATAATTTGAGCTGGGTTTTTTATTCCATGGAGCACACACTTTTAACATCCTTGCTTAATCTACTAAAATAGTTAAACTGAACTAAAACAAAACAAAAAAAACTCTCAAAGAAAAATTATAGATCCTGTATTGATACCCAGCCAGAGCACTTCAGATGGATTCTTACAGCTGAGGCAAGTAGCATGAAATAAATAATGTATTGACTGACTCTGTTCTCTGCATTAAAAGACATGGAGTAGCTGGAGTAGAAGTGCTAGATCATAATGTTATGGGTGTATTTAATGTATAATAAATTTAAAGGATTGTAAATAATACTTGGGCCTTAGTGCAGATAAGTGTTGAGTGCGTTAATTTGTGACAAACAGTAATCAGACTGGCAAAAGATTGCTAGTGACTTTCCTCTACCAGCTGTTCACTTTTTGCCAATAAACATAATAAAAAAGTAGAAGAAATGTAATTGATTTCCCTTGCTTAACAGACATTTCTTTCTCCATTAAAGCTAGTAGTGCAATATGACTTTTAAATTATATTTATTCCATTAAACTCTATTAAAAAAATTTTAAATTCTCAGTTGGGCCTGCCCATGCTCTTAAGTTCAGGGAATAAAATAAAAGTAGTGTTGTTAAAAGATTTATGTATTAGCTCACTTGGATTCACTGGTGGGCTTGAACAAGTGAGTGTTTCTCAATCTAATTGTCCAGTTCTGCAGTGGGAATAATTGTGACCAACTTCATTCAAGTGTCTTAAGCATCTAATGAGAAGCAATACACAGTGCAGAGAGTGCTCAGATTTACAAGTGATTATATTAATAATAACTCATGGTGCACATTAGGGAGACTATAAACAATAAGCAATTCTGAGAATTGTACATAAATTGTATTACCAATGTATTGTTATGGATTACGTTTTACTTATGGGTGGTAAATTAGCATTGTATATCATTACAAGTTAAGCATCCTATACATATTGCTTCATACTTTAACTAATTTTAATCTCCAATCATATTACCTGCGAGACAAGTTCAGACGTAAAGAGAATGCACTCTGAAATTCCCATATGGAAATATTACTTAGGGTGCAATCATATACATTTACCTAGAAATGAAGGAAATGAAGGTTTTTCACTGAAACCAATAGGAGTTTGTTGCACCTGGACCTGCATAGGTTTCCCTTTTAAATTTTAAAACAGTTTTTTAAAAAAGTAAGCTCTATTTATTTCAACAGACATTAAATATTTGGAATCCCAAGTTTCTTCACTGCTGTTTCTAAGTTCACTATTAATGCTTTCATACTGGGCTAATTTCTTGATTTACTTGACCTATGTTGTAAAATATTGTCATTTCTTAGGATGTTTTTAGGATGTTTCTCTTGAGAATTAACTGTTACAAAAGATAAACTATAATGAAGTTTCACTTTCTAAATTGTGTCAGGAACATCATAGACATTTTAGTTGGAAACAATACATCCAAGCCACTACCATTTTATAGACAGCATACATTAAGACTTTAAGAAAAATTATATCCTGGAACTGTTTTAGATATCTTTAGAACTGAAATATTAGAATGAGTGCATATTAAATATGTTTGTTTGTTTTCTCTTTAATTCTGACACCTGCATGAATTTGCATGAAGGTTCTAGAAATAATAGAAAGGAATGTGCATCTTTTAGGATTACTTAATGGTAAAAAATTGGCTGGAGGGTTTGTTTATGCTAATGAGGCTCTGGCAGGTTCTAGTTGTGAGGCTGCCACCTTGGAAATCAGCAGCGTGAAAATGTGCAGAAGCCATAGTTAGACGTAATGATATAGGATAACAGCCAATATGAATTAAGCTATTATTGCTTTACCGAGATCTCTCGAACTAGTCAGCCTAATGATGATATAATTTGCAGCTGAGTTGGCCTATCATTAGTTTATTTTTATTTTAGAAAGTTGAGCAAGGGATTATGTGTGACTCTAATTATAAAGAAATATTAAAAATTACCTGCTTCTAAAACCGCCAGAAGAAAAGAATGGTTATTTTGAATGTAGTTACTCGACTGGCAGACTGTATCGTGACAAAGGAATTGTAGAAAGCAAAGCCCTTTGAAGGAAGAATGGGAGGAGGGAGGGAAGAAAAGAAGAAAGACAAAAGAAGTGTGCTTGAAATTGTGTTTCATTATATCAAAGTGTAGCTTGGGATGCTTTGAACCACATGATGAAACTATCTATGGATCTTTTTAAGTGATTTGGTTTTCCAGTTAAAACTATACAGTAACTGACCTACTTTGGTTTATGTTTGCTTGAACACTGCTGATAATAATATTGTGAAATGTCAGTAACATGGTGAGAATTTCTAAATAAAATGTACCGATTGTGTCTAAGCCTAGCAAAAATAGGAGCAATTAAGAAGTGACTAAGAGAAATGCTTGAAGGCATATGAAGATTTTCACTATGAAGAGAGGTTATTTAAAAATATAGTTGACGTGTAATAAGGGTAATAAAAAAATACCACAAAGAGAAATGGAGAGTTCATTATTATACTCTTCTAATCTCATGCAGTTTTCTTTTTTCTTTCAGTTGCTAAAAACATTTTTCAGTCTATATATATATTCCTTCCCAGAAGAAGGAAGCTGAAGCCACCAGGCTGAGGATGACGGATGGGATTCCGTCGAAACGTTGCTCCTACACCTTCAATTCTACGTGGGGAAAAACCCGAATGACCAAAGATCCACATACAAACACCCGCGAAAACCTCAGAAAACATATATAGATTAGAAGGGTATAATAATGAACTCTCCATTTCTCTTTGTGGTATTTTTTTACATACATACATATATATATATAGTTAACAAGCATTTGTCATATATCTCCCCTTGCTTCTCTGCTAACAAAAGCGAGAGAGATCCTATGGCTTAGAGGTGAAAACAACTGCCTAATGTGTAATCAGCCCAGGTTCGAATCTCGGAAGGGTATGGCTGACTGATGAAAACTAATAAGTTTGAAATGCATATCAGTCTCCCTTAATTCTTTGTTAGCAATTTAATTTACACACACATATATATATATACATATATATATATTTCCTGATGTCTTCCCACTTTGCCCTATTTATAAATGGAACCCAAGAGGTCTTACAAGGATAGAAAGGTATAGAAAATTGTTAGGGAATGTTGTTGGTGCAAACTGGATTTGACTAATTTCCTTTTCTACACTCTCATCTCATGTGCTTAAGCTTTTTGCTTACTATTTCTTACTCCTTTTCTCCCCTTTGCAGAACGCCACATGCTCCAAATAGATATAATGCAGGTGTGTGGGTGTGATATAACATTTATATTTACTTACATGCAATGTTTTGCAGCTCAGTGTTGCCCAATTTTTCTTCCATGGGAAGGGAAACTGAGCTAGACAACTGCATGGGTTAACAACTGATATATTAGCTCCACTTCAAAACCAGTAGGAATATTTAAAAAGCCAGCAAAACTAATTTAATTTAATTTAATTTAATTTAATAATATTTCTATACCGCCCTTCTCCCGGAGGACTCAGGGCGGTGTACAGGGCAAGAATAAAACACAGAAATTTACAAAAATTAAAAGATAATTAAATGCATGCCCGATTAAAATACAATTAATACATAGTAAAAAACCCCGATAAAAATAATAAAAAACCCCACCAATCCCCCCTCAGGCCAGGCCGGCTTGCTCGAACAAGTATGTTTTCAGATCGCGGCGAAAGTAGCGTAGATCGGGCGCCGTCCGGAGCTCAACCGGTAACTGGTTCCATAGCTCCGGGGCGCCCACAGAGAAGGATCTCCCCCTGGGGGCCACCAGTCGGCATTCTCTGACCGGTGGCACCCTGAGGAGGCCCTCTCTGTGGGAACGCACAGGGCGCAGGGAGCTTGATGCCGGCAGCAGATGTTCCCTGAGGTACTCCGGCCCCAATAAACACTAGTGTTTATTTATTTATTTATTTAATCGTTTATAGCTTTCTGATATTGACCTCCCCTTTTAGTTATACTAAACAATTTTTTATGACCACAGACCCACTGTTTAGCTATTTATTGGCAACAAGCATTAAACACCAGATTACACACACAGAGATACACTCACACACATATACAAATACCACAAGGGGATAAATTCCTAAGGTACTAAGTGATTATTTCACACCACACTCTGGAACAGCTCATAGGGTACAAGGAAATAAATTAAATTATTGATGCCAACAAGAGTAAAATAATTAAAATACTGTAATATTTAAGAGACAGCCATTTCTACTGTGTGCGTTTTACTAAGAACCATAAAAATGCTGTCCCTACTATCATCTCATCTCAGTTGCTGCTAAAGTCAGAGACTATACTGGTTGCTACAACTCAGGGTTCTACCATCACATTCTGTTTTATTGTTTGATTAAAAATTAATTTTATCATTTACAGTAGGATGTATATATCAAAATGTCCAATCAATAGTGCTTTATTTTTTTTGGGGGGGGGGGAGAAATTCTGTCACAATCTCATCAATAACAATTTATTGATACACTTCCATTGGAATTCATATGTCAGGATAAAGAACTTTCTCTTCTTGAAGGTGATTTTAGGAAATGTATACTTTTAACATATGCCTCCAGCCTTAACCTGATTGAAGGTGTGAACTCTAAACACTGCTGGTGGATCTTATCAGGGAGGACAATGAAGCCACCTTTAAGTAAGAGGTGAATGCTCTGGTGGACTGGTACAATAAAAGTAACCTGGTTCTAAATATGAATAAAACAAAGGAGATCATTGTAGATTTTAGAAAGAGCCGGCATAGTCATAATCCGCTCAATATCAAGGAAGCAAAGGTGGTCAATGGTATTAAATATCTGGGAGTGCAGATAACTAACAATCTGAATTGGTCTCTCCACACGTCATCCTTAGTGAAGCGTGCAAACCAATGTCTATATTTCATATGTCGGATGAGGACAACGCATCTTTTCTTTTCTGCCTGGCCACTTTACAGAGGCATGATTGAAAGCATTTTAACAAACTGCATCACTATCTGGTTTGAGGGTAGCAGTGCCTCAGATAGATGATCCATACAGAGTGTGGTAAGGACTGCTGAGAAGATTAGAGGAAGCTGACCTCCCATTATCCATGATGCTGCTTATGAGCGTTATGTGGTAAGAGCTCGAAGCATTGTTAGACACCCCACACACCAACTTTACAGTCTGTTTCTGTTGCTCCTCTCTGGGAGGAAGTTTTGAAGTATTTCCAGCAAGACTACCAGATTCTGTAACAGCTTTCATATGTCGGATGAGGACAACGCATCTTTTCTTTTCTGCCTGGCCACTTTACAGAGGAATGATTGAGAGCATTTTAACAAATTGCATCACTATCTGGTTTGGGGGTAGCAGTGCCTCAGATAGAAGATCCATACAGAATGTGGTAAGGACAGCTGAGAAGATTAGAGGAAGCTGACCTCCCATTATCCAGGATGCTGCTTATGAGCGTTATGTGGTAAGAGCTTGAAGCATTGTTAGACACTCCACACACCAACTTTACGGTCTGTTTCTGTTGCTCCTCTCTGGGAGGAGGTTTCGAAGTATTTCCAGCAGTACTACCAGATTCTGTAACAGCTTTGTTCTCTATGCCATCAATCTGGTACACTCGCAAGATTCGTTTTTCTCACCATTGTTGAAGGAAAAGTCTCCATCATGGTTCAGTCCAAGCCGGGAATAAACAACATGGCGACTGCTTTAGAAAGAAGGTTGCAGTTTATTGAAGAGGAGAGCCAGACAGAAAGATGGCTCTGGAAGGAAAGAGAGAGAGCACATGTAGGGAGTGGGTTTTTATACCCTCTGGGGCTCTTGAGGTTGTTTCCTGTTCCTGTCTGAGGCTTTGTATTTCCTGTGTCATGTATTCTGACCTGAGTCTGGGTGTGCCCTTCTGGTATTCTGATGGTGGTGGGTTAATCCTATTATGCCGCAAAGGTCATATCCTTCTTCCCTGGGACTCTGGCTGATGACTCTTAGATTTTTGGTGTTGATTCTAGGGATCTTTCTTCCTAATCCCAGTTTCCTGGTTCCAGTCTTTCTGACAAGATTATCATCTGCAATTCTGCAGACTTGGTTTCTGTTTGGGACAGAGAGACTTGGGGGGGGAGGGGGGTTTGGTTTCTGCCTTTAAATCCTTTAGGGAAATATATTCTGTCTTTTAAATATTTCCAAAAATATTTCTTTCTCTGGGGGGAGGGGCTGACTTCTCACACCATGTACACGTATACATATGAACTAGACTGTGTTGTTTCTCTGTGTCGTAGAATATATGTCGCTATGTGTAAATTATTATATTTTTTGGTCATATTGATGTAGTGTACATTGGTGATGGTGACCCTTTGAAAGCTGTATGCAATGAAATTTCATTTTAATGTATGCCGAATAGTGTACACTTAAAGCGACAATAAAGTTATTCTATTCTATTCTAGTTTGGCAACTATATTTTCCTATTAGAAACAAGAATTCTAGAAACTACTGTTGTTGCTTTTCTTGTCATATTTATACTCACCATAGAGCAAAATAAAAGAAATTACAAACCCAACTTCATTACTCATACAAGTTAGTATCCATTAAATTTCCCTGCACTTTCAGAAAAGTTTGTTTAAAGAGAAATTATACAAAGTGTAATAATTTTAATAGAACATAGTAGCTCAGGGTTGAACTGTAGAGTCCTTGGTGCTTTCTGAGCTTGGTTGCTTGCTTGCAAACATTTCATTACCCAACCAGCATCCTAATCAAGCTAAATCCAAAAACACAAGGGAATTCCTGATCATATGATATTGACATGTAGAAATAAGCCGTATCTAAACATCATTCAAAGAAGACCAAACAAAATAAGCTAAGAAGGAAACAAAAAGACCAGATCACATCCTCTCCAACAGCCAACAATCACATAAGCAATGATTAACAGCAGACAAACAATCAAAGAGAAAACAATAACCCAATCAAGGAAATACCAAGGAGAAAACTACACCCCACCAATGCTGTCAGGCCTAAGCCCAAAGCCCACACAGTGAAATCCAATCCAGTCCAGGTTTGTTTGTTTGCACCTAATAGGGAGAATCCCCAGATGAAAGCTATAACCTTTGGCTACCCTAAACCTTTTCCTCTATTCCCAATCTAGTTCAGACTGCAAAGTCTCTTATTTTGAGCCTCTCTCTGGAATGCCACTATAGAATTGCCAAGATTCCTACATACACACACACACACACACACACACAACCTCCTCCAGCTGCACATTCCACCACGACTCTTGTATAAACAAGGAGCAAATCCTATATACTCACTTACACTGATGATAATACCTAGATGGATAATAAATCATCTGCAAGCAAACAACCAAGCTCAGAGAGCACCAAGGATTCCACATTGTAAGAATTTTTATTACAATAAATTATAATAAAATAAATTGTAATCAAAACCTGGGAGTGGGAGGATTCATTATATTCATTTGTGTTTACAGAACAGTATTTGTTTCAGTTAACGTTAGTCTCTGGGCTATCAGTATCGTACTGCTTTCACTCTAACATTAATTTGTAAAACATATTTTAAACATTGTTGAGAATAGGTTATGATATTAAGATATTAGCTGTTATATCCTATACCCGCTCAGCTTGAGTGGATGGAAGAGAAAACCTCCCTATAAAATCCATCCCCCAAGGGATAAATACTGTTTACACATTGTTAGGTTCCCTAGAAATTCCACCTAAAACAAAAATCAAAAAATATACTGGTGTTAATGTCTACCTGTGAACTACTTACAATGGGAGTCAATAAACTTACCATAGTGAGGGTGCAACATGAGCATACAAACCTACATTATAATAAACACAACATGAAATATGTCCATATTTCTCTCAATCTTCTGTAGAGGCATAGCAATTCTACTACAACTCTACCAGTACCCAGTTATCATTCCCCAGTCCATCCAGAGATTGTGAATTCCTTTTGTATTTCAAAACATTGTTTTGGGAGGTATAGGAGATCTGTAATGGGCAGTAAGAATAACTCTGAGGAACAGGAGGAAGACCCAGGCAATGATCCGATAAATGAAACCTGAGTCCAGTGCAGAAATGTATTTTGCAAAAGCCTCTCAGTCATGACTCTGTCTAGTTCTCATGAAGATAAAGGGAGGTGGGAGCACATTGAGACTTGCAAGATTCTGTTACTGGGACCTTATAATAAAAGTAGTATAATTACCCATAACTCTGGTTTTTAGGTCCAGCCTGCTTTGAATGACTGACAAGACTACACAAAGCATCAAGCTACAAAAGACCTGTAGAGGCCCATGCTGCCTTTTTTTGTGACAATGATTCAGATCTGAATAACTCTTTTGCCAAGTAATCTGAGAGAAGAGGTAGAATACACAACAGGAGGGATTGTAGGCACATTTTCTACAGTAGTAGCCACACCCAAACCTTTCCACAGGCCAAGAATCTTGTGATTTGTTCATATGCTATTGTTTGCCTTCAGATTCCTCTTGCATTAATACTGTTAATTGCCTCTTCTACTCTTCTCAATTAACATCTTTACTGTGTGCTGGATCTTTAAGGTCAACATTGCTGATGGTGTCATGTAAAACAGATTAATTTAATTTCTATTATGGTTAGGCAGCAAAATATTCAGGTAGGAAATATTTCAAAAGGCTGATTTTTTTAGTATTATTATCATTGAAAGCATTGGTTCTCCTGAAAGATATAACTGCATTATTATTGCATTTGTTTCATATTAGTTATCTTGCCACATTTATTTTAGTTCTTGTCTAATATGTTAATTTTGTTACTAAGCAACAATTCTGATCACACTTCATATTCAGTGGCATTTATTTGAGTAAACACATTTCAGGGTGTTCTTAATAAGAGTTTGTGATTTCTTCAAATTTTGTTTCTGCTTAATTCAGACTACAAATTAAAAACAAAATACATACAGCCATTATTTATTTTCTTATGTTTATGACAATTTAATATATTTTATTGTTATGGAATCATTTTAGGGAAATCATGGGAATAATCCTTTTTTTCAAAATGGCATCACTAACATAGAAAATGCATTTGAGAGTACAGGCATACAAGTCCATAGAAGCTTCTGATTTACCTCCGTGATAATAAGCTTTACTCATATCATAGACTCATAGAATCACAAGACTGGAAGGGACCTTGGAGGTCTTCCAGCCCCTTGCTCAAGGCAGGAAATCTTATACCATCCTGGACAAAAGTTTGTTCAATTATTCTTGAAAGCCTCCAGCTCAGAGCAACTCCAGGAGGCAAGTTGTTGCATTGATCGTTACTGTCAGGAAATTTTTCCTTAGTTCTAGGTTGGATTTCTTTAACAAGCTTCCATCCATTACTTCTTATCCTGTCCTCAGGTGCTTTGTCAACACCCTCTTTGGTATGGTATCCCCTTAAGTACTGCAAGACAACTATCATGCACTCCTAATCATTCTTTTCGTAAGGCTAGACATACCTAGTTCCCTTAACTGATCATCATTTAATTTAGCCTCCAGACCCTTATCATTTTTGTTGCTCTTCTCTGCATACTTTCTATGCTCACAGCATTTTTATTTATTTTTTTGTATTAATGGAGACCAGAAATGGACACAGTATTCCAAGTGGGACCTCACTAGTACAAATAGAGCAGTACTATCACTTCTCATCTTGAAGCTATCCTTCTGTTGATGCAGGCTGGGACTGCATTCACTTTTTTGGCAGCTGTAGCACACTTAAATGGTGGCCAACTAGGACAGCTAGATCAATATCAATAATAGTTTGAATTAATAACAATATTAGAAAGTTTTTTTGAAATGTTTTCCGCCCAAAGAAGAAACACAAAAGGCTGCAACATCAAGATTCAGGGTTTGTTTGTTTTTTAAAAAAAAAATAGTGATCCTCTAAATGATGGTCAATAATATTGCTTTATTTTAGTATAAATGTTCCATCAAGCTACTTAAAGGATATTAAGAAGTGTTGGAACAAAACTGAACACATTTAAAACCACAATTAGGGATTGGAATGGATATATCTTCTACAGAGACTTTTTCCCTGTAGGTATCATATACCACTCTGCAGACAATAAGGTATTATTCCAGATTTTACATCATGTATGTAACATTATCTCACCTTTGAATGCCCATATAAACAGCAATATAGAATAGAAATACTGCAATAGATATATTAAAATGCATGAAGAGGGCTAAGTGCAATATTCAAATTAATAGGCTGGGGAATCATTGTTTGCACATTTTCTAAAATATAAGCACTTTACTGACTTGAGGGCAGAGAGGTTGTGGACCAGACTGCCAAAACAATCTGCTACTGAAAGCAGGCACAACAGTTTATATTAATAAGAATGGTTAATCAGCTTTAGATACAGTTCTCTCATTATTTATATTTTCCTGAAATACATATAGATGTACTTCGTTTAGCAAAACTTAATTAATTATGGTAGAGATACGAATGCTTGAATTCCTTTCACATGCTGAATTATGAAGAATGTACCCTTTCTTTATTTTCCCTGTTTAAGAAAAAGGTTAATGTTGGTGGAAAAAAGAAACCAGTAATACTATAATCAGGTGACAGTGCATAGCTTGATGTTTGCCTTCTAGTGTGTCAAAGAGAAACAGAAAGCATGTTCGGAGGAAAAAAATATTACTAACGCACAGCAAATGTCTAATGCATCTTTTACCAAATCTAAAATACTACCAGCAGTTTCTAATTCTGATCTTTGATTTTTATGATGAAATCATTTTCCTGGACTTCTGAACATCCAAAGTTTCCATATTGGATCTTGCACAAATATCAGCCTATCATCTCCTGAAAAGCGTGTTGAGGAAAAGGAAATGAACACTTGGCCTTTCATTCTACTTAAAATACTAGGAGGCTTCCAATATGAAACCTGAATATATATTCGTTCATTTATTTAATCAAATGTATGCGGCTGCCTATCTTGCACAAGGTGACTCTGGAAAGTGTACAATAAAATCAGTGAAGGCCACATATTATAGAACCAATTAAACAATTCAACTAATTATTAAAACCAAATTGTGAGAGGATTAAAATCATAATGTTATACGTGATGTAACCACTGTGTGGTGTCCCTGCTGTTGGGGGAATCCTCAGGTCTGATTAAAAAAACACACCTTGAAAGTTTTCTGGAAGGCTGAGAGGGTTGAGGCTAACATTCTCCTCAGTGGGGATGTTGTACCAAAAGTCAGGTATTGTGGCAGAAAAGGGCTTGTCTCCTAGCTCCCATCAGATGGAATTCTTTGGCAGATGGGACCCATAGCATGCCTCTCCTGGTTCTGATGGATTATAATTTCATAATTATAGCAGGAAGGTCCTTTTTAGTTTATTTTATCCTAAGATATTTGAATATTCTTCAGAGAGGTTTGATGCAAAAAAAAAGATCATTCTACTTCTTTGCTGCAATCTCCTTCAACTGATGAAAAGAATTTTAAAAATGTAGAGATAATACTATCATATAATTAAGCTCTTCATTAGAGCACCTATTTTTTCACTGGAGTAGAAGGATTTGAAAGAGGCATCAAGCTGAATTTATAAACTGCTGGAGATTCAATAGAATCTGGTCAGTATCTGGATTCATCCATCCCTTTTCTCATTTTGTGGATGGTGGCAAAAAAAATTCAAGAAAACTCCGGGGATTTTTTCCAGGCAGTCACAAGGAGTCCACGCTGACTTGAAGGCACCAAAGCAGAAGATGGAAAGGAAGATGCAGATAAAAAGATGATTACTGAAATTAGATATTTTAATTTTTTTTTAAAAAAAGCTCAGAACAAAAAAGCTACAGTACTATAATGTTAATGTATCTTGTTTTGTGCCCTGACAGTAATTAGGCTCTGATGCCAGAGGAATTTGAAGAGGGGAGGGTAGACTTAATAGAGAAAGCCCCGACATAAATATAGTCAGCAATCCAGGATCTCATAGCTGAATTTAAAACAATGTGAGGACAAAGTTTCTCCATCAATAACCATTTTCCTTTCCTTTTCTTTCTTACTTGAAAAACTAGCCATTTTTCCACAGTAGATCAAATTAATTGTATTTGTGACTTATATTACTGAAGTAATGGAAAACCGTCATAAATTTTAGCATTCACTTTGGGATTTAATAACCAGTTATATGTGTTCAATGGCTACAACATATTCATAGATTTTTTTATTTCTGTTATGCACCTTATGAGTCACATCAGCCTTTTGAGCTAGTGTAGTTAGCTTATAATAAAGCCATGGTTTCACCCTTCTATCTATTCCAGAGACATTGCATAAATAGACTTGTTTAAACAAGAACAACAACATCCAACTCTGATCATCAAAATATCACCCTTCTTTTAGTGTAGGGCACTTCTTCCTAGCACAATTTTCATCCCCTTCCCTCTCATCAACCATTTGGAAGCCAGTCTCCAAATGTCTTTATTGCTGCTGAGACCAATCTGAGAACACCAATAGTCAAGCAATGCTCCCATCAAGTAGCCATTAAGGGAAATAAAAAAAAACAGGACTCACAGTATATGGACCAGTGGTGGGATTCAAATATGTGAACAACTGGTTCTCTGTGTGGATGCCGCTTCCGGAAGTCCATTCTGGGCCTCGGCAACAAAAAATTAGCTACCAGTTCTGCCGAAGTGGTGCGAACTGGCTGAATCCCACCACTGATATGAACCCTTGAGTCATAGTTCCTGATGTAACAGAAAACTCACTTCCACTCCAAATAGATGAAAACTAAAATAAAATGTTAGCAGACACCACATACAGCATTTTTAGTTGACTGGGGGACACCCAGTTTCTATAAAGCCTTTTATTTCTTCTGTTTTTGATTAAGATGCTGGAAGAAAAACATAGCATTATTTTTGTAGGAAAGTACAACTTATAATAGTTTCGATCATGATGGCAATTTAGAGCCATTATGTCCGTATGTATTGAAGGAAGTAATTGCTGGCTTCGGCCTAGACTAGAGGCTGGGAAGTGAAACAACTGTTCAGTGAGCATTGCTTACATAAGGAGGGAAAATCAAGTTGGACAGGTTTGGGTATATTTGTTTGTTTTTCAAAGAAGGACTGTGAAACTGACTAGAAGGATTAAGATTAGGTTTGCTGATAATGCTTGCCCATACAACCACCAAAAAACAAAGCTTATTTTTTTAACAGAGATGTGAAACTGGCTAAACTCTGACTAGAAACATTAAGATCCAGTTGGCTGATAGCATTGCCTTTATTCTTTCCACAGGATAATTAAAACACAGTAGCTATCTAACAAAGTTTTGTTTACGCCCAGAACCTGGGAGGCATTGTGATACAAGACTACAGCTGATACAGAAACTGACTGTTCACAAGACTTAGTGTTGTAAAACAAACACACAAAGCCACTTTGCTTTAATTTCACATGAACTGGCAAGGAAACAGAAAAATGCCAATTCAGCCCTCAGAATGAACTGATGTCATGGAACAAGCTGGCCCTGAGCTGAACTGGAAGCAGAAGACACACTTTGTGTCATGATATCTTTCATCCATTATCAAGAGTGCACGTTATTCAAATTGAGTAAAAATAAAATGGTTTAAAATGTTCCACGATTGGATAATGAAGGGCTGCAGACCTTTCTTTAATGAACATTACTCTATTGGGAGGCTAAACATTTCTTCTAGTGATTATGCCCTTTGTAAGATCCAGAAGTTCCAAGTTTGAATTACTGCTATGGTACGCATACTTAACAGGGAGTAATTCCTATTTGCCCACAACAGGAGGCCTTAATTTTGAATCAAAATGCATAGTAATTCTTTTAAAGGTATGGAGCTAATTGCATTTCCAAAGGGAGAATGCTTAGAAATCCTTTATTTCAAGTCATTTCTAATCTCCATAACATGAAATAGTTATGCTGGTCCTCTCTCTCTCTCTCTCTCTCTCTCTCTCTCTCTCTCTCTCTCTCTCTCTCTCTCTCTCTCTCTCTCTCTCTCTGAATACCGAGATGTGAGATGGAATGTTATAATCTATTGAAAGCCACCTATGGAGGAGGCCAAGGGGCCATAATCGTACAATGTAAGCACTACCTCCTTATGTGTGTCTTGATGTAGCATTTTGATCATGTTGTTGTGCTGCCATTTAGGCCCCTTGCCTCAACCACAGATACCGTGAACAGTCCAAAATATAGGGATGAATACTTACTCCGATCAATCAGACTCACTTCATGGCCTATCATCTTCATGGAAATTGAAATCATTACACGTTGTTACAAATAAATTCACCAAAGAATAAAGATAAACCGGAAACAATAAAATCCTAACATGTGTACTTAATTTGCATGCTAGTAAAATAATGCAATCCAGACTTCAACAAAATTATACAAACCAAACAAATAAATGAAATAAACAAACAAATATGGTAAAAATATCAAGCTTGTTTCAGAAGATGCAGTAGCTCTAGGATCACATTGAAAACAAGCAGAGGAGAAGGAAAGAGAATTACAAAAATATAAAGGTAGTCTTTGACTTTCAACCACAATTGAGTCCAAAATTTCTGTTGCTAAGTGAAACATTTGTGAAGTGAATTTTGCTAAATTTTACAACTTTCTTGCCACATTTAAGTGAGTCATTGCAGTTTTTAAGTTAGTAACCCAGTTAAGTAAACCTAGCTTCCCCATTGGCTTTGTTTGTTTAGAAGGTTGCAAAAGGTGATCACATGACCCCGGGACACTGCAAGCATCTGAATTTTGATCATGTGACCATGGGGTTGCTACCATGGTGGCAAGTGTGAAAACTGATAATAAGTCACATTTTTCAGTGCTGCTGTAACTTCAAACAATCACTAAATGGACTACATGTAATTTACTTTTGCTGTATTAATGGATTTTTATTCTATGGATTTTTATTCTGTAAATCACCACACATTGTGACTAGCTAGATCAGGCCGACCCGTGGGCTGGATGCATCACGTTGAAAACGTGCCCACCCCATTGCCGGCAATGGGGAAAAAGTCTTGATACGTTGTGCGACATCATGTGACATCGCAAGTTTGACATGCCTGAGCTTACCTACATACTGAACAATTTGACTGGAAAGAAAAAGTTAGAATAGAAAAAAAAGTCAAACCCGAATAACATCATCCTATTTTATGTAGAACATATTATAAGAAAGGCTGGAAGAAATTGCAGGAAGAAATATTAAGAATTTCAGATATGATGTAATCTCTTGGTGAAGACAAAAATTGAGGCTGAATATTAAAAACCCCACGATTACATCAAATGGAAATATTGCAGTAATAATCCACTACAAATAGGTGACGATAAACAGTAGTACTTTATTTTCCTGTGCTCAAAAATCTGTGATAATTGTAATTATTACATTTTTTAAATCTGCTCTTTGGGTGAAAGAGAAATCAAAGAGTAAATCTAGACAAAATATTAAAGAGCAGAGACATATTTATAACAAAAGTACTTACTGTGGAGGCCATGTACTTCCAGTTGTAACAAATATCTGTGAAAACCAGACTATCAGAAAGATTGAAAGAGGAAAAATCAATGCCTTGTAGCAACAAGAAATAATATCATATTAAAGTGAGACCAAACAGTTACTGGAAACATTAATAATGCAGCTAAAGCTTAAATATTTCAGACAATTAACATAGAACCAAAAGTTTTCATTAAGATGATGATGCTTAGAAAAATCAAAGACATAATAAAAAAAATGGTTGGCAGAAAATAAGATAGCTAGCACTGTTATAATAAACAAAAGCTTATAAAAGTTCAGAGAAGTTGTTACTTACAGATTATTCTATGAATTAGGTCACAAGAAGCAGAAGTGGCTTGATGACTAAAAAGCAGGTCATTCATTAAAATCAAGGTACAGTACTTGTACATGTCAGCTTGTAAATACTGTTTGACATATAGCAATTCTATAAATTATTTGAAAGAAAAATGTTTACTTGCATTGTAGTATTCTGATTTTTGAAGTGCCAATGCAATCCTAAACTCATTCATTATGGAATAAGTCATTCAATAAAATAGAAAATACTTTTCAATTTTCATTAGCCATTCTCGATACTGAGAATTCTATTTTGGGTTTTTTCTTGTTCCCTTTTTTTAAAGAATTGACAAAAATTCATACACCATTTGAGTAGTTCATTTTCAAAACTACTGATTGTTTCTAAAAATTTGGGCATTAATGTTGTCTTTGCTATAGAATTTCAATGCCCCATTCCCTTTGGGGAAAAAAGGGGGAAAGTGAGAAAAGGCAACATAGAATCATCAAAAGTAATATTATACCGTAGCTTGAAAAAAAAAGCTCACAAATAAATTGACCTATTTCATATTATTTTTATCAGATTTATTTTTGTATTATATATTTTATTATATTCATGTATTTTTGTGTTTGTATTGAGACTAAGTCCACATTATCTGCTTCCACTCTTCTATTTTTCTTCTACTATTAAAAATAAACAGTGGATGAAATCAGGGGGGATGAAGGGAACAAAATCTTATGGAGATAGAACTGTGTAGCATTCAGCAGCATGATTTTGACCATGGACCTTGAGAAGGATCACTGTAATTCATCATAAAATATGCATATGAAATATCTCTCTCTCTCTCTCTCTCAATGTGGATACTTTGCTTTAATGGATTTTCAACTGGTTAAACGTACTTGCAAATTGTATCAAGTATGATCTTCCAAGATTTTATTTTTGTCCCAATATTCAAAATCTTCAAAAGCAATTTAAAGGATAGTATGGAAGGGATATATAATAAGCTGGGGAAAGAAAATTCTTAAAATAGCATCATGCTCAACGGGTCAAATTTATTAATTGAAGAGAATGTGCTCTAGAATAGTTCTTTTGGTCTCTGCTACAGATTTAACAAAGAAGAGAAAGAATTTAGAATGTTTGGAGTCATAAAGGAATTCCCACTCAATTTACTCATCTGCTCATCTGTCAAGACTACAGATACATTTTAAAAAGAGGAAAATAAAATAAAATATGTGTCCCTTGTTCATCAAGGAACAACCAAATTACTTCCCAAAGGAAATATGGGCATGGCACTTGGAGCCCATGTGTGAATTTTAATGCCCCACAAATATGACTTTTTATAAATTTGACTCTTCATAACCTAAAATTTGTGCTTATATTTATGATTGTTACCAGTGATATATGTAGGTTGTGTAATATTTCTGATTTTTTTCCTTTAGTGCATTATGTTTAATGCAATTTATAGAGGTTAGGAGATATGCTGCTCAGATCCATTCGTGACTGGAGCATCTTGTAAGCCCAGTATGAATGAATGAATAAATGAATGAATGAATGAATGAATGAATGAATGAATGAGCATGGACACAGACTTATACAGAGGCACCCCAGCTGCCATCTGACCACTGAGCATTCCAGTTTCTGTTTATAAACTCTCCATCTCTTTGATTCTTACATTTGAAAATGACCCTCTTTTCCTTTCTATTACTATTCTTTTCCTGATTTCCTCTACTTCCTAGAAAAGTATGTGCTTGTTTGGAAGTTGTTCTAAAGATCCCATGCAATTAGAATCACAGGATCACAGTAATATCCCTATGTTGAACATGTTTAGGGCACCATTTTTTGAAATAACATTCCAATAGCCTCAGAAAAAAAAATATAAACCATTGGCAAATCCAATTATTGAAGCTTTATGTAAACCTCACTTCTACTATTTGTTTCCACTATTATATAGTACTTTATTTGACATTTTTATTCACTGCATATTGAAGCTTACAAAAATAAACTATAAAACAAACATTGTATAGATTTTTGGATCATTAATTGGAGGTTAGATCAAATGTTAATTGTTTATTAAAATGAATATAGGGAATCAATTAAATAATAAAATTAACATGTCCAAAATATATAAATTAAGAAACAGGAACATGAAATTGTCCTCCAAACCTAATGTACATAAATTACACAAATATTTTACCATCACAAGAGGTAAATTAATTTCTCCCTACAGCAGCACAGCAGCATGAAATTATTTATTTATTTATTTATTTATTTATTTATTTATTTACTTATTTATTTACTTACTTACTTACCTATCTATCTATCTATCTATCTATCTATCTATCTATCTATCTATCTATCATCTATCTATCTATCTATCTATCTATCTATCTATCTATCTATCTATCTATCATCTATCTGTTGTGATTCAGGGTCAGCCTGTGGGTTCGGCATTTGGGTTGGACGATTCAGAGGAGGAGGAGGGGGGTGATGGAGAGCTTGCTGAGGGTGTTGGAGAGCTTGCTGATGAGAACCCTCAGCCAGGCCCCTCCCACCTGGTTACGACGCAGACCCAGCTGTGTGAGCCTGACAGCGTGGATGAAGATGACCCACAGCTGGCCCTATTCAAGGACGCCTGACGCAGGAGGCAGTCAATCAGGAGTAAACAGAGGAAGGCAATGGGGCACCTCGGAAGGAGGCACAGAGAAGCCACGCCCTGAACTGTTTAAAAGGGGAATGCGTGGGAGGGCTGGTTTGCTGAAGGCAACCGTTTGAATAGTTCCTGTTTCATGGTTCATGTCTTGTTTTGCTCTATTTGCTTTTGTGTTCATAAATTTGGCAGGCTTAGTTCCAGCCTCTTGCCTTCTTGTAAAAGGGGTTGTCCCTGCCTTATCTGCAGGGCCGGTAGTAGGCTGGTACAGAACAGTTTGCCTTCAGCCTCCCACCCCTTACTATTGTTATGGAGCAGCTACGTGCTGAGAATGCCCAGCTCGCCCAGCAACTCACTTTGTTGGCAGCTCAGGTGGCTCAATTGCAAGCTCAGGTCCATGCTGCACCCCCACCATCACCCCCACCCAGGAGAAAATGCCAAGTTGTGATGCCGGATAAATTTACTGGCAATCCAGAACTGTTTCCTGCTTTCCTGGAACAATGCCAGCATGAGAGCAGCTGATTTCCCCACTGACCAAGATAAGGTGGGGTTTGTGTTAAGCCTTCTTTCGGGTGATGCAGCTCGTTGGGGCACGCCTCTGCTGGCTCAACCTAGTCCATTGTTGGACAACTTTGTGGGGTTTTGTGATCATATGCGTCTGATGTATGAGGACCCTATAAAGACGTAGACTGCTACTCGACACCTGAAAGCTCTGAGGCAGGGTCAACGCCCCCTACAGGGCTATATCAGCGATTTTCGGCTGCTTATCCAGGATTCCGCCTGGAATGAGGCTGCGCTTGTGGATGCCTTCCAGGATGGATTGTCGGAGGAGATGTTGGATGAGCTGGCCCGTGTGGATATTCCCTCAGACCTGAATGGGCTGATCCATCTCTGCCTGTGGATCGATGCTCGGTTGCAGCAGTGAAGGAGTTGCTGTGCCACCCCACAGACCCCTGCAGCCCCTGTTGTGCATGAGACCCCAGTTCAAAGAGAGGAGCCAATGGAGCTGGGTGCTGCTAGGTCTCGTCTATCGGTGATTGAAATGAACAGACGACGATTGGGGGGGTTGTGTTTTTACTGCGGGGAACCTGGGCATTTGGCAGCTTTTTGCCCAAATTTGTATGCCCCTCCCCTCATCTCACAAAAGGTGACTCTGGATAGTGTACGACACTATACACATACATATATATACCTACATACATGCATATACACTTACACACACACACACACACATTCACTAGTAAAAATTACAAAAAGCACAAAAACAAGAGAAGAGAATGCTAACCGAAATAATAGAGCCATCGCAAGTCTCATAGGATCTCCAGGCCTGATGACATAGCCAGGTCTTGAGAGACTTGTGGAATCATAACAGGGATGGAATTCAGCTCCCTTCTGGGAGGAGAAAACTCCATCAGGCAGGCACTACAGCATAGAAGGTCCATCTTCTGGGCCCCACCAAGTGTAGCTCCCTAGCAGACGGGATCCACAGTATGCTATCACTGCCATATGTGATTGGACAAGCAGATATAATTGAGTAGAGATGATCCCTCTGATAACTCAGATAACAGTATATATAATATACTATTGAATAGGAATAATATAAGAATTCACAAAAATGATTAAGATTTTAACTATGAGTTCCACTGGGTTACACAGTACAGGTAGTCCTTAATTTACAACCACAACTGAGCCCGAATTTCTATTGTTAAGTGAGAAATTTGTTAAGTGAGTTTTGTCCCATTTCACAACTTTTCCTGCCACAGTTGTTAAGTAAATCCAGGGCTTTTTTTCTCATAGAACGCTCAGAACGGAGTTCCGGCACCTTTTTTGGATGGAACCTTTTAGGGTAGGCAAGGTGGGTTGTATGACATGTGTGAGTTCCGGCACCTTTTTCTTTTACAAAAAAAGCACTGAGTAAATCACTGCAGTTGCTAAGTTAGTAACCTGGTTGTTAAGTGAATCTGGCTTCCCCATTGGCTTTGCTTGTCAGAAGGTCACAAAAGGGGATCACATGACCCTGGGACACAGCAAAATAAATATGAATGAGTTGCCAAGCGTCTGAATTTTGATCACGTGTTCATGAGGATGCTACAAAGGTCGTAATTATGAAAAACGGTCATGTCACATTCTTCAGTGCCATTGTAACTTTGAACGGTCACTAAATGAACTGCTGTAAGTCAAGGACTACCTCTATTTTCTTGACCAAAAAATTAAAGTTTTAATTAAAATGATACAAAATGTGCTGGGCAACAAAGCAAAAAGATGCACAGTAATTGTCTCTAATAAAAGTTTTACCAAAATTTCCAAGCAATAAAAATTAGGTTATAAAACATGGAGGCTCAAGAACAAGTTTTATAGTTGTTGAAATATACTCTCTACCCTAACATTACATATAAGAAAGCTTTACTATAAATGACAGTACATTTGAATAGCAAGGACGTTATTACAATTAAGTGAACAGATGCTCATAAAATCATAGGATACTGTTTATATAAACAAAACAAGTTTTTTTTAAAAAATGTTTAAAACAGATATATTTTTCAGAGTAAATTTTACTACTTCTTTACATTTACAGGTAGTCCTTGTATTATGACCATTCATTCAACAATTGTTCAAAGTTGCAATGGCACTAATGGTTTCTCATATTTCCAGCCGTCAGAGCATCCCCAGTCATGTGATACCATACTAATACCTGGCACCTGGCTCATGATTACAACGTTACAGTGAGCCACAGTCATTTGATCACAATTTCTGATATTCCCTGCAGATTTCCCACAAGCAGTGTCAATGGGGAAGCCAGCAGGTAATCAGAAGTCACAGTCAAGCACTCACTTAGTGTCCAGTGTTATCATTATTTAACAAAGGCAACCAGGATTGTTGAAATTGCTGTTGCTAAGTGATGTAATGTAGTCATGTGACTTTATACTTTATGATCATGTTATTTAGCTATGGCAATCATGGCCACAATAGCTGATGGGAGGCTAAGAACTCCCTGTACAGTAGCTACATTAAGGACATATTTCAAATCATATAGAAGCTGAAGTTTATGACTTTCAATACAATATGCATATCTGCTACTACAAAATACAGAGGGGCCTGTACTGTCTGCACTTTCATAAAAATAATGAAAACATTATACTGTTGCAACATACATTCTGTCCCTTTAGTACCTACAAACAATGAATATACAAAAGAGGTGGGGACTTGGATTGTGCCACTGCCAGACTATTTTCTTCATTTGTCTCTTCCCCCTGCATATGCGGATTTGTATGTCATGATGTTTAGAAGCTAAGATTGGACAACCAATGACCTGCGGGGTCATCCTTTCAGATATATTTCCTTACCTAAACAGAAAAAGAATAATCATAAGTGGGCAAAAAAGTAATGGGAGCAGGAGTGATTTCCTGCTAGTTTCTTTGTCTGATTTCCTTGTAGGAAGCTGAGAGTATCAGAAATCAATCTTCCTTCCTTCCTTCCTTCCTTCCTTCCTTCCTTCCTTCCTTCCTTCCTTCCTTCCTTCCCTCCCTCCCTCCCTCCCTCCCTCCCTCCCACCTTCTTCCTTTTCTCTCTCCTTCCCTCCCTTCTCCTGACTTTCTTTCCTCCCTCTCATTCTGTCATTAGTTCCCTTCCCTTTTCTTCTCAGCAGGCAGGTATGTGGCTGCTGCTGGGTTGGGGAAGGAGCAAGAGATTGTGCAAATGGCTGGGAAACTGTCAGGGAATTTTCAAAATGAGCATCACATGAACATAGCAGTGGCATCTGGCAGAGCTGATGCAGTCACAACTTTGGCTGAACATGTGTCAATTAAATGCATAAAATAAAATACATTTTAAAAAACAAAGAAAAAGCCAGTGTTTCAAAGTTCCTCTGATGAACCTGATTCAGGGGAGGGAGAGAGAAATGGCTAACATTGCACTACTCTACTAAATAGAATGTAGAGAGAATATATACCGTAGATGGCCATCAAAGGCGAGCACAGAGACTGAGGAAATGGGTGTACCTCACAGAGCACGTTTTAGGCAGTTGGAACAAGGATATTTATGTTAGACAGAATTAAGTAAGCAGACCAGATTGCCCTGCTTCTAGCAACAAAGACGAAAAACAATACTGTACTTTTGATACAGAACTAGAAAACTCAGAAGGAGGTCACCTTCCCAGCAAATTACAGGTGGACTGAGGATAAGGTCATTCATTCCTCACAAATTCCTCATCCATTCAGTTCTTGCAAAACAGAAGGTGGCTCATTCTCATGCTGGGGCACGTAGAAAGTATGAAACAGTGTCCTAAGGTAGGATTCACAGAAAGATAATGTCTGCATTAGGTGTTTTCACTGGAAGAATAAAAATAATAATTTAAACATTATGGGAAACATTAATTTTTATTAATACTACAAAATGTAAGATCTTTAGTTGCATTGTTACTTAATACAAAGGCAAATAAATTTACAGCTCTAAGTCAGGGGAAGCCAACAGAGGTATATTAGCAGGATCATATTTATACAGTGTGAAATTCTACATATTCCTACAAGAAACATTTTTTTACATTGGATTGATATTTTGTTCACATTGATAATATTAAAGCATTATCCTGGTGACACTGAAATGCATGATGACTTGTAGTACCCTTCTATACATTGAGCACACTTACCAATGAAGATATCAAAAGGAGAACAGATAGTAAAGAAAAATAGAGCTATTTAACTCTTTTTTCCAGTCTTTTTCAACAAAAAAAATAAATGGTCCACCACAAAGTTGTGAAGAACAGGATAAAAAGATACGTTTGAAACTTGAAATTGGTAAGAAACATGGCCAGATAATCATATTACTTTAAAAGAAGTGCAAAACTCCAGAAGTAGAATAAATTGCATCCTGAAGTACTGAAAGAATTAGTTGGTAGTCTTACCAAACCCTTTTGTTTGAGAAATCCTGGACAATTGGTAAAGGGACAAAAAGATGAAGGAAAAAGAATGTTGTCCTTATCTTTAAAGAAGGGATGTGAGGGAGGAACATCCGGGGAGGAACATCCAGCAAATTACATACCAGTCAGCTTAATACTGAAATCCAGGAAGATTCCAGAGCACTTAATAATTGATTTGTAAGCACCTTGAAAACAGTGCAGAAAGGAACAGAGGTCAGCATGGCTTTGTCAGGATAGCATACAGTCTTGTTAGGATGTTATACAGACTTGCTGTCTCTTGCTTTAGAAGATAACAAATAAAATAACATATTTAACTTACAGCAATATAGATTTCAAAGGAATGTCAGGGAACTCTTCCTTACAACAAGAATAGTTTGATAGCAAAAGGTCACCTATTCATCCTATGCAGGGAAGCAGAGGCTGGACAACCATCTTTATGAAATGCTTTGATCTGGATTCCTGTATTGATAAGTCAATTGGATTTGATGGTCAAAATGGCCTCTTCGACTCTTATATTTGCTTAAAAATAAACTCCGTTGACACTTTGAATATCAATTTCACATAAATATGCATAGAATTGCAGATGTGTCCATATGAAAAGTGGCTATGAAAAGACAAATAGACTCTGTTTTGGAAGATTAATGATGATATGGTAATCTAAAGAGAAATTGTTATTTATCACCATATTTTATCAAATATGCTTTTTTTTAATGAGCTGAGCTAGATCCAGAATTTGTCACCCCAAAATTAGTGCTTTTTCCATTCATGAAGGAATAAGATGATTAAAGTGTTTATGCTATAATTCTTATTTGGTATTTCTGTATCTGTTTTGGAAGATAAGACGATCTTCCAGCTACTGAGGCAGATTATATTGGTAACCGAAGAAAGAGGAGAAAATCAACTATCACATTCACCTTTTAGTCAGCAGGAATATTCTTAGTGTAACACTGCTTTGATAGCATTCCTTTTAGTGGAAGGGGGGGGGAACTGAATCCCAACTGAATTTAACACCGAGAATCAACAATTATGCTGAAATGAGCTTTAAAAAAATGAAACAAGCATATTATTTACACTAAATTTGAAACAAGCAATTTGTTTCATGTTAATTTGCAAAAAATGCTGCATAATCTTTCAGGATGAATTTGTTGTTTTATTATGTTTCTTATTTCTAATGTTAGTTATCTTATATGCCACTTTTTAATTTATTGTAAGCAAAATTTGTTTTATTTTTATTCTCCCACCTTTCCAGCTTTACAGAGCTTCAATGCAGGAATGCCACAATAACAAAGTATTTCTCTTGTTCCTATACTTTCTCCCCCTACAGGTGTATGACAGTGAAACACAGGCATCACATAGTAGATAAAAACTCAGTGTTCCAATATCTACTATGGTTCAATCCAGATCAGGTTACTGCCTTTGCTTTGATTTTCTACATGTCACAAACAAACAGGAAGTATATGTCAATAGTGACTAAAGTAAGAGATGACTGGTAAAGCATTGGAAAAATAGTGTAGCATGAGTCTTCCCACATGATAAGCCATACATTAGGCATGAACCATAAGCTGAGTGCACACAACACACCAAGTCTGAATTTACAAAATACAATGACTGAGTGACTGAATTCACACAGCACATCAAACCATTATTTAATGGGCACAAGTGTTTTGAATAGAATCAAACACTAGATGACTGGTTATTGGAGACAAAAATGCTCATTGAGGCCAATGCCATTTTTTCAATTAAAACAAAAGCAGAGTGGTATTGTTCAAACTCACTCTTTTGTCTAAAAAATCTCTATTTAGCTCACATGATTTCCACTAAAAAAATCTGTGCATATGTTTGGTCTGAACTGGTGGTAGCAAATTATAATATATAACAAAGATCTTGGAACCAGAAAAAAAAATCCCATTTACAGTATTTATATCAGAATCAGAAAATATTTATATAGCCAAGTCATAAAAAACTGAAGAACTGAAATATAGGAATTCAGGGAACCTACAATATGTTGTTTAAACTGACGTGCAAATTCACTGAAACACCTTGATTAGCTTTTCCAAAGCATCTTTGAATTGGCTTTCCAAAGTGTCACTACTATAAAATCAATCACACTTTGAACACACTTTGAAGATCAATAAGTACATCCTCTTAAATTTATTCCATCTCAATTATTCACTTTAGGTTATGTCACTCCCAAGGACACAATTGGAACAAATTCACAATTGGAACAAATTTACACTGGTCATCACAAATCTTTTTCAATGAAAGCTCCAGTTTCTATGATGACCTTCTGTTTGCATAATCTTTAACTCAGCATGGTGCTTATCATTTTCACTCCATTGCTTTTTCCTATATCATTTTACCTACAAACTTTGGAGGAATGCTAAAGCAAGTCACTATTCTTTCAGCTTATTTGTAATATGAAGAAGTTTTACAGTTTCTGAAACAACGTACTTGATTTGCCACAAGCACGCTAAAGGATCACATAACACACCCATATTATTAACATAATTAGAATTACTGTGCGATACTCTTTTTATAATGATGTGCAACTACTGTACTATTAAAAAAAAAACCTGTATGCAAGCCTTCTGAACAGCTCGAAATACACACATATGCCAGAACTTGTTTTGGAAGCTGAAGTTTACTCATTCCCATTAAAAAAAATTATGAGGTAATAAAGCACTCTTTATCTGCCAGTTGTTGTTGGGTTTTTTTTTGTACTACATCTTGATTAGATTAACTTCTGGTTATTTGAGGGCCACATTCCTAGAGCTTTTTTAAAATTCAAGATAATAACGTATCTATTTGAGCAGTCTGACCTGGTCTGATGGGTTAGGGTTGGGGTTTTAAATACATCTTAATTATTTATTTTAACCTTGGGCATTTATTTAATCGCTTTTAACTTTTGTATCCTGTTTTTGTATTTATTGCCCTGTACACCGCCCTGAGTCCTTCGGGAGAAGGGCGGTATAAAAATTTAATTAAATAAATAAATAAATAAATAAATAAATAAATAAATAAATAAATAAATAAATAAATAAATAAAAAGCCTTTGAAGAAAGAGCTGGACTCTCGCTCCTAAGATTAGCTGGCTTTCTGGTGATACCTAGGCAAATCGCCCTGCCTTTTGAAACCTTTTGCGAATTCACCTTCCCGTTTTTCGTTACACCCGGGACAACTTGGGGAGTCGCTTTAAGGCTGGATTGTGCTACATGTTTAATTTATGTTGCTTTCGGGGTCTTTTCACGTCCTGGGGCTCCAAAGAGACAGCGTTCTCTCTGGAAAGACTTGGCGAGATAAAACCGCTATAAACTGAGGCTGTAAACCGGCTTAGAGAGCTTGCGGCGGTTTGACGGCTGCTTGAAGCCGCGGCGGCGGCGGCAACTGCCTGCTTCTACAGCCCTCCCAGGCAGGAATTCACCGGGAGAAGAAGAAACTCTTTCGGCCAGGTAAGTAAAAAGCCACCCTCCACCACCACCTCCACCACCGTTCAGCATCCCCGGAGAGAGGCGGTAGCGCCGGAGGAAGACGTGCCCCCCCGGAGGGTCCCTCACAAAGCGTCGGCCTGGCAGCGCCTTCTCTTTTCCGCGCTTTTTTGTTTGGCTCGCCGGCCAGAGGGAGCAGCAGCAGCAGCGGTCCCGCGCACGGCCCAGCAGGGGGCGCTCCAGCCGGGAAGGCGGAGGGAACCGCCGCGGCCAGCTCTCTCCTCTTCCAGCTCGAGCTCCGGGAAAGCGGGAGCGACGGCGAGGGCAGTCACGAGCCCGGCGCCCAGGCATTCCTCCCCGTCGCCGTCGCCGCTGCCGCCGCCTCTCCCCCGGGATGCCGCCCTCGCTCCGGAGCGTCGCCTGCGGGGCATAACTTGGGCGCTCCCTGCCGGCCCTCACGGCGCACGCCGCCTCTTCTCTCCCGCCCTGGTCGTTGGGTGGCTGGCTGGTGACGGCGGCGGCGGCTCGTAACTCGCTTCCCCAACGCACGGGCCGTTCGGCCGGGAAAGGGAGGGAGGGAGGGAGGGAGGGGAACCGGCGTCGGATGTTCGCGTTACGCCACGCCGGTGCTGTGGTTGAGGCCTGGGCTCGTCTTCAAAGAGGAGCCAGCCAGCAGATCCGGAAGAGGTGAGGAGACGGGCAGGTGGGTGCCGCTCCCGGCCAGCAGGGAAGCCTGTTTTTCTGCCGCTCTCGCCAGTCGGTCGGCGGGGCCCAGGTGGGAAAACCCGAACAGGGAAAAAAAAGGCTGTTATTGCTGTGAGGAAGAGGGGCGTCCCTTTCCTCTTGCACGAAGGCAGAGGCAGCCTGCGCAAGACATTGGGGGCTTCGCCAAGAGGGTCCCCAAAAGGTAAAAAGTGAATATATATATATATTTTAAAATAAAAATGATCTGGGCTTTCGAGTGAAAGTCAAGCCTGGTAATTCAGTCCCAAGTGGGTCGTGGCGTTTCCCTTAAACTAAGGGAGCAAAGCTTGGTGTGTGTGTGTTTTTGTTTCTCTCTCTCTCTCTCTCTCTCTCTCCCTCCCTCTCCCTCTCTCTCTCCCCTCTCTCTCTCCCCCCCTCTCCCTCTCTCTCTCTCTCTCTCTCCCCCCTCTCCCTCTCTCTCTCTCCCCTCTCCCTCTCTCTCTCCCTCTCCCTCTCTCTCTCCTTCTCTCCCCCTCTCCCTCTCTCTCTCTCTCTCTCTCCCCCCTCTCCCTCTCTCTCTCCCTCTCCCTCTCTCTCTCCTTCTCTCCCCCTCTCCCTCTCCCTCTCTCTCTCTCTCTCTCTCTCCCTCTCTCTCTCTCTCTCCCTCTCCCTCTCCCTCTCTCTCTCCTTCTCTCCCCCTCTCCCTCTCCCTCCCTCTCTCTCTCCCCCCCTCTCTCTCTCTCCTCTCTCTCCTTCTCTCTCCCTCTCTCTCTCCCCCCCCCTCTCTCTCTCTCTCCCCTCTCCCTCTCTCTCTCCCTCTCCCTCTCTCTCTCCTTCTCTCCCCCTCTCCCTCTCTCTCTCTCTCCCCCCTCTCTCTCTCTCCTCTCTCCCTCTCTCTCCCTCTCTCTCTCCCCCCCCCCCTCTCTCTCTCTCTCTCTCTCTCTCTCTCTCTCTCGTGTGTTCCCTTTTCGTTTCTGGCTGTATTTTATTTGTAAATCTCAAACGAGATCCCACGAACTACTCTCCCCGGATTCCTCTTCGCCCTCCCCTTCGTACTCGAGAGTACTGAACTGTCCTTTGGCTTTTTGCCCTGTTTGAAATAGTTTTCTCTCATTTCTGTGTAGTTCAAGCAGAGCAGCCGAGGTTGCCCGTTGAATTACGGCTTTTTCATCGTCTTAGGGGGAAAAAAAAAGCCTGGTGTTGCTAAGTAAAAAGCTCTTTCCCTTTGATTTCGCGGGGTTTCGAAGTTGTTTTTGTTCTTGGGGGCATTTTGTTCTCTCTTATTCTTAAAGCTGGAATAGAAAGGAAAGAAAGACCTCTCCAGCCCAATGCATTGTGCTGTATAACCAGATATAACTTTGGTATTACCTGTTATTTAGAGTAGAGATGTCTACTATTTTTCCACACATTAGAAATATACATTCTTCACATTCCTAGGATAATACTGTGACCTGGTTTGACTCTGCCAAAGCCACTTAATAATACCTTATTAAAACAGCTCTTTATTGGGTTTTAGGTAGTGTACCTTAAAACCTGTCCTAACATATAAGAGTGTTATTTTAAGGGCTGTATCCACTTGATTGGGTATACTTAGTTATTATTGTCTTGATTTGTTTTAGCTACCGAAGCATATAATTTATTTATTTAAAAAATTTATATGGCTGCCCAACTCATGGTGATTCCTGGTGGCTTACAGATAACTTCCTGTGACCTTAAAAATGCCATTCTCATGATACTTATATAATTTAAATTAATTTAAACCTTTTACCATTTTTTCTTTAATGTTGCTTACATTGATTGACAATAACCTCAAAAAGATCTTTTCCAGAAGTCTTTAGAAATGATTTCCCTATAGCTCTAGTGTTTGTTACCTGTTTTCTTACATTTGTATATATATATTAATGAACTGTAACTGTGGTTTCATAGTGGTTTTGAATGGTTTCCTTACCTCAAAATATATTTATTCAAACAAAAGTTTGGGGCAAAGATGAGTTGTGGATGTAACTAGATTATTAAAGTCTCCCGCCCCTCTCTTTCACTCACACACACACACACACACACACACACACACACACACACAGACACAATGTTTTCAGAGAGATGGCTGTGTTGCATCTTGTGATATTTTAGACTAACAGGTTTATTATAGCATAAGTTTTTGTTGAACATTTTTTTCTTCCTAGCATTTTCCTGCAAGTACAAGGTACTTACATATACATTTCAAAGTTTCACAGTGGTACAAGATTGTTGCACATACTTTTTTAAAAAAGTATACGGTAATCTAGTTAAGGCATGTCAAACTTGTCATGTGACATCACGCGATGTATCAGGACTTTTTCCCCATTGCCGGCAATGGGGTGGATGTGGTTTTGGTGTCACACATCTGGCCCGTGGGCCACCAGTTTGACATGCCTGATCTAGTTTATTTTGATATCAATCCTTATTGTATTTATACCACAATATATTGTAAGTTGTAAGGTTATGAGTGACCATCACATCACAATTATAAACAGGGCTGAGAACTGATTTCCATTCACTACTTAGACTGATTGTGGCTTAGTTCATCCAAACTAATAGGCTGTTATTGATAATAACAATCGGCACACTGAGTGCCATATACTGAAAAATCTTGCCTGGCACATTGACAAAATTTCCATCTGTCAATTTCAAAAGGCCATCTTGCTTGGATCCGCACATATATTATACTGATACATTACGACATCCTAGGTTCGTGGGAAGACCTTGATGTATAATAATGCCAACATCAGTTAAAGAACTGGCAGCCGTGATTTCACATTGTCTTGAACAATAATAATAATAGTAATGTATTAAATTTGTATGCCATGCTTCTTGCTTTGAGGTCACTGTTTGGAATTCAGAAAAAGCAAACCATAATCTGATATTAGACATAAGCCAACCATAATTTATAAGAAATGACTTCCCACTTCATCACAATGAGCAAAAATAATTTTAGTAAAAAAAAAGAAATACAGTAAAAAAGTTCTTAAAATACAGTAAATGATCTCTTCTTTTCATATTTCATATCTATAAATAAAGTCCATTAGGATTATCAGAAATAGCAGCATATCTGTTTTAACTTAGATAAAATAAACTTTATATTTCTTTTATATATAACAATCTTGATCTTTAAGATGTCCAGTGTAGCATATTTTCCCATATCATTCTTGTAGCTTGTCACTTTTAAAACCAATTCGGTCTCTGTCTTATTCTTCTTCCATAATATCTTTTAAGCTATCTGTTATAGCAAACATCCTTAAAATTTACTTCAAGATCCATTGTTCACAAATAACTCTCAATATGTCCAATGTGAAGGACAATTTTACTCCATTCTGTATAAATAAATCAAATTTAACTGTTCTTTAATTATAATCTAATTCCTTTTAGTTCCCTCTTAATGTTCAGCTTTCAAAATCGCAACTTTTTTTAAAATTCAAAACAGCATTTTCCCACAGGAAAGATTCTTATAACTTGCTTTTTTCCTCTTTATGAATTTAAATCATAACTTTGTTTTTAGTACCATCAAATTATCCAGCCACAATTTAAAGCCAGATAGTAAATTTGTATGCAGATGATACCACTCTAATGGCAGAAAGTGAAGAGGAACTAAAGAGCCTCTTGTTGCGAGTGAAGAAGAGTGCAAAGGTTAGGTGGAAACTAAACATTAAGAAAACCAAGATCATGGCATCCTGCCCTCTCAATTCCTGGCAAATAGATGGGGAAGAAATGGAGGTAGTGACAGATTTTATTTTCCTGGGCTCCAAGATCACCGCAGATGGGACTGCAGCCAAGAAATTAAAAGACGCTTGCTCCTGGGGAGGAAAGCCATGGCAAATCTAGACAGCACACTAAAAAGCAAAGACATCACCCTGTCAACAAAAGTGCGTATAGTCAAGGCAATGGTCTTCCCAGTTGCAATGTATGGCTGTGAAAGTTGGACCATAAGAAAGGCTGAGTGCCAAAGAATTGAAGCCTTTGAACTATGGTGCTGGAGAAGACTCCTGCGAGTCCCTTGGACTGCAAGGCGATCAAACCGGTCAGTCCTAGAGGAGATCAACCCTGACTGCTCTTTAGAAGGCCAGATCCTGAAGCTAAAACTCAAATACTTTGGCCACCTAATGAGAAGGAAGGACTCACTGGAGAAGAGCCTAATGCTGGGAAAGATTGAGGGCAATAGAAGAAGGGGACGACAGAGAATGAGGTGGCTGGATGGAGTCACTGAAGCAGTAGGCGTGAGCCTAAATGGCTCCAGAAGATGGTAGAGGACAGGAAGGCCTGGAGGAACATTGTCCATGGGGTCGCGATGGGTTGGACACAACTTCACAACTAACAACAAGAACAGTAAATTTGCAGATAGCTTAAGTATTTAGTTCTACACAGGGACTTGAAGAAACTGTGGAGAAATTTTTACATTAACTAAATCCTCCAACATAAAACATTAAAATAATAAAGTTTAACATTAATTATATTTCATTAATTATTAAAATTGACTTAAAACTAACAAACATAGCAAGGGAGGGAGCAAGTTACAGGATGGAGGTGGAGACTTATCTCAATCCATTAACCACCTCCAGTATGACACGCCCCTATCAGAGCCCCAGGCCAATTGGCAAAGCCAGGTTTCCAGGCCCTTTTGGAAGGCCAACAAGGTGCTCCGTCAAGAGGCACAATGTTCCAGAGTGCAGGAGCCATGACAGAAAAGACTCTTCTCCTAGACCCTGCCAGCCAAAATTCCTTGACTGATGGGGTCCTTCAGCATGCCCTTCCACCTGCCCCATGTGGGTGGGGTGGGCCAATTCATTGGGGTGAGACAGTTATTCAGGTTATCTGGACCCATGCCATAAAGGGCTTTAAAGGTAATAACCACACCTTGAATTGGGCCTGGAAGCGAACTGGCAACCAGTGCAGCTTGCACAACAGCAATGTAACATCACCCGAGTAGTCCTAAGAACTGTCCTTGCAACTGCATTCTGTACCAACCGTAGCTTCCAAATCTTCAAGGGTAACCTTGTGTAGAGAGTGTTGCAGTAGTCCAGAATATATAAAAACACCAGGAATCCTATTAACCCTTATCTGGGAAAATATCCAGTTTTCAAGGTCTTTTGGGACTGCCATCAGGGTGTATGGATCTCTCGGGGGACCTCATTTCAGAGAGCATGTCTTACCACCGAGAAAGAACACACCCAATGTGCCAGATCATATTGGCCAAACAGAAACTATGAGAAAAATCCCTGGGCCTAGTTCCAAAAGCCACAAACACTCAGTTTTGGTATGATTGAGATGTTCTTCCTGGCCTTCCTTAGGAAAAGCACAGTAATTTTTCTGGGTTTTGTGGCCTGTGGTGAATAGCTGTAAATATGATTCTTCCCCTTGAATAAAGCTGGCCAAGCACTGTCAGGTTCTTTGTCTGGAGCTATTCTTTCTCTTTGCTAGAAGTGACCTTACAAACTAGAGATTGTATGGACTGCCTGTTTTGTGTCCTGTAGCATGCCTCTAGATCAGGGATCCCCAATCTCCAGTCCGTAGACCAGCATCAGGCTGCGGCATGCCAGTAACTGGGCTGCACAAACAAGTGAAGCTCCATCCACAGGATGCAGGCAGCATGCAAAACCATGCCCACTCCAGTCCACAGAAAAGCCTTTCTCCGTGGAATTGGTCCATGGTGCCCAAAAGGTTGTGGGCCACTGCTCTAGATGTCAGGGGATCCTTAAGTGACAGTGCTAATGTCATAGTCCAAAAACTAGGTACAGCTAGAAACAAAAAAAGAAAATTGAAATGCACGTTAAACTTATTTTTAATTAAATAGTTCATGTGATTATTGTTGATTTATTAAACAGTTTATTGCTCAATGATTTAACAGTTATTACATTAAGAATTACAGGAATTTGTTAACTTATAAAAGGCCTTTGGGAATTATATAAAAGGTTTTCAGGAATTGCATGCAGGCGTGAGCCTCAGTTTTTCTATATATTTTCACAGACATCACTTGGAAAGATGAATGATATATTCAGGATGTGTGACCATTGATATTACCTGCTATTCATTTCTATAAGTTATGTCCTACAAAACAAAACCTATTTCTTTCTTTTAGAACACTTAGGAGTATAAAGGAGGAAAAAGTTCATTGAATACAATAATTTCTCTTTTTCTCCATCTTTATATTTCCTTGTGTTTGTAATTTTGTTTTAATAGATAATGTTTTCAGAGTGTAAATTGAGAAATCTGCTTAGAAGATGTTGTTGTTGTTGTTGTTAGCTGCGAAGTCGTGTCCGACTCATCGCGACCCTATGGACAACGTTCCTCCAGGCCTTCCTGACAGGTCATAGCTGAGAGTTCTGACAAAACGTGATCCACTGGAGGAGGAAATGGCAACCCACTCCAGTATCTTTGCCATGAAAACCCTATGGACAGTACCAAAAGGCAAAACGATATGATGCTGGAAGATGAGCCCCTCAGGTCGGAAGGCGTCCAATATGCTACTGGGGAAGAGCAGAGGGCTAGTACTAGTAGCGCCAGAAAGAATGAAGCGACTGGGCCAAAGCCGAAAGGACGCTCAGCTGTGGATGTGTCTGGTGGTGAAAGGAAAGTCCGATGCTGTAAAGATTTTTTCTCCATAGGAACCTGGAATGTAAGATCCATGAATCAAGGAAAGCTGGACGTGGTCAAACAAGAGATGTCAAGAATGAACATCGACATCTTAGGTATCAGCGAACTAAAATGGACAGGAATGGGTGAATTTAATTCAGATTTAATTAGAAGATGTATAGCTAGATAAATGATTGAAATAACTAAATAAATAATCGGGGATTAATCAGGGAGAAAATAATGGTGAATAAACTTTCCTTTAAAAATATCCTTTGGTGTTTTCAATTTTATTTAGAACATATTACAAAATCATCTGGGATGCATTAAATTTCAATGATAGAACACAGGAGTTTCATGGTGAAGAAGCATAGAATAAGATGCTAGGAAGACATAATTTGCCAAAGCTACTGCTTTTTTCCATGTTCACATAGTTGGCCAAGGCTATAAAAATTCTACATTAGACTGTAAACTGTCAAAATATGGAGTCTGGATAAGTTAATACAGTTCTTTTCAGATTCAATAAGTAGCTGATTATATTTTTAATCAACCATGTGAAGATTCTAATGCTTTTGTTCATTTATTCCTCATTCATGTATCATATTTGTTTTTTGTTTCCTAATAGCCATTATCTCTCTAATAGAATGAGATGTTCCTGTTTGGGAACATAATTATTTTCTAATGGAAATACGATTATTTTTCAGTTTGTTTTTAACATTTACAGTAGAAATATTTGCACAAGGACCTGTACCCTTTGAGCCTTATGTGAAAATTTATAGCAGTAGCTTATATGGTATAAGATCCGAATTGTACAAGCAGTGAAAGTCTCTGTGACTCTGTATGGAAGCAAAAGTTGGTATTTGAAGAGGCAGAATACAAAGGGAGTTGAGGCTTTTGAATTTTATTGTTGGGGAAGACTCCTAAATATACTGTGGACAGCCACGAAAGCAAACAAATGCACCACTGAATAAATCAACCGAGAGTTCTTACTCAAGGCACAAATTATTAAGCTCAAATTAACCTACTTCAGAGATACTGTGTGAATACCTAGTTCTCTGGAAAAGGTTCTAATGCGGTTCTAATGCTGGGAAAAATGAAAGACGAAATGAGTATGACCTTGGAATAAAATAACTAAGTGAATTAATACTAGTAATAATATGGAAATAGGGCTTTTTTTTCCTGGGTGAATTTCCTGGTAAAATGACAAGAAAGCAATATCTGTTTTTATACCAAAGCAGCCATACTTACTATCTGTATTGAGACTGTACAGTCTAGTGCGCTGTATATTTCACTCACACCTTGCAAGAAAGATTAGATCATGAACTTTGGCCGGTATGTGAGAGTGGAGTTTTTCCATCCATCCATCCATCTGCTACACCAGTCAAACTGATTCTGCAGTGTACAATTCCTGAAATCCATAATTTGGATTAAACGTAGAAAAATAAGAAAAGCATTATCAGTGAGATAATCAAAATTATTATTAAAAACAGAGATCACACTACAACTGTACATAAATCAGGAATATAAGCATTCAACACCCCACCTTCAGTTAACTCTGTTCAGGGGAATAGTCCACAACCCTGCCTTCAAGGCTTAAGGGCACAACTACCGTAGGACTTTACAAACTTTCAAGAATCAAGAGGTGCACTCTGAAGACTTATATTTGAAAATGGATGCCCCGTCTACATAGAAACCCAGTGTACAAAACACTGCTACAGCCTTTTTACTAATGAGTTCTTACATTTATAAATGATCTCCAGGAGGAAAGTATTTGAAATCGCATGAATAAAATGCTTCAAGGTTATTACTAAGGAGAAAAATGAAGGCTGTTAGCTTACTTCAGATTTTAATCCCCATAGATGATACTATCCTGAAAGTCAAAAATGCAAATGATCTGCAAGCTGTAGTAATAAAAATCAAGGAGAACAGTGAACAAATGAGACTAAAATTAAATACAAAAACTAATGGCAACAGGTTGAACAACCAACCTTAGAATTGGCAACAAGGGTATCAAAGTGGTGGGGTAACTTTTAGAATCAACCCTTAATGATAAAGGAACAAGCAGTCAAGAAATACATTACAAAATAGCACACAATAAAGCAGCCATGAAGGCAGTGCCAAAGATATTAAAATGCTGTGGTTGTGCCTATACCTATAAGGATCGGAAATGTGCAAGCATGGTATTCTAACTATGGAAGTGAAAATTGGAATTTAAAGAATAGGAAGAGTATTGACCCTTTTGATCTTTGGTGTGGAAGAAGACTCTTGAGAATACCAGAAAAGAAAACAAAAGGTTGAACAAATCAACCCAGAGTTCTCTCTCGCACCAATGACCAGATTCAAATGATCATACTTTGGATGATCCATTATGCAAAGTTTCTAATTCTGGGAAATGGTGGAAGGAAAGAAAAGAGGATGACTAGCAGTAAGGTGAATGGACTCGTTTATAGAGTTATTAAGTGCACCGTTGGGAGACTTGGAAAAACTGGATAGGGATGGATTGTCGTGGAGGAAAGCTATGTGGTTACTTAGAATGAATGGCTCGATGGCATATAATCAATTTTAAAAAACATTTAAGATCTGAAATAAAATACATTTAAAGGTTTAGGGCAAGGGTAGGCAACCCCAGCTCTTTTATGACTCATGGACTTCAATTCCCAGAATTCCGGAGCCAGGAATTCTGGGAGTTGAAGTCCATGAGTCATAAAAGAGCCGAGGTTGCCTACCCCTGGTTTAGGGCAACATAGTTTTCCATTTCTCCTTTTCTTTTTATTATGAACTTTGATTCTTTCCTAAAAGGATACTTTGCATAATTACCAAGCTGTCATATAGACAATATTTATGGAATTGAAAAACAATTGTGTACTCTTTATGGCTGTGGTTTTTTTTTCTATTTGGCTTATGTGCAGCTATGTCTTAATAATTTTAAAACTCCACTCTCATGTACTGGCCCTATGTTTGGTGTATAACATACTGTTAACAAGAAACAGGAATGATCCATGATTGAGCATTGGATTCTTAAGTTCCATTCTTTCTTTCACAGTAGGAAGAATGAGATTCTATAGCAAAGCTAGTTTAATACTGGTGTATATGATTTGACCGTCCTATTATATAATTATAGGAACTTGGAATTGCTACTGTCTTCTACACAGCTATATTTCAAAGAAGGTATGATACTACTAGTCTTAGTCTCTAAAAAGAGTTCCTATCAGTGCTGAAGTAAATTTCAGACAGAGCTTGATAATGACTTTCAGGATAGGATTGTACATATATCTTAGCTCCTTAAGTGATATAAATCTGTTAATATGGTGCAAGCCTTTCTTTGTATCCTGTTTTGCTTCTATACCCATTAAGTTGTTTAGCTTTCACAAGCAATGACAGTACGGTAAATCTGTAACTTGCCACCATTTGTTCAGCAACTGTTCAAAGTCACAAGAGTGCTGAAAAAAGTGACTTATGACCAGTTGTCACGTATAAATATTGTTGCAGTGTCCCCGCGGTCACATGATTGTGATTCAGGTGCTTGGCAATTGTCATGCAGTTGCAGTGTCCTGGGGTCACTTGATTGCCGTTTGCAATGGCTTCCAACAAGCAAAGTCAATGTGGAGATCAGCAGGGAAGATCACAAATGGCAATCAAATGAAATGTCACTTAATGACCATGGTGATTTACTTAACAACCACAGAAAAATGACCGTAAAATTGGGTGCAGTCAGGTGATGTCTCATTTAATGACCATACCATTTAACAACAATTTTTTCAGTCCCTGTTTTGGTTGTAAGTCAAGTACTGCCTGTATTCAAATAAAAAGATTGAGTACATAGATCCTAGAAATAACTTGTTTTAAATTGCAGAGGAGGGTATTCTTTCATTATATATGCTACGACATAAAACCTGGGGAAAATTTCATTCTATCTATAATAAAGGGCATTAAATTTAATCATCTACTTCCATTAATATGCATTCTGCAATACAACAAATTAATGATGTTACCTCTATAACAGTAAAAACAACCACGATGCGTCATGCACTATGCATCACACTTCAAGTATATTATATTTGAAAAATTAAATATTTTCTTTCATAAGCACCCCTTTAATTTTTTATATGTAGTAAATATTTGTATAAGGACAAATCTATATGGTTCTTTTTTCCTATTTTAGATGTATTTTATGTTCCTGCTCCTCAGTGTTTGCTATATAATTCCAAACACCACTTTTTAGTCTTTATTCTTTATATTCCTGATTGTCTTTTTTATTTTTTTAATAGTATAGACTTCATATTTATAGTTCTAATTTTATTTTTTTGTGCAGAAGAATAGGCAATTTTATCTGCCTATTCCGAACATTTAAATTCATGCAGTATTTATTTTAAATACTTAATTAAGACACACAGTAGTGGAAAAGGTTCCTCCATACAGGGTTTCTGTCAGTCAGGGTCTAACAATCTAGAAAGGAACTGAATTAAAATAATTTTTTATATAATATTTCATTAGCACAATTACACTGTGATTAACTTTAATGATTTCATAGATGAGAATAGAAGTTATGTAGTTATATGGCAGGCAGTAATGAGAACACTTATGTTGTTATTGTTGTTGTTATAGCTGCGAAGTCGTGTCCGACCCATGGCAACCCTATGGACAATGTTCCTCCAGGCCTTCCTGTCCTCTACCATCTTCTGGAGTGTATTTAAGCTCACGCCTACTGCTTCAGTGACTCCATCCAGCCACCTTATTCTCTGTCGTCCCCTTCTTCTCTTGCCCTCAACCTTTCCCAGCATTAGGCTCTTCTCCAGTGAGTCCTTCCTTCTCATTAGGTGGCCAAAGTATTTGAGTTTTAGCTTCAGGATCTGGCCTTCTAAAGAGCAGTCAGGGTTGATCTCCTCTAGGACTGACCGGTTTGATCGCCTTGCAGTCCAAGGGACTCGCAGGAGTCTTCTCCAGCACCACAGTTCAAAGGCCTCAATTCTTTAGCGCTCAGCCTTTCTTATGGTCCAACTTTCACAGCCATACATTGCACCTGGGAAGACCATGGCCTTGACTATACGCACTTTTGTTGACAGGGTGATGTCTCTGCTTTTTAGTGTGCTGTCTAGATTTGCCCCCCTTCATGGATTACTGCCTTGTCGTGGCGAAGGGGCTTGCGTAATTCAATGAAGCTATGAGCTATGCCGTGCAGGGCCACCCAAGACGGACAGGTCATAGCAGAGAGTTCTGACAAAACGTGATCCACTGGAGAAGGAAATGGCAACCCACTCCAGTATCTTTGCCATGAAAACCCTATGGACAGTACCAAAAGGCAAAACGATATGACGCTGGAAGATGAGCCCCTCAGGTCGGAAGGCGTCCAATATGCTACTGGGGAAGAGCAGAGGGCTAGTACTAGTAGCGCCAGAAAGAATGAAGCGACTGGGCCAAAGCCGAAAGGACGCTCAGCTGTGGATGTGTCTGGTGGTGAAAGGAAAGTCCAATGCTGTAAAGATTTTTTCTCCATAGGAACCTGGAATGTAAGATCCATGAATCAAGGAAAACTGGACGTGGTCAAACAAGAGATGACAAGACTGAACATTGACATCTTAGGTATCAGTGAACTAAAATGGACAGGAATGGGTGAATTTAATTCAGATGACCATCAGGTATACTATTGTGGGCAAGAATCCTTCAGAAGAAATGGAGTAGCCTTCATAGTCAATAAAAGAGTAGGAAAAGCAATACTGGGATACAATCCTCAAAATGACAGAATGATCTCAGTTCGAATCCAAGGCAAACCATTCAATATCACAGTAGTCCAGGTCTATGCCCCAACCACCAGTGCTGAAGAGGATGAAATTGACCAGTTCTATGAAGCACTACAGCACCTTATAGAACTAACACCAAAAAATGATGTTCTTATCATCATGGGGGATTGGAATGCTAAAGTAGGAAGCCAAAAGATAACTGGAATAACAGGCAAGTTTGGCCTTGGAGTGCAAAATGAAGCAGGGCACAGGCTGATAGAATTCTGTCAAGAGAATACGATGGTCATAGCAAACACTCTTTTTCAACAACCCAAGAGACGGCTCTACACATGGACATCACCAGATGGTCAACACAGAAATCAGATTGACTATATGCTCTGCAGCCAAAGATGGAAAAGCTCTATACAGTCAGTAAAAACAAGACCAGGAGCTGACTGTGGCTCAGACCATGAGCTTCTCCTTGCAAAGTTTAGGCTTAAACTGAAGAAAGTAGGGAAAAGCACTAGGCCACTCAGGTATGAATTAAATCATATCCCTGTTGAATATACAGTAGAGGTGACAAATAGATTTAAGGAATTAGATCTGATAGACAGAGTGCCTGAAGAACTATGGACAGAGGTTCGCGACATTGTACAAGAGGTAGCAACCAAAACCATCCCAAAGAAAAAGAAATGCAAGAAAGCAAAATGGCTGTCTGAGGAAGCTTTGCAAATAGCTGAGGAAAGGAGGGAAGCGAAAGGCAAGGGAGAAAAAGAAAGATACGCCCAATTGAATGCAGAATTCCAGAGAATAGCTAGAAGAGATAAGAATGCCTTCTTAAATGAACAGTGCAAAGAAATAGAAGAAAACAATAGAATAGGGAGGACCAGAGATCTTTTCAAGAAAATTGGAGAAATGAAGGGAACGTTTAATGCAAAAATGGGCATGATAAAGGACCAAAATGGCAGGGACCTAACAGAGGCAGAAGAGATTAAGAAGAGGTGGCAAAATTACACAGAAGAACTATACAAGAATGAGCTTAACGTCCCTGATAATCACAATGAGGTGGTCACTGACCTCGAGCCAGACATCCTAGAATGTGAAGTGAAGTGGGCCTTAGAAAAGCTGAGCAACAACAAAGCTAGTGGAAGTGACAGTATTCCAGCTGAGCTATTCAAAATCTTAAAAGACAATGCAGTAAAAGTGCTACACTCAATTTGCCAGCAAATTTGGAAAACTCAACAATGGCCACAGGATTGGAAAAGATCAGTTTACATTCCAATTCCAAAGAAAGGCAGTGCCAAAGAATGTTCAAACTATCGCACCATTGCACTCATTTCTCATGCTAGTAAAGTCATGCTTAAAATCCTACAAGCTAGACTTCAGCAGTATGTGGATCGAGAACTACCAGAAGTACAGGCAGGATTTCGAAGAGGCAGAGGAACTAGAGATCAAATTGCCAACATACGCTGGATCATGGAGAAAGCTAGGGAGTTCCAGAAAAACATCTACTTCTGCTTCATTGACTATGCTAAAGCCTTTGATTGTGTGGATCATAACAAACTGGCAAGTTCTTAAAGAGATGGGAGTACCAGACCATCTTATTTGTCTCTTGAGAAACCTATATGCGGGTCAAGAAGCAACAGTGAGAACTGGACACGGAACCACTGATTGGTTCAAAATTGGGAAAGGAGTCCGGCAAGGATGTATACTGTCGCCCTGCCTATTTAACTTATATGCAGAGCACATCATGAGAAAGGCAGGGCTAGATGAATCAAAAGTTGGAATTAAGATTGCCGGAAGAAATATCAACAACCTGAGATACGCAGATGATACCACTCTAATGGCAGAAAGTGAAGAAGAACTAAAGAGCCTCTTGTTGCGGGTGAAGAAGGAGAGTGCAAAACTTGGGTTGAAACTTAACATTAAGAAAACCAAGATCATGGCATCTGGCCCTCTCAATTCCTGGCAAATAGACGGGGAAGAAATGGAAGTAGTGACAGATTTTATTTTTCTGGGCTCCAAGATCACTGCAGATGGGGACTGTAGCCAAGAAATCAAAAGACGCTTGCTCCTGGGGAGGAAAGCCATGGCAAATCTAGACAGCACACTAAAAAGCAGAGACATCACCCTGTCAACAAAAGTGCGTATAGTCAAGGCTATGGTCTTCCCAGTTGCAATGTATGGCAGTGAAAGTTGGACCATAAGAAAGGCTGAGCGCCAAAGAATTGAGGCCTTTGAACTGTGGTGCTGGAGAAGACTCCTGCGAGTCCCTTGGACCGCAAGGCGATCAAACCGGTCAGTCCTAGAGGAGATCAATCCTGACTGCTCTTTAGAAGGCCAGATCCTGAAGCTAAAACTCAAGTACTTTGGCCACCTAATGAGAAGGAAGGACTCACTGGAGAAGAGCCTAATGCTGGGAAAGATCGAGGGCAATAGAAGAAGGGGACGACAGAGAATGAGGTGGCTGGATGGAGTCACTGAAGCAGTAGGCGTGAGCTTAAATGGACTCCAGAAGATGGTAGAGGACAGGAAGGCCTGGAGGAATGTTGTCCATAGGGTCGCGATGGGTCGGACACGACTTCGCAGCTAACAACAACAACTAGATTTGCCATGGCTTTCCTCCCCAGGAGCAAGCGTCTTTTAATTTCTTGGCTAGAGTCCCCATCTGCGGTGATCTTGGAGCCCAGGAAAATAAAATCTGTCACTACCTCCATTTCTTCCCCATCTATTTGCCAGGAATTGAGATGGCCAGATGCCATGATCTTGGTTTTCTTAATGTTAAGTTTCAACCCAACTTTTGCACTCTTCTTCTTCACCCTCAACAAGAGGCTCTTTAGTTCCTCTTCACTTTCTGCCATTAGACTGGTATCTGCATATCTTAGGTTGTTGATATTTCTCCCAGCAATCTTAATTCCAACACTTATAGGATAATTTATTTGAGAGCAGCCATATTTTTCACCATTGAAATTTATTGAATGAGAAAAAGGACCAACCTCAAATTTCTAAATAAATTAAACCAAAGGGCAGATTATGACTTCATCTCAACACAAAGTGCAGCAATTTATTTTTCAGTGAAGAAAGAAATTTGGTGTGTTTATTGAAATAAAGATGGTTATTTAGTAAGCAGTCAACATCCTGTTTGTCACATCTATAAGATATTACATCTTTGCTTGTTAGCTTTTTATTTGTAGTTGTTAGCACTCTTGGAACAGTATAATAAAGCAATAATTGTATGTCCACTGGACACTGCAGAATGCTGTATAAATGATAAAATTATTTGTTTCAAATATTTATATACCATCTTTCAGTTTTCAGAAAAGCAGTTTATACCAATAATATTTATAACTTAAAAACCACTTTCTATGCCTTCTTTTTTCCCATACTCACAAATATCCCAACTTAGCTTCTTGTTATTAAATATAAGGAATATTATTTAATAAAATCCCAGAATTCTATCTGAGAAAACTATAGAATTATTCTATAAAGCCATACAATTATTTTGTTTCAGTAGGAACATGATTAGCGTATGATATGACCCAGTCATTCATTTCTTAAAAGCTCTGAAAGTGCTGCATTAGTATGCTGATGTTGGAGAAGTTAAAGGTGTTTGAAGAAGGCATTTTGCTCCTTAACTCCCCCTTAAGGGCTAAAATTCCCACTCTACCCCGTGACCTCTTGCCACTAGCAGCCCCAGGTGGAGCACAAAGATTATATAGTCCCCAGGCTAGAAAAAAAATATTTATCCCTGTCTTGGTCTCTGCTTATCTTAATTAGTCAGGCAATCCTTGCAAATGCTAGTTGCTTTTCTCGCCTAGTGAACTGAAAATTTACCTTAAATATCTTATTGTGCATTTAATAATTTAAAAACAGAATATAGATGTTCTAAAACAATTAAAATAAAACTAAAATGGTCACACTGTATTCCAAAGTGCTTCTCTTACAAGTTTGTCAATAGTTACAATACTGTTTATCTTACAGATTAAAATAATTTTTTCCTTGAGAAAGCACAGTATGAAAAAATCAGTTGCATGGGATTCAAAGAATACATATAAAACAGAAATGTATTTTCTTTGTGACAAAGGAACAGAAACCAGCCTAAACCAATTTAGTAGTTTCACATTGCTGTTAGTCGTAGGACGTTGATCAGTCAACATATAAATGAACCTAAGATTTAGATAAATAAAAGGCTATAATAAAGATACAGCATTAAAACTTATTTTTAATATAATAGATTTTTTAATTTGCTCTAAAATTAAGTATTGCCTACTATTAGATTATTTTTTTCTTCCCGCATTTAATCACAATAAATTAATGTGGTTTTTACAAAATATTCCTGACTTGTTGGTTTCATTTCAAATGTTATGGTTTTTTTTAGGCATTCACTTTCAAAATAAAGGTAATGCTTTCCCCTGTCCAGTCGTATCCAACTCTTGGGGGCGATGCTCATCTCCATTTCTTAGCTGAGGGAGCCAGCGTTGTCCAAAGACGCTTCCGTGGTCATGAGGCCAGCATGACTGTATGCCGAGGCACAAAGAATACTGTTAACGTTTTGTTTTATTCTAATGAGAAAACCCAGAAATAGATTGGATTTAGATATTCCATAATTTGCTTTCTTTTCCATGCAGAGTAAGCAGAATGGTTTTGATTGCAAAAATGAGGAACTGGAAGACTGCTTGTTACCTTCATTAAAATGGATTATTTATTATTAGAGGTAAAGATGAAGCTTAAACTTTTAGCAATACTGTAAATGCATAGTTGTAAGGTTTTCTATGTTAAGTCTCACTCTTACCATATTGTAATAAAGAGTTAGAAAATCTATATTCACTACTAAGGTGATGGATTTTTGAAGGAAATAATGTTCTGTCTTCTTGTTGGATCCTTAATGCTTTATATTAAATGAAATGCATTAAACAAAATATTAAGTATTGTAAGGAGGAGTAAATATTGTGTTACTGACCAAAGAGAACTGCAGGTATACAGCTTTGATCAGACTGATTACTAACAAAGCCTTAAAGCTTGGCACTTCCACTCTTGATACTTCTGAACATGGCCAAACATGCTTGAAGTTTACTGGACTGCTTATTTCTTTACAATTTTACTTTTTATTCTACACATGTTTGGATACAACAGTGTCTGACTGATCCTGCTTTGGCTCTAATGTAACTGATATTGCATTATTAGAATTATTTGAAAAGATTATATCAAATGCTTGTTAGTAAGCAAAAAAGTGTGCTTTGGGTTGCTATGTTAACTGGAAATACTCTGATTCAGCTTATTTTAAAGCATAATAAGCAAAATAAATGAATAAGTGTCCCCTTTGGACCTTATGTTAAATTATGTTGTAAGATCATATACAATATGACTAACAGTGAGCCTTGAAATTACACACTTGCCTACTTTCCCCTGGCTCAGCCAAGAAGAACTTGAGAAAGTTTGGGTTTCTTAATTAAGCCAGAATTATAAAATTATATGACTAATGGTTTGTTTGAACAAAACAGTGTTTAAGTGAAAGATCTTTTTTACTTTGGATGTGATGCAAAATTCTGGAATTTTGCTTTAAAAAATTCTGCTTTAAAATTGGTCACTTTTTTCATCATAATCACACTAGAGTAAGAGAGGAGATGAAGAGCCAAAAGGTAGATGCTGATGATATCCTGACTGCTAAATTGGGTTTTACTGTTACATCCAAAATAGGTTAAAATAAGCAATCCTCACTATCTGCATTCAGAAAATCAGGGCACTCATCAAGTGAGTGTACAAGTTAAACATAATTTTGCTGACATTGCTCAAATTACTTTTCTGCAGATATTTGCTTGTTCAGCATAATTGTGTTTAGAAGTCCTGCCTCACAGGAAAGCTAAAACCTACAGGTATAGTATGCATGACTGTTTTCTTCTGCAGACATTCACAAAAATGTCAGCAGAAGAAAGATGTTGTTTGGTGGGGTGTCTTAATCAGAGTGTTTCTGTGGAGCTCTAGCTTTCAAGACACTTTAATAGGCCCTTGTTGTGAAATTGCAACTCAGTTTTTAAAGTTTTATATCTGTCACTGAAAAGAAATAGAATGTATTTTCGTTGCTATAGAATCTAATGCAGCAGACTTAGCTACCGTATTTTAAGAATAATTAAAATTGAATAACATTTTTGTAGGCAAATTCATTAAATTTGCCACTTTAAATAGACATTTTCTTTCCACTGCTTCCCTTTCTTTCCCCTCTGTCATATAACATTAAAAAGTGATTCTAAAATGGCTGTGAAGCTTAAGAATTTAGGTTTTTTTTATTACAAAAAACAGATAATGAATTAGTGGAAATCATATTTATGAATGATATATACGAGTATGAGAGTCATTTATGAGTCACATCAATTGTCTTCCTTCTTTTCAGTAATTAAGTTCCTTGCAACTGTTCTACAGCTCCTCCATCTACATAAAAATGAGCGAAGTGCAAGCAATGGTAGAATTCTCTGTGGAGCTCCACAAATTTTATAATGTGGATTTGTTTCAAAGAGGGTGAGTTATTTTTCCTACCATACAATAAATGCTATAAATTCTGATGGTATTACTGCAGAAGTCTTTGTGTAGGGAAATTTATTGTGTGTTTTAATGCATATCTTGAGATAAAAAGTAGTGGAGGACATACTTTGATAAATGTTACTTATATAAGAAAAGCTGTTTGAATCATCTTTTTGAATTGATAGATGAGAAAGAGAGCGGGATTGAAAATATTACTATTTTAAAAAGGGTATTAACATTTGACATTTGCAACTTTGAAAGGATTTTAAATTACAATGATAAGGAACATAAACACCTTGATATTTAGGTTTCTGTGACATTTATAAATATAAATTAATAAAGTTGTGTCTTAGAATTTCCTCAAAAGGCTTTAAAGGTTTTTGTTTATGGTTTCTGTTGTTTATGGTACAGCAGTTTTGTGATCAGTATCTTCATTCTGAATCTCATTTGTATACATATTGCTATTCTTTTTCATGTCCCAAAGAAAGAAATTTCTTTATGGCTGTTGTTTTCCTGAAAAGTGAAATAAATATTCATTACATCACGCTAAAGCATTGAAAATTAACATATCTTCACATGTCCTTGTGTTTTGAATGCAGAAATTTCCATGTTAAAATTTACTAAATTCTAAAGTTGACTTAGACTCAGTTTGGTGTCATGGTTAAAAGTACTAGACTAGGAATGGGGAAACTTAAGTTCTAATCCTCTCTCGGGCATAAACGTATGTGAATGACTTTGGGCCATCATTAGGAAGAATGTATTAGTAAACCAGTTCTGAAAATGTTGCCAAGAGCACTTGGATGCCCAGAAGTGAGGGTTGATATTAAGGACCAAAACTACAACATAGAAGAATTACTATACATTGTAAAAATTTATATTCCTATTTTCGCTTTGCTAACAAAGTTACAACCTACCTGAAAGAGGAAATTTATGACCTGGATCTAAAACTCTGAAGGTCAGAGGACCCCATTGCGAATTTGTGCTAGCACTTTGGTTGCTCAGCAACATTTACAGCCATTTGCAGCATCCCATGATCATATAACTATGTTTTATGACACCTTTACCCAACACTTTACTTTTGGTTTCTAGAAAAATTGCACCATAGTGAACAATGGGTTCACTTAATGTGCATGGCATTTTCAGCAGCAGTCTTTGTACTCTCCATGTATAATTTGTTGACTTTTGTATTTTTTACATTATTCTTATATGTTCTGTAAATCATATTGAAAACCATATTAGTTTAAAGTTGTGGTAAAGTGTTTAAAAGGTGAACATATCATAAACAGAATAATTCTAGAAATATTCTTTTTGTCTTGAAGATTCTATCAAATTCGTGCATCTATGAAAATTCCTCCAAGAATACCACACAAAATTGAAGCAAACTTATTACGTGCAACTAGTAAGTATAAATATTTCATTAATATTTAAGCTTTATAATTGCTGTTTAATAGTACTTTTATTAATAAGTTATCAGCTTATTAACATTACATTATATATTAAATAATTTTAGTGAATTGATCTTAATATTTATGAGAAATTTGAGCATATGTGCATTTTAAGGCTTCTGAACAAATGAAAAAAATAGAGGAAAAATGGCCAAAATTGTATTTGCAGTTATTTTTTATTGTTCTCTGTTGTGAAATTGTATAGAACAGGGGTGTTGAACTTGTAGACCACGGCCCGGTACAGGGCTGCGGCCTGTTGGTCACCGAGAATGGGAATGGCTGGCGTGTGTGCCCTCCCCACTTATGCTAGTGCCGCCGCCACGTGGGCGCTAGCAGCCCTATTTGCACATGCATGGGAACACTAGTGCGGCCGCCAGCATCACACAGGTGCTTGCGGCCCGCAGGCGCCAGCACCGCCGCAGGCGTTCACGGTCCACAGGCACGTGTGTGAGTGCTAGTTCCACTGCTGTGCGTGTGCCCGTTTGTGCATGTGCGTGCATACACATTTCCCTGCTCCTCCATTTCCCTCCAGGCCGCCAACCTGGAAAGGATGGGGAGCTCTTTTATAGAAGATTGACTAGATTTTGTTAAAAATTTATTAAAGGAATTTTTACAATTATATGAAAGCCACTTTGAATTCAAAATGTTTATACGTGTTTTAGGCTTCATAGTATTCCATTATGATAGTATTTTAAACTTGGAATACTTTTAGAATAGTTGGAAAAAATAGCATACTGATCAATAAGTTCAAACAATCTTTTTTTGATGTCAAAACAGTAAGCCGTTTTAAACTTGGAACATTTTGAATTTAAAATACTTTTGAGTGTTTCTAGAATTTCTCTTCAGACCAGATTAGAAATACTAATATTGCTGAATTTAACAATGGTTTAAGAAGTTCCTAAAAATATTATGGACACTTGCCATGCACACAGACATTTACAACAATGGCTGCATTGATTTTTAAGGTGTGCTCTGGTTCTGCTTCACTTCTGTTCCTTAATGCATCAACATCAGATGTTCCTGTTTTTTAATGGCTGTATATTAATTATAATATATGAGTTTGTGAATAGCAATAAATTTTGAGCCATGATGACTGCTTGCCAATGTTCTTGTTTTCAGGTGCTGATCTTGCCTTCCCAGCTTCTGTCCATGACAATGTAGTCTGCAGTAAAACATTTCAGATTCTCTACAAAAATGAAGAGGTCTGTGTGAACGATGCAATGATCTTCAAAATTAAAATGCTATTGGATGAAAGAAAGGTAATACTGGCATCTGCTTAACTAATGATATATACACATACATACATCCATGCATACACATACATACATACATACATACATACATACATACATACATACATACAATTAATTCATGGGTGGCTACCAAGAATGTTAAGAAAAGCCCTGGTGAATGAAGACTAATATATTCCAAAATTCTGTGTACGTCAATAGACAACCAAAGCATTCAAGAAGCTCAGAGCCATTAGATGAGTGGGAAGAAGACAAATATTTCAAATAAATAAATATTATCCCACTGGATGTAGCACCTCAGTGCTATGTCTTTGCAAAGAAACAGCAAGCCAAGATTCTCCAGAAATTGGGATGACCTGATATCATCCTACGCAGCATACACAGTGTTTCTGTATGTATGGATAAGCATAATTTTGGGAATACTGTAGACAACATTTTATAATTTACCAGAATGTCAACATCTTGGCTGGCCCACCTCTACAGCACAATCTTTTCAGAGTTCTTTTTCAAGACTTAATGAAAAAGAATAAGATTAGGGTAAGAAATGTGAATTGTTTTTCCCCTTTAGAAATTAATTTATTTTCAAGGTTCATAAGGCAAAGAAATTTTTAGTCTCTTATTCATAGGTACTAAGTGTACTGGTGTAGAGACTGTTCTCCGACCTAAATGATAGCAGAGAAATGTCCAAATGGCTAGAATGTGACTTTCTCTCTAATTCTAAGCATAGTATTACACGTAGTCCTTGACTCATAACCACAATTGGTACCAGACTTTTAGTAACAAAGTAATGTGGTCAAAAATTGAGGTGTCACATGATTGCTCTGCTTAACAACCACAAATCTGGACAATCCCTATTGCTATCGTTACGTGATTTTTACTGCTTGTTAACTGACTACCTACCTTAATCCAAACCATTCCAGGCTTGGTCCCTCCCATCTACAAACATTAGAAAAGGCAGGGACTACCTCCCACTCCCCCTACCCACCTACCTTCCTTCCCATTTATACCCTTTTGGCCTCCTGTAAACATTGATTTTTGGCAAATGTCATACATTGCAATAATAACTGGGAAATTGCAAATGGCCCTAAATGTTGATAGGTTGCCAAGTGCCTGACCACATGACCACTAGGGAGCCAGTCCATTGGAAGGTCATAAATACCTTCTCAGGGTCTATCATAACTTTGGTTGCTAAGTGACAAGTCATAAGTACTACCTGATAGTTAATAAAAACTTCATTGATATAAATTGCATAATTAATCCTACTCTCTTAATATGGTTGAGAAGCTGAATGTTTAGCTATGATACCATCAGCCACATTTGTGGGGAGTGCACACCCATCTTTTTTTCTTTGGAAACCTGAAAAGGCTAGAACCAAAAGTGCAAATTAGCCTTCAGAGCATGGCTTCCCAGTTACTTGTTGGATCCATTCCTTTCATTATCTCTAGAGAATATTTTATCTTTGCAATCACGGCTCAGTAAGAAGAATTGAGATGTTTGGTACATGTTGTTTCAGATCCAGTTATCAAGACAATTGTTCATCTGCCCTTTATTTTTCTTTGGTATTCTCAACTGTTTATCCAGTGGTCCAAATTACCTGCCAGTATTGACAATTTGGTTCTGTCAGCATGGAATGAGAATGACTGGTCTCATGCCATGCATCTTGGTTATAAATGATTTATGTTCCCTGGCAAGCCAGCAAAAAAACAAAGCCTTGGATTATTGAAGCAGACAGAGTAGCATGCTATTTATATAGAACTTTAAAACACATAGGTCCATTTTGTACAAATAATACTGGATTTACAATCCACTATTTTATTACTCAGTGTTTTAAATTGTACTAGTAACATTTAAAAGCATTGTTTGCTTTGCTCTTCGTTGCTTTATACTGCATAGAAAGCTCTTATATGAAAGTATTTTAGTGTATTGTAAACAACGTTGTAATTATGAGCAAATAAAGAGAAATATATAAATATTGTATCTTTCAACATGAGAATGCATGGTAAATCATAGTTTGTGTAACTTATTTTATTTTCCTAGATTGAAGAGTCTCTTAATGAAATGAATTTCCTACTATCTTTAGATCTGCACTTCACAGATACAGATTATTCGTAAGTTCAAAGCTAAGTTACATATTGGTCTTGATACAATTACATTAAATATTTATATTTTTCATCTGGAGTGGCATCTTATATACATTAGTTCTGTGTGAATCAATGTGTGCATGGAATTTTTTTGGGGGGGCGTCATTGTTCATGTAAAGTTGTAAGTATTGAGCTCATTCTTGTATTAACCTGCCCTTAATATTGAAATAAGAACGTCAGAGGTTGTGTATTTTTGATTCATTATGAGATTTTAATGTTTAATTCAAAAATACTTTCTAGATTGGGTTACATAAAATGATATAAATTGTAAACATTATTGTAATTAAATAAATGTATCAAAGCCAAATTAAGGATTTTGTAGTTATTAGTTCTGAGATTGCCTTATTTGCTTACATTTGAATTTGTTATTATATACTTTGTATGTCTGTGTATAAACACAGTTCCATATGTTTGATATTTGATATTACAGTATACATTATAATTGTGTATATGATGTCATATTGCAGTGATGGCGAACCTTTTAGAGACCGAGTGTCCAAACTGCAACCCAAAACCCACATATTTATCGCAAAGTGCCAGGGGCCGCATCAGCATTGTGGTGCCCTCAGGGTGGGTGTGGGGTGTGACCTACTGGGTGGGCTTGGCTGCGGTGGTCATGGCAGACTGGATGGGTATGGCCTGCTTGATTTTGCTCATGGGGGGATGCCTGTGGGGGCTGGGCAGGATTGGGGGAGATCCAGAGGGTCTCTGGTGGGTGGGGCGGAGAGCAGGAGGCTTGTCCTGCGGGGTGAGGCAGGGGGTAGGGCGGGGGTGCCAATGCTGTGGGGCAAGGCGAGGCAGGGGCAGCTGCTGCCTGACACCATCAGCCCCCGCACACAGAGGCCAGCGAGCGCATGGGGATATGATCTATCACCTCTACACGAGCTTGCCAGCCAGCTGCTTTGCCTTCTTTGTGCTGGGTGGGGCTGCTGCTCCGGATGCCGGCGCCGGCCTAATGGACCTGCGCAAGCTGCTGGCGGTGGCAGGCGTGCCCACAGAGAGGGCTCTGAGTGCTGCCTCTGACACGCGTGCCATAGGTTCGCCACCACTGTCATATTGCTTTCATTAAAGGTTACAACTGGTTAATATAAGATTTTCTTTAGTCTTCCTTATACATGGCATCTTCTAATGATTTCATCAGAAGATTATTGTAAGGTCCTCATTAAACAAATTATCAAATGAGAATGAATACTAAAACTATATATTATAGAAGATCTCAGTTATTGTATTCTTGGATTCTTAATCCTAGTGTTAAATTATTTTTTAAATAATTTAAGTTGTATATTTGTTCTTTTAAGCTATTAACACATTTTTTTGCCTGTGTTTATGTTCTTTTTCATTTAGACCAGAGGATCTGAACACGTTGCAGCTAATTAGCAGCCGAACGCTAAAGTTGCACTTTACCTTACACCGAGGCCTTCATCACTACGTTAATGTTATGTTTGATTATTTTCACCTCTCTGTCATCTCTGTTGTAGTGCATGCCTCTTTAGTTGCTCTTCATCAGCCGTTGATAAGGTAATGATTAGAAATGTTCTGTTTTTCAATACTTTAATGTGATTAAATTGAATCCTATTTTGTTGGTTTCATTAATAAAACTTCTTGGACAGGTAATTAGATTGCTAAAATTATTAGATTATTAAATCTTTAGACATATTGAATATTGAAATATTGAAATATTTTAATGTTAAACACTAAAAAAATAACAAATTGTGTTAATTATTGTTATGGAAAGAAAGCACTATAAAAACAGGATGGCATAATTGTATTGTCTGAAATATGTGAGTTGGTTTCTTTGCTTTAGCTAAAAATGAAAACTGAAAGCTTAAACTTTCACTTAGTGAATTATATAATTGAGTGAATTATATAATTAATTTATGTCTTATTCAGAAGTTTGAACTAAAATTCTCTTAATAAAATGGTCACACTCATTTTTAAAAAAATTTCCTTTCTCTGTTAGTCACTTACATTACACGACATTCTTTTTAATAAGGTTTCCTGATTTCCAGGGCACCATTCTTAATAACTGAAGCTGCGTTAGGGAAGATTATTTTGACTAACTCTATTATGCAAATAAAACTCCATAACTCTTTTGACAGTTTGAAAACTGCTCAAGTGGTTCTCAATAGACTTTTTTCATTTGAATTTCCAATTACTTTGTATGTATTTTGGTCAGGGTATGTCTACTGAGGCCCATCAAATATCAGTTCTTAATAGCTTTAACTAGTATGTTCATTTGCAGGGAATCGTGGAATTGTACTTAATATGAAAAACCCTACTTGCTAGTGTAAATATTTCTTTGGGACAAAAGATACTATCTAAATTGATCATTATTTGAGTATATTTCTCTTGCATTGAGCACGTTGATGCAAACTGATTTTTATCTGATATGAAACCACTTATAGTAGATGTATTATACACATAAGATATCTGAAGAAGGTATAGTTCTCTGCAAACAACTGAATGTGAAATTATTCCTAAATTAGCATTGTAGAATAGGAATGGGAAAGGGAGAAAATATAGAAAAAATACCCAAGCTATGTATGTAGTTGTAGCTTGAAACATCTCATACTTTTTGTTCAGATTATGAACTTGCATTTACCCTACCAGCAAGCACTTATAAGTTATGTTTCTGATAGCGTGGCATCCTAAAAGTCACTAGGTATCCTTCGTACTGCTATCCTAGCACATTTATTCATGGGAAAGGTTAAACTTTGTAGTAGGGCTATGCAAAGCATTTGAAATAAGTACTTTGCAAAGTGCATTTGCATGGACAGCATGCTTCAAAGAGTTAAAGAAGTTTCATCGTTTGCAAGGTTCATTTAGCTGCGTCAGAGATGTCATCTGCTGCTGGAACAAGAGAGTGTGTGCACAGATAGTGCTTCCATTAGATCATTCTGCTGTAGTATTCATTATTCATGCAATGCACTTCCCGTTGTTACATTTGTTAAGTTTGTACAAACCCTTGCTTTTTACTTAACTAAGCACATTTGAAAGAGACCTAATTTTGGACCCAGAAGCAAAGGGAAAGAAAGCGGAACAAACTTATTTGTTCTCTTAATGAAAAATATGATCAATTACTTTGGTTTTGTTTTTTCTTACACCAATTCAAAATTATAAAACATACAAATGAATTAATTTGTGTATCTCCCCTCAAATGTGCAAAGATGCACTTTTTACTTTGGCAAAAAAAAAAATTGTTTTCTCTACATAGTGATATTCCAATATAGTTTTTTATATATGCCGGTTACAAACTTATAATATGATTATTCACTTTTCCAAAAGTAATTGGTTAGCAAAAATTGTTAAAAAGAAATAACAGGTTGAATCGGTAAATTTCAAGTAAAAAAAAATTACCTCCCTTTCTTAGAGTTACATTTTTCAGCTGAATGAAAATTTTTAAAGGTACTTTCAAAATTTGCCCCTAAGATGACTTCAGAGACTGTTCACATTTAAGCAACTGTTTATCCGTTCATCTGCAACCATCTAAAATATTACAGATAGTCGGCAACTTACAACAGTTTACTTAGTGATCGTTCGAAGTTAAACGGTACTGAAAAAAGTGGCTTATGATGGCTTTTCACACTTACAGCCTTTGCAGCATCAGCATGGTCATGTGATCAAAATTCAGATGTTTGGCAACTGACTCATATTTATGATAGCTACATTATCCTGGAGTCATACGATCACCTTTTATGACCACCTGACAAACAAAGTCAGTGGGGAAGCCAGATTAACTTAACAACCACATTACTAATTTAACAACTGCAGTGATTCACTTAACAACTGTGGCAATAAAGGTCGTAAAATGGGGCAGCACTCACTAAACCCTCCTGCTTAGCAACAGAAATTTTGGGCTCAGCTGTGTAAGTTGAGGACTATCTGTAGTTACAATAATCTAAATAATATTTAATTTTAATCTGGGCAGTATAGTGGCCTTATATACCAGTTGCAACAAATACTGAACTAGTAGTTTATATCAAGTTTAAATTCTATGCTATTGATTTTTTTCCTGTAGACTTTGCACTTTTGTATTTGTTTTGATGTTTAATTCTTCCTCCATTTGTTTTTAGCTTTCCTCGCCCTATAAAGAATACTTGGTTAAACAGAAATGCACCAGCGCAGAGCAGGGATTCTGTGATTCCTTCTCTTGAAAGTGTTGTCTTTGGCAACAATTACACCAAGCAATTATCAGCTGATGTAAGATTGGAATTATTTTGTCTTCTTAATAGACTAAAGAGTGCATGCCTTTTACAGAATATTTTTTAAGAAGCAAAACGTTATATGGAGTAGATACTGACAAATAGCTGCTATATTAAAATATTGCTTAGTAGCAATACTGGTCATGATGCTATATAATAGATCTTTTTTTTACAGTACTGCAGCTGTTTATTTATTTGATTGAGAAATATATCTTAAAAAGTAAACTTTTTAAAAAGTTCAGTGAACTGTAATATTGAATCTTCCCTCCCTCCCTCCCTCCCTCCCTCCCTCCCTTCCTTCTGGAATTTATTTATTTATTTATTTATTTGTTTTTATAAACCGCCCTTCTCCCGAGGGACTTGGGGCGGTGTACAGAGTAAGGTAGGTATACAGATTGAAACAATACTGAAAAACAATAGTCAAAACAAACTGGGACCCCAATTAGAGCTATCAGGCCAGGCCGGACTGCTGGAACAGGTAAGTTTTTAAGTTGCGCCGGAAGGTGCGGAGGTCGGGGGCCATCCGGATTGCCCTTAACTTTGGGTGTTTGCGTGTGTATATGTAGTATAGGTGAGGGGGGAAAGCTTATATAAAAAGAATGCCTTGGGTAATATCTTGAGTGTTGTCCTTAAACTTGAAATAAAATGTTGTTTCCTTATGACTTAAAAATTATAAATCCATTTTTAGGGCTGCAGTTTTGTAATAGCAGAACCTTTCTTGAATCATGCTTACAATCTTCACCATACACTTTGTGCCAGTTTGCTACTCGCTTTCAAAGGATTACACGGTTATTTTACCAATTTATCAAATGAACTGCCTTCCTGTCACAAATTAGACGCAGGTATGTCAAAATCTTTTTCCTTCTATGGCAAAGCCTATATGGCACTGTATTGCTAATATACATCTTAGGATATAGATAATACAATAAAAATGCTGTCCAAAGACTTAATTATGTATTCTATTTTTGTTACATATTTTGATTATTCCTTTAAAAAGTAAAAATTACCCTTTTTTCTCATATGTTAACATATCCACAGATATGAGTTATAATTATATTAATATTATACTTATATTAATTATATAATATATTAATAAGAATATCCTGTGCTCCTAGATCATGGGTGTCAAACTGCCGGCCTGTGGGCCGGACGCATCACAATGAAACAGCGCCCACCCCATTTCCGGCAATGGGGGAAAAGCTCCGATACATCGTGCGACGTCATGTGACATCGCGAGTTTGACATGTCTCTCCTAGATCCTTAACACTTGCAAGAAAAATTGCTTTGAAGATAGTTATTCTGTATTCACAGGCCTTCATTTGTCCATATTAGGCAGACACATTTATTTATTGTGAGCAGGATTACTATAATTTTCTATGTGAATTATATATAATCCATATATAATTGATCTTATAATTATATATAAGATCATGTATGAATTAAAGAATGTGTAGAATTTTGTTCCATTAAATCCAGTTATTCCAAAAAATATGGATTGAGCTATCTGTCTGGTCACTGGTTTAAGCAGGGCTATGCAGTGATCTGGATTCAGAAGGAAAAATATTTGGAATATGCATGGACACCTATGTCATAACTATCAACAGCTCCTTAAAGAAGCTGAGTATTTTCCTGGCTTACAGCAGCCTAAAACAAGAACATTTAATTCAACAAAATGTGATCAGAGCATACCTTTATCACTTGGTCTCTTGAATATTGAAAAGTGCACGGCCCTAATCTATTGTTACAGTATATCTATAAACATTTAAAACATTTAAGCTTATTTGTTTCCTTTGGATAACAAATTGTCGAATACTTTTTGAAAATGATTCTAAAAGAGTTTTCCCCCCAAATTAAGATCTAAGGTTCTTTTTCTGGTTTGACACCTAGGTCAAAATAGTATACATATTATATAGTCCATATTTGCTTTATTTGCTTTTATTCACCAACTCTAGTAATCACAGAGGTTCCTATGCCAAATAATTCGCTTAAAAAAAAGAATTCTGAGTTGATTGGAAATATCAAAAACTAGGTATTTGTGAGCTGGTATACCAAAGAGAAAGGCCAAGTGTGCTCACAGGTGTCCAGTGGGCACCAAGTTGGAGTCATTTCATGAAAAATATCCCTGTTCCTGATCCAACACCTCAAAACAAACTACAATTACAAATATTTCAAATATATTTGCATTAATAACAATCAGAAATAAAAGCTAAAACTTCCTGCATAGTATAATAGGATATACACTTAGAAAACAGTTTTCTTTCAAACAAAGGGCTTACAGTTCTTTCTGAGACCGTGTCATGTGATATGGCGATTTAGTATAACCTAATACTGCATATTGCATACAGTGGAGATATGATACTCTATATAACTTTGATATAGTGATAATAGAGCGTTCTTAAAGGAATATTAGAAGCTTTAATTGCCTTCATCACTTTTACTAATACAGGATAAGCCGAGGATTTAGAGACATGGAGATAAACATATAGTCACTGTTAAGACAAGTACAGGTAGTTCTTGACTTGCAACCATTTGTTTAATGAACATTCAAAGCTGTGATGCTGAAAAAATGATTTATTGCCACTTCTTATGGTTTACAACAACCCTGCTGTCACAGGATCAAATTTTGGGCACTTGATAACTGGCATGTATTTGCAGTGGCTGCAGCATCCCAGTTCACGCTACCTTCACAGGGGGTTTCAGATAAGCAAAGCCAGTGGAGGAAGCTAGATTCATTTAATAATCATGTGATTTGCTTAGCAACCACAGCAAAAAGGTGTTAAAATTGGGCATAGCTCACTTCACAACCACATTGCTTAATGATGGAGGTTCCAGTCCCAGTTGTGGTTATAAGACAAGGACTGCATGTACACTTCTTGTTCATCCCATCCGAAAAGCAAAATAAATTCACTTAAACCAACAGTTAAAAAAAACGCAGACAGAAGGAGTATCAGCATTCATCTGATTTCTAGCTTGATAATCATTGTGCACTCTACTTAGTAATAGCAAGAAAGTCTTTATTGATACAATGGTTAAAATGACAAAGAAAGACCCGGTTGTATTTGCAGTTTTTTATATATATGTACAGTAAACTGCTTTTTGGAACTTCAGTTATTAAAGATTTAATGTTGACAGAATTAGAAAGTTAGCAGCTGTGTTCAAATTCAATATTATGCTACGTTTCTAGACGATCTAGTTTACCATGAATGAGCTGCATGTTGGTTCATGCTTGTCTCTGTTTGCTGACATAGCAGCTGGGGTCACACTATTTTTCCTACTCACTAAGGGCTACAAATTAACCAATTGCTATCTTGAAAAAAATCAACTTTAAAATAGAGTTTTTAATATATTATGCTTTTATTGCTGACATTTCTCTAATATTTATTTAGATTTTTAGATATATTTATAAAACAGATTGAAGCCAGAACCCTTAGAAGCTAACCATGAGTCCTAACCATGCTTCTAAATTTCAATGGTGTGATTTTAAGGATCTTCAGAAATGAGGATATGCTAGTGTAGCTCCATATAATAAATAAACATGTTATGCTGTTTTAACTAAGAAAATCTACTATTGCCACTTTAATGTGGGAAATGATCCAGCAATCCAAGGATCCAGATATGGTCAAAGAGACTATGCCTTTTCTTCTGGGTGAATTTATCAGATCATGCTCCTGGAAGAGTTAGCATTAGGGTTAGCACGAACAGAGTACTATATTTACAGCAGATTTATGCATAGGTGCACAGGCTGATCACAACAAATTAATAGTCTCCATAAACCTAGTTTTATATGAAATAGCATATAGATACAGCTCAAATCTATTAAATGTACATTAAGACTCCAGCAATTACCTGCAGATGCTTGAATCTGACATGGAAAAATATTTCAGAGGGAACATAACTATATTTGTCGATACCTTCTTTAAAAAGCCACACCTTTTCCTGGATTTATACTGCAGCCACCTCATCCCACAAAACTGTTTATCTTAGTTGAGAAATCAAGATTCAACCAAATCTTTATACTCTGTGGCCATCTACTTAAAGGCATGGCTTCTTTAAGGTGTCATCAAATGCAATAACATGTACATATTTTCTCTGAAGCACTTTTTCCACAGAACATGCAAATACCTGCACATTCCTAGACTATAGGTTGTTGTCCTCATCTAAAATTTTATTAGAATATCAAAATATACCCCTGAATTAATACATGAATTGGGATGTAGCATTTGGTTTTGTTAGTAATAAAATCCTTGTATTCTGTAATAAATTGTTTCATATAGTCATATAGTTGTAAATATATTTATCTAGTTTTATGAATTATTTAAGCAAAATATCTAAATATTTTCCTTGAGATTAAAAATTATGTTTCCATAATAAGAGTAACCCACAAAAAAAAGTATTTAAATGAACCCACTTTTTATCTGCAGGAATTGAACTCATGAGTTAGAGAATTACTGTTTTTTAAGTTTAAACTTGAAAAGAAGATTTTTGAATACATTGTTTTATTGCTGACATTTTCTGTAGATAATATTCTATTTTGATTTTTAGGTTCATTTATTCAATATTTTAATTTGGCCTGTGCATATGAAAAAAAAACTTGTTATGCCTAGGACATTTACTGGATTGTTGATGTGTACTAATATTACTAACAATGAACTTATAAAACGTATTGCTAAACATACTGAGTGCAAATCAAAGTTGCATGTATGTAAGTTTGGATGACATATTGGCTTACTTACCTGCAATGTGCATTCAGATTATAAACAGAAAAATGCAGTATTTTGAATTATTATCATAATATAATGTAATGTAATGTACATAATGTTGTTGTACACCATCTAGAATTTTGATTCAAATGGGATTCTAGCAAAAAGAATCTGAAATCTTTGTTTTTTCTAAATTGCCTTGCACTGTGTACTTTCTTTTTGCCTTCTGTTTTCTTATTTTTCTGATGTACATTTTTATTTTCATAAATTGGCTTTTTTTTCGTCTTACAAAAAGAGAGAAGTTTTGAATGAATCATGTTCCACTGCACTATATTTAAATAACAAAAATTGTCAGCATTTGAATAAACTTTCGTTAACAGATTAAACTCCAAACAAATTATAAGCCCAAAGCAGCCATAATGTACATCATCAACTCCAGATCTAGAAATCTACTAAATTCTATTCTTTAATTTTCTTATCTAATTTCACTAATTAGTAGGGAAATTATAAGCTTTCTTATTAACTTTAAAGCTAACAATAATTAATAATAATAATAATAAGCACAAATGGAAGAGTGTAGTAACTAGTCGTGTGTACAATCCCTATAACTAGCCAAGTCCAGCATGCAGGTCCTTTATGAACGTCTTCTCAGAAGAAAATATCTACGAATCCAGGGAGACGCCTATCTAGGTATGTTCTTTAAAAAAGTGGGTTATACTTATAACCCATTAGGATTTATTATAGTAAAGTTATATTACTGTTTGTAAATAATATCTATTATTTCAGGTTTACAGAAGATCGAAGAGCCTTAAAGAGCAATTTAACCTCAGGGGCCAAGGCTTAATTACCATAATAACTACATTAAATTAAGGCTCCGTCCAGCTTTGTCTGAAGTTACAGTGTTGATGAAATGAGATAGTTTCACCGGAAGTTCAGTTTCTCCTTCCTATTTGCCCATCTGATAGCATGCTTTGTAATAATTTTCGGCTCTACTTCCATGCATGAGATAAAATAATAACACAGGCTTATCTTATAAGTGCAAATATTCAGTGAGTTGAATTCAGATTCCCCATACATTAAATTCTGATCGCAATATGTTCTGGTAAAAAAAGGAAGCGTAGGAGGATTGGGAGATGATACTCTCCTGAACAGAATATGGGGCGATACTAGAAATGTGAAGGGAAAAATAAAATTGGCAAATAGCCACTCCATCCCCTTTAGTAGGAGCCTCCACTGAATTGGAATGTCTTCTGTCAAAGCAAGACGGCAAAAGCATTTCTTTCATGAAAAAGATCCAGTTCAATATATTCTTTTGGATCTTATTTGGAATCCCATTGTTGCCTTTATATACAACGCATTTAAAAAGTATTCAGACCCTCTTCACTTTTATCAATTTTGTTATGCTGCAGCCTGATTCTACAGTTGTTAAGAGTAATTTTTTCTTAATCTACACTCAGTAGCCCATAATGACAAAGTGAAAACAGAGTTTTAGAAATATCTGTATATTTTATTAAGAAGAAAAAAAACCCTGAAATATCACATTGGCATAAGTATTCAGACCCTTCACTCAGTACTTTGTGGAAGCACCTTTGGCAGCAATTACAGCCTCAAGCCTTTTTGGGTATGATGTGACAAGCTTTACATGCCTGGATTAAGAGATTTGCTGCCATTCTTCCTCTCAAGTTAAGTCAGGTTGGATGACAGTGTCAGTGGACAGCCATTTTCAGGTCCCTCCGGAGATGTTCAATAGGGTTCAAGTCAGGGCTCTGGCTGGGCCACTCTAGGACATTCACAGAGTTGTCCCTAAGTCACTCCTGTATTGTCTTGGCTGTGTGTTTAAGATTGTTATCATGTTGGAAAGAGAACCTTCAGCCCAGCCTGAGGTCCTGAGCTCTGTGGAACAGGTTTTCATTGAGGATATCCCTGTACTTTGCTCCATTTTCCCTCAATCCTGACCAGTCTCTCAGTATCTGCTGCTGAGAAACACCTTCTTCAACTCTGACTGGGTGGTGGGGAATGGTGCACTTTGGGATGAACACCCTTCGAATAGTGCAGGAGTATGAATGGATTTCCAGAAAAAAAATGCAAACTACAGAGGAACCATTTGCGCTTCAGTTTGAGATGCAGACAACACTTATCCCAATAGCCTCCACAGAGCACCTTTGGGACCCCCACAGCATGATGTTGCCACCACCATGCTTCAATGTTGGGATGATATTGGGCAGGTGATGAGCAGTGGCTGGTTTCCTCCTGACATAACATTTAGAATTGAGGCCAAACAGTTCAGTCTTGGTTTCATCAGACCAGAGAATCTTTATAATAGCATAGAATAACAGAGTTGGAAGGTCTTCTATTCCATCCCCCTGCTTAGGTTATTTTTTTTGGAAACTCCCAAGTGTGCTTTCAGATGTTTTGCACTGAAGAGAGGCTTCCATCTAGCCCAGGGGTAGGCAACCTTGGCTCTTTTATGACTCGTGGACTTCAACTCCCAGAATTCTGGGAGTTGAAGTCCACGAGTCATAAAAGAACCAAGGTTGCCTACCCCTGATCTAGCCACTCTGCCATAAAGCCCAGATCAATGGAGAGCTGCAGTGATGGCTGCATTTCCTTTGACTTCATGGCTTTTGCTCTGCTACAGTATGCATTGTCAGCTGTAAGGCCTTCTATAGATATGTGTGTGCCTTTCCAAATTATGTCCAATCAATTTAATTTACCACAGGTCAACTCCAATCAAGGTGTGTCCACAAAAATCAAGAAAAGGGGGGGTACCTGAGTTAAATTTCAAGTGTTGTTGCAAAGGTTCTGAATACTTATGCCAACGTGATATTTCAGTTTTTTCTTTTTAATAAATTTTCAGACATTTCTAAAATTATATTGTCATTATGGGGTGCTGAGTGTAGATTAATGAGAAAAAAATAAATCTCAACAACTGTATAATCATGCTGCAGCATAATAAAATTGATAACAGTGAAAGGGGTCTGAATACTTTCTGAATGCTCTGTATACTTACAATTTATTTAAAAAAATAACGGTTTTCTTGTTCATTTTGAGCTTCTTAGTTAGAAAGATAAAGGGAGAATATGTTCTCGATTGTCTTAAATTACAGAAGACCAAAATACATTTTAACTGAGTTGTAGTTAGTCTGCTTAGGAATATAATTGTACCTTAAAACACAATCCATTTTAAGTGGAAAAAGCACTGCATTTTTGGTATTTATTTCCCTTAAACTGGAATAATCACTGGGATGATATCCTAATTTGTCCATTAAACTGGCTCTAGCTGTTTAAAAAATAAAATAATTCTTCAGCAATTTCTTCGATTTGTATCATATGTTTTTAGCAACAGCATCTGGGGCAAACTAATGACATCAAAATGACAACGCATGCTCTGACACCACCATCCAAATGCCCTGATGACATACTTGCATCCTGACATCTTACATAAATCACATGCATTTGCATGTAGATGTCACACAGATTTCATTATCTTTCCCCATTCCTCTGCAGATGTTGGTGCTCCTTAGCCTTGTTGCCTGGAGGACTTTCTAATATTTTGATACCATCTCCTGTGACTCAATTGTTGTATCTTAAAGGAATTCACGTGCCTATTGAAGAAAACATGCAACTGTAAATTATTAATTCCACATGATTTGTCATATGGATTGTGGCCCTGTTGATTCATAGTATAAAACGAGCCCATTCCTCCATATTTCACACATAATACATGCTCCATACTTTTGTCTTGAAATTATTACCTTAAAACATATGCTAATATATAGCATAATTTACTAGTGTAGAAAATACATACTATGCAAGGGGCTGTCCAACTTAATCAATGGCAACTTAACAATGGCTAAGATGTTTACCTAGAAACCAGGAAAGGCATGAAAGCCAGCTGGGTCATTTTGGGCCAGTCATGCTTTCTCAGGAGAAAATAGGAGGCTGTATTGTTAGGTATCTTTGGTGCCTTGAGTTAAATATAAGAAAGGTGGGATAAAAATCTAATAAGAACAAATAAAGCAACAGCTTAAGTGCCCTTTTCCCAGTCTTCTTCGACAGACAGATGCACAACTAAACCCAGTGAAGAATCACCAGTACAACATTGTGTTGACTTGAACACAGTCTATGAAAAGCCTGACAGCAGCATAAATACACTTCTCAGGCTGTTGGTTGGAGACTTCTCTCCAATGTTTAGTTTAATGTTCATTTTTCTAATTGGCAATCTACCAGAAAGTGCACAACACATTACATTACAAACAGTAGCAACTTCCCCACAGCAAATAATTAAAAACAAAATTAAAGCTACTTATCATGTAGGCCGCAATATATGATGGCTCTGGCTCACACTAAGTGACCCTTTACTCCCTCTTTTATCTCACTCAAGTCAATGTCAACAATGTAAACCTGCTCTTGTGTTTTGGCTAACACAGACTCTAATAAGCTTTATCACTTGGGGAAATTGACAGAAAACACAAGACAATTATGAGACATCAAAATATTTAAAACATTTTGTTCTGTGCTTGTGACAAAATTCTGGATTATGGGAAAATTTGGTCCAAGCTATGGATGGTAAAAGACTTGCTTCAAGTTCAGATCTTTCTGCCCATTCCTGGAACTTTCTAAAATGGGTCATCTTAATGCCAGTTATGCAATTTTAAAAGATGGTTGTGAGAACTTTTGGTTAGAAAAAGATGTAAATTATCATTCATTTGAAAACAAATACATCTACAGTATAATTAATCTGAAAGATGCCTTAGTAGATTTAAATTGAGGTCAAATATATTTATCTGTGAGGCTAATCAATTATTTTTAAAAACTTAGCAATTAACTTTACCTATATGAAAACACTTTACAATTCCTGTATTTTATTTCACTTGATTCAGTCACTTAGGTGTCTTGATTTGTGAGTACAACAACTTGCAACCAGAAATCTGGTCTCAATTGTGATCATAAGTCAAGGACCCCCTGTAAGTGATTTGTATTCTGAATAAATTTAATTTAATAGCTTCCATCTTGAGTTACATGAACAGAATGGGCTCCAGTAGAGACAATTGCTGGCCAAAGTGGAGCAAACATTTTTGCCAATTCCTTCTGTCAAACTACTGCCTGTATAGTTTTAGACAGTCATCTTAAGGGAGAAAGAACAAATTTTCAGTAAAAAAAAAAGAGAGAAAGAGAATCCCAGCCTACTCCTTTATTATATCAAGGGCATATGATGAATGAAATTCCAAAATAAAGTTTGTTAACCTTTTCCATTAGACTCCATGTATATTCCTTATTCTCCAATCCAGTTTTGGACATTTTTAAAATACAACTCCATTTAGATTTTCAGTACACATTCTTCCAAACTTGTTTTTCTAGTGATAATTTTCATGAGCTCATGATAGTATCAATCTTAATAAAATGTCAACATTTCATCTTAATGCATTGTACAGTGTTGCCTTTTAAAATATATAATCAAAAGAGGTCTAAAGGAAAAATCTATATTACCATATGTGTTTAATATTTTAAAACCATAATTATGAATGAAACTATTGCAGGAAGAAGGGTCACTTTAGGAATTACTAAATTTCATATGATATTTGTAATATTTTAAAACTGTCAAGATAAATTCCTTGTTTTTTATATCTGTGATGCATTCAATTGTGGCTTAGCTTGTATTTTAAATATTATTTAGAACTTAGGAATATTAATTTTACATATACTGGTCTTTTCAGAGAACGTAGATGTAGATGTAGAAGCACGCCTTTTGGAACTCTGTGAAGAAATAAAGGTATTGTCCACCAATCAGCATATGTCCAGCTTCCCAAACCCACTGATAACTAGGAAGAAGAAGGTGTTCAAAACAGATATCAGCAACACTGGGGGAAAAGGAAAAGGCAAATGTTAAAAGTAAAAATACAACATTATAATGCATTTTACAAACCTAGTTAATCATCACTGATAGGGTATTCAGAGAAGCACAAAATTTACCAAAGAGAACACTTAAAATTATTAAAAGCAAAGAGAACTCTTTTTTTTTTAAAAAAAGATGATAATATATTCAGGACTTACTAATTTAAGAAGAAAGATAATGGTATACAATTAACAGCTTCTACCAATTGTAGGAGCGACACATAGAAGAGAGAATGGAAAATGTCTTATGTGCTGGGGAGGTAGCTTGTTTAGCTGTGTACAGATGATGTGGTAATCATAAGCTCTAAAAGGGGATTCAGAAAGTTATCAGAGATTATTAGGCCTTATTGCTAAGTGGAAATGTAAATTCAAAGTCAGTGTTCATTGGAATCCATGAGCAACAGTGTAGAGAGAGGTTTATTGTCTCCTTGCCCATTCTCTTGAATTTCAGAAGTTTCATCTGATTAGTCACTATTGAAAATGAATTTCTAGATGCAGTCTTTCACAGATGGTTCTTAATGTAGAAATTATTAGAGATGTTGAAAGTACATATTGTAATTCAAACAAAAACAAGTTAATTATATTTTTAAAAAGTTTCAGTGTGGGCACTTGGGAAAAATAATCTTATAAGTTTTCAGATATTAGCCATTCTGCTTCTAGGATTATAGGCTTGTTGGTTTCTATTGGTGCAGAAAATGGAAAATCCTGATGAACTGGCAGAACTTATAAACATGAATCTTGCACAGCTGTGTTCTCTCTTGATGGCTTTATGGGGACAATTTCTAGAATCTGTTAATTTCCAAGAAGATGTCATTGCACTATTATCACAAGAACATCATATAATGCGTGTATGTATTTATCTTTTGTGTTACAATTCATAAAAGTAAAATCATGTTTTAGCTCTGTTCTATTAAAGCTGAATGTTAAAATATATCGGTTCAGCTCTTTAAACTGTTATCTCCTTAAGTTTATAAATTACTTTCTAAAATGTTAAAATTATTAACAGTGGATTAAAGCTACTAAAATTGTGTAAAGCTACTATTTAACTTTATAAATATCTAATATATTGATAATAGTGATAATTAATTCTTAACCACTAAGTTTTCTGGCTAACTAAAATTAAAAAACATAAACCTTAGAAAATACCATGAGCTTCTCATTGCAAAATTTAGGCTTAAACTGAAGAAAGTAGGGAAAAGCACTAGGCCACTCAGGTATGAACTAAATCATATCCCTGATGAATATACAGTAGAGGTGACAAACAGATTTAAGGAATAACATCTGATAGAGTGCCTGAAGAACTATGGACGGAGGTTGACAGCATTGTATAAGAAGTAGCAACTAAAACCATCCCAAAGAAAAAGAAATGCAAGAAAGAAAAATGGCTGTCTGAAGAAGCTTTGCAAATAGCTGAGGAAAGGAGGGAAGCGAAAGGCAAGGGAGAAAAACATAGATATGCCCAATTGAATGCAGAATTCCAGAGAATAGCTAGAAGAGATAAGAATGCCTTCTTAAATGAACAGTGCAAAGAAATAGAAGAAAACAATAGAACAGGGAGGACCAGAGATCTCTTCAAGAAAATTGGAGAGATGAAGGGAACGTATCATGCAAAAATGGGCATGATAAAGGACCAAAATGGCAGGGACCTAACAGAGGTAGAAGAGATTAAGAAGAGGTGGCAAAATTACACAGAAGAACTATACAAGAATGAGCTTAATGTCCCTGATAACCACAATGAGGTGGTCACTGACCTTGAGCCAGACATCCTAGAATGTGAAGTAAAGTGAAGTGGGCCTTAGGAAAGCTGAACAACAACAAAGCTAGTGGAGGTGACAGTATTCCAGCTGAGCTATTCAAAATCTTAAAAGACGATGCAGTAAAAGTGCTACACTCAATTTGCCAGCAAATTTGGAAAAGTCAACAGTGGCCACAGGATTGGAAAAGATCAGTTTACATTCCAATTCCAAAGAAAGGCAGTGCCAAAGAATGTTCAAATTATCGCACCATTGCACTCATTTCACATGCTAGTAAAGTTATGCTTAAAATCCTACAAGCTAGACTCCAGCAGTATGTGGATCGAGAACTACCAGAAGTACAGGCAGGATTTCAAAGAGGCAGAGGAACTAGAGATCAAATTGCCAACATACGCTGGATCATGGAGAAAGCTAGGAGTTCCAGAAAAACATCTACTTCTGCTTCATTGACTATGCTAAAGCCTTTGTTTGTGTGGATCACAACAAACTCTGGCAAGTTCTTAAAGAGATGGGAGTACCAGACCATCTTATTTGTCTCTTGGGAAACCTATATGCGGGTCAAGAAGCAACAGTAAGAACTAGACACAGAATTGCTGATTGGTTCAAAATTGGGAAAGGAGTCTGGCAAGGCTGTATACTGTCTCCCTGCCTATTTAACTTATATGCAGAGCTCATGAGAAAGGCAGGGCTAGGTGAATCAAAAATTGGAATTAAGATTGCTAGGAGAAATATCAACAACCTGAGATATGCAGATGATACCACTCAAATGGCAGAACGTGATGAGAGCCTATTGTTGTGGTTGAAGGAGAGTGCAAAGGTTGGGTTGAATCTAAACATTAAGAAAACCAAGATCATGGCATCTGGCCCTCTCAATTCCTGGCAAATAGATGGGGAAGAAATGGAGGTAGTGACAAATTTTATTTTCGTGGGCTCCAAGATCACTGCAGATGGAGACTGCAGCCAAGAAATTAAAAGACGCTCCTGGTGAGGAAACCCATGGCAAATCTAGACAGCACACTAAAAAGCAGAGACATCACCCTGTCAACAAAAGTGTGTATAGTCAAGGCCATGGTCTTCCCAGTTGCAATGTATGGCTGTGAAAGTTGGATCATAAGAGGCTGAGCGCCAAAGAATTGAGGCCTTTGAACTATGGTGCTAGAGAAGACTCCTGCGAGTCCCTTGGACTGCAAGGCGATCAGACCGGTCAGTCCTAAAAGAGATCAACCCTGACTGCTCTTTAGAAGGCCAGATCCTGAAGTTGAAACTCAAATACTTTGGCCACCTAATGAGAAGGAAGGACTCACTGGAGAAGAACCTAATGCTGGGAATGATTGAGGGCAAGAGAATAACGGGATGACAGAGAATGAGGTGGCTAGATGGAGTCATTGAAGCAGTAGGCATGAGCTTAAATGGGCTCCAGAAGATGGTAGAGGACAGGAAGGCCTGGAGGAACGTTGTCCATGGGGTCGCGATGGGTCGGACATGACTTCGCAGCTAACAATAGCTAACAAATGCATCTATAATCTGAATAATATTGGAACTAAGTATTGATCAAGTTAAATTAGATGCTTTAACGTTCTTTCAGTTATCCTACAGATCTTTTAAATTTGTAGATCTTGATTCAATATAAATGAATTCTAATGGCATCTGAGTCAGCTACTTTGACTAAGCAGTGAATTGCACTATAAAGTTCTTGCACAATATATAAATAATTAAATTTCAACTGCTACGAAAGGAGACAGGATAAGAAGCAGTTGAGGTAGACTAAACATGTACTTACAGGATAATGGAATAGCTAAATTAATATGGTACAGGGACTAAATTAATATGGTACAGGGAAATATAAGCTGAACTTCAATAAATAAATCAATTTCAGCTGCATAAAGGTCCTGTGGAAGAGTTTGTATTTCTTATATGTGGATATTTATGATGTTTGGAAATGTACTGAGGAATCCTAGGATGTTGAATTTAGATGACTAAGAACAATGGATAATATTTTGTTAAATAAAACTATGAATAAACTTTTTCAGAGTGGAGACATTGAATAGAATGTGTAGCCTTTAAATGTATTATTATTGCCCTTTGAATGCTTCCCCATTACATATATCTCAGGTTGACATAAAGAAAAAAGCTAACAGCCAAGTAGTGCTTATTGTTTTAAAAATCCCTATAGGTTTATACATAAGTAATACTATATTGCACTAAGGCAGACATGTCAAACACAAGGCCCGGGGGCCGGATCTGGACCGCAAAGTGGTTTCATGTGGCCCGCGAAGCCATGCTGGAAACAGTGAGGGAACGGCCCCCACTGCCTTGGCCCTGGCCCTGGCCCAGAGACCCTCAGATCTGTCCCACTCCTGCCCAGGCCCCCATAGGCACCCTTGATGCGAATGACGTAGAGCTGGCCACGCCCACCCAGTAGGCCACGCCCACCCTGGCCATACCCACCTGGCCCCTTGAGGGCAACCGTAATGCTGATGTGGCCCTCAATGAAATTGAGTTTGACACCCCTGCACTAAGCTGTTACCTCATAAAACTGTTCAGATTGAAAAAGCTTATTTTAGTTCAAAGGATTGCTACAAAGCTTGATCTGTGTTATTTCAGTACTCTCTAAATATGATTTTTTTAAAAAAAAATATTAAACACCATTGTTTTAAAATGATGATATAAGTACACTTTGTGTATTTTGTTTAGGAGAAATAAAGCAAATTCAAAGCATATTATTTTAAAACATTTTAGGTACGCAGATTTTCTGAAGCTTTTTTTTGTTTTGAACATCCTCGGGAGGCAGCCCTTGCATATCAAGAGCTTTAGTAAGTAACTTTAAAAAGAAATGATTAAATCAGAATTCATAAACCTCTTGTCTTTATGTTCTGTATTGATGTAAATTAATTGTGTAATATATAAAATAGCCTAATGCTGGGAAAGATTGAGGGCAATAGAAGAAGGGGACGACAGAGAATGAGGTGGCTGGATGGAGTCACTGAAGCAATAGGCGTGAGCTTAAATGGACTCCAGAAGATGGTAGAGGACAGGAAGGCCTGGAGGAACGTTGTCCATAGGGTCGCGATGGGTCAGACACGACTTCGCAACTAACAACAACAAAATAACATATTCTGTAATGTGTATTTTCAGTCTTCTTATATTAGCGGCTTTTATTAAGTGCTACAGTATCTTACATTATTGGAGTCTTCTGGGAACAGTTGTGGGAACCAGTTCTTTGCTCCTGATGTATGGAAATTCTTCCAGATTCAGGGATAGGGAGTAAATGGATAGAAAATAAGGCCAATCTACTTTCACTCTTTTCCTGTCTTGGAACTCTCCATTGGATCAAATAGCCTCCCCTGGAAAAAGAAGCAACTAAATTTAGTAGATTCTGAGTAATAATATCAAGCATCATTCTCAGTCAGTGATGTAATGAGAGATTGTTAGGATCCATTTCTCAAGTCTCTCCTTGGATAAGTGGCAAAATAAAATATGTGGTTCACGGTATCTTAAGCTGTGAGTTCAAAAAGTGTACCCAGCAAGAAATACATGAATGACCTTGTGCTTAACTGCTGCCACATCTGTTGGTGAGGCAGATAGATTCCCTTCATAAAATGCAATGCAGTTCTGTTGAATATGATTTTCCTAAGTAATGCAACACATTTGCAAAATACTGGATTTGGATTTGGATTTTGAGTGTTCCCAATTTAATGAAATACACGAATACAGTTACATTTTAATTGCACTATAAGTTACATGTTCACTTTTTGTGACAACTTTTAACATAAATGGTATCTTTCAGTGCCCAGAGTTACCTTCAGATGTGTACTGCAATAAAAAGCACTTCCTTCTGTAGTTCTCTCCCACCTCTCCCAATTGAATGCAGTGAATTAGATGGAGATCTGAATTCCTTACCCATAATCTTTGAAGATCGGTATCTAGATTCTGTCACTGAAGGTAATTCAGAAATGTTGGATATAACTTTGCTGGAATTAAATAAAATTTTGACTTTTTATCTGGCAAGATTCTTAATTGAAAGCAAGGATTGAATACGTTTTATAAATTGAAACTAAGCAAGACCAGAATAAGCTAATTCAACTGATTTTTTTTTCATATAAAGGCACTGTGTGTGTGTGTGTGTGTGTGTGTGTGTGTGTGTGTGTTTGTGTGTGTGTAGCATTGCAGGGAGAAGATAGGCATCTATAATCTTAATTGGCATTTGAAAATGTCACATGCCACACGTTTCCATTGCTTTGTTTTATATAACCTGATATCAGAGAATTTGCTGAAGATCTATACTTCCAAAGTACCTTATATATTTTATGTTCAAAGAATCCTGGGTTCATTCCATTGCATCTAGATTAAATCAGAAAAGCTTTCTACTTTTGGTTAGATAGTATATTCTAATATGACAATGAAGTCATAAGCAGTCTGACTTTATCTTAAAGGTACCTGATCTTGAAATAATTGCTTCTTTAATATATATTTGAAATCTTTACAATAATACAGTAAAATGTATTGCTATTAGTTTCATGAGCTTATTCTAATTTTTTTTAAAATATTTTATCTTTTAATAAAAAGATGTGGATGTTCCTTGGCTAACTCTTCAGCCGAAGTCTGATTCCAAGAAACCAGATAAACAAGATACTGAAGAAAATTTCACAACTACGTTTTTGAGTCCAGAGTTGAAAAATAAGCATTTGATTGTCTCAGAAAGTGAAAAGCAGTTTACAAAGTCTACAAAAGGAAAATGTGAAGATATAAACAAGTCCAAAGTTAAGGTTACCAAATTAATGAAAACAATTAAACCTGAAAATCCGAAAAAAGTAGTAAAACAAAATTCTAAAGATTCTGTTATCCTAGTAGGCTATAAATGTTTGAAAACAGCAGCACCAGAGGACATTGTCAAATGTTTTGAAGGAACATCTTCATGCAGCCAGAAAGAAGGACTGGATGTTGCTGCTGGTGAATATGTTTGTGATGCAAAAACCTCCCCACAACAAGTTGGTCAAAAAGAATTTAAAGTTGAACAAAAAATGACTAAAGTAGAAAGGAGTGAGGAAAGCCTGCTTGCTTCTGTCACCTCTCCCTGTGCAAATTCAGTCAGTTTGGGTAAATTTTCTGTCTCGCCCACTGCAATTGAAGATAGTCCTGAGGAGAGCAGCTTGACATCCAGAACTGTTGCTGGCAATTATATTAGTGCCTCCGGAGTTACAAAAATAGAAGTGAAACCATACTGTAGGAAATCACATGGAGGAGATAAAGTATTTGTTCGAATTGGATCACAGGCAGAAGATTTACCAGAGAAAGCATTAGCAGAACTTACATTTGAAGATTCAGAATCGGAAAAGAGATCTAAATCAGAAGAGGAACTAACGCTTGAAAGGAAAGTTGTGCAAGAAACAGACTTCCAACATGCTGAGGATTCCTTGGCCGGGGTTACAACTAATCAATCGACGAAAGAAATTCCCACTACAATTTTAAGTGGAGAGACTCTTAAATTGCCCGATGTTAATACTACTTATACATCATCTAGGTTCTCAGACTCTGGAGTAGAAAGTGAGCCAAGTTCTTTTGCAATGCACCCAAGTGCAGATACAGCTTTTGAAACTCCTCAAGGCCAAAGCACCTGCAACAGTGAAAGAGCATTTCCTCAACTTGTGCAAAAACCAGATGTCATTATTAAAACTCTGATGGAAAGTCACTGTACTGAGAGCACAAGTGCAGTTAGTGAAATACAGTCTTCTCTGACATCTATAAACTCTCTCCCTTCTGATGATGATCTTTCTCCTGAGGAAAATTCAAAGATATCTGTTTTGCACGAATGCCAGTTAAGGGACAGCAAAACTGTATTAGACCTGGGAGCAATGGATTTGACAAAATGTGATGATACCGATGAGCCTGACATTTTGCCACCTCACTGCATAACATATTTTGAACAATCCGATAATGAAACTACATGTTTGCCTTCCTTGATCTCAAAAATCAAGGATCCTCAACAGCTACTTTGTGATGAAGATATGCCTACAGCTATGAACGCTCACAGCCCACAATTCAATTTAGACAATACATTTAAAGATTCCCAAAGATTAGAGAAAGACTTTTACACTGTAGAAAAATCAGATGAAATTCCTTCGGGAGTTGTTTATCTGGGAAACTCCTGTGTTGTTTCAGGTTCCGTAAGTTCCTGTGCTGATAGTGTGAGACAGACAAGTGAAAGGAATATTGATGAAATGTTAGAGCAGAAAGAAGTGATTGATAAGTTATTAATTACAAAAAATCAAAATCTTACAGACTTGAATGTCCCCTTGTCGGAAGGTAGTACTGATACACTAAAGCAAGGACTTGTTGAAAACTACTTTGGCTATCAGAATAGTACAGAGATTTCCAATGTACATTCTATGGACAGCCTCAATCTTGTTAGCCCTCAAAGAGGAACTTTATGTTCTGCTTCCCCACAGGAGGAGGAAGAGGAGGATCAAGATCAAAGCATGGTGGAAAATGGTTATTTTGAGGAAGCAGAAGATGGTCTTTTGTACAAAACTGCAAATGACTGTCTTGAGAACTTTGATCTAACAAGTGAAAGAGATTTAAGAATAGAAAGTTTGTCTAATAAACTTTTGGGAAATGAGACAAATACAGCTCCATTGTACAAGCCAGATAGTTTGATTTTTCCTCCACTCTTGAAAGGATACCCAAGTAGCAATTTATGGTCGACACAGGACAAATCCAGTTCTTTTTCCAAGCAGTCCAGTAACACATCCTGTAGTAGTGCAATCTTATCTGTTCCCTGGTATGAATATTCTCCCAAATCACAAATGCTAGCGTAAGTGGATGTTTTATTATTTGTTTTGATGTCCTAAAGTTGATGCTTTGATTTTGATTTGTAAGATTCCATGAACCTGAATGGAGTTGATGACATATATACTTATTTACTCACTCAGTCAATGCTTTAAAAAAATGGACCAGAAGAGATTTTAAAAAGATGCAATTTTTTGAGTTGTAATTCAGAAATAGAAATAGCATATTGTTTCTGTTTGTTGCTATTTTCTTTATTTTGCTTGGTCAGGAATTAGGATTATTTCTTTATTAAAATAGTAAGCATTTTCCCATTTGTTCACAAGGACTATGACTGATGCACCCTACCTATAACAACTGGGATAGCCGAATTTAGCTACAGTTTACCAGTTTGGTGGATAGAACTAGAATATGCTAAAATCACAAACTTAAGCATTTCCTAGACCAGGGGTCAGCAACCTGAAACAGTCAAAGAGCCACTCGGAACCGGTTCCCTCACAAAAGGAAAAGCTGGGAGCCGCAAAAAAGGTGTGCGCATGTGCGTACATGCGTGCATGTGCAGAACAGGGTTTGACTGAAGAGTGGAGCCAAGGCGAGATATGCACCTACCCTGCATATTTGAATTGATTGGTTGAACTTTTTTTTTGGACTGCACATGGCAGAGGACTGGGAGCCGCAGGAGACGGCTGAAAGAGCCGCATGCGGCTCCGGAGGACCTGTAGTTTCGTCTAGGACCTGTGTCCTAGACGAAACTACATATTTTATTGTATGCAGATAATGTAACCTTTTTTAAAAAATGTGCTTGTATGTGTATAAAGGAAGGTTGAATTCTTGTTTTTTAAAAGGATGAAGTTGTTTCCAGTTACTGAGTAAGATTAGTTACTGGGGTTGCAGTTTTCCCCAATTATGGGTAAAACTGGATGGCTGGTAAGATATATATATATATATATATATATATATATATTTAAAATTGTATACCTTGGTTTATGTTGGAAATGAAATAGGGAAATTGGGATAGCCTGACAGGGAGCCAGCACAGATGAAGGTTAAGAAATACAGCTTCTCTTAAATACAGTGCATGCAAAGAGATTGGTAGTTTGTTGTTGTTAATTATTATGATTCGTTGCACAGATTGGATTTGGCATTTTTATTCATCTATTTAGTTGTTCCCAAGGGCTTGAGATAGGCAAATGTTAATTTGATCGTGTTACTATTGTTAAACATAGAAACAGAAAACTGAGGGCAGAAAAAGACCTAGTCCACCAAATCTGTCCTTTGAGATTTTTGTTTCCTTTTTAAATTATGTTTTTTTAATTTATTTTTTATTTGTTTTCAATTAAATTGTTTATTTAAATAAATTGATCTGATGAAATTTCTGATGTGTTGACTCGATATACTTTATGTTGTAGTCCCAACATATTTGAAGGCCAGTAAGCTGGAAGAGAGTTTTAAGTTTGTAAATTTCTACAAGTAGATAGCTGTTTCAGTATAATGTAATACATAGCTAATACAGCTAAATTGTTAAGAAGGTTATGTTCAAATGCAGGTTGATGTTCAGTAATCTTGTGAAGGTACTGAATATTTTACTAAATGCAGCAGAATGCTCTTGCAAGTGTTATTATCTGAAGCACACATAACTGGAAAACGTAAACAGACATTTAGGACATAAATTCTCTGTGTAAATTTTTCAGAAATTAAGATCTATGAGTTTTACTGAGGAATCTGATGCTGGTTTTCCAGTGGACGGCTTATTTAATGAATGTACGGAAGTTAAACATCTACAATTTTCTTATTTTAATTTGCAAACCTGAATGTAAAAAAAAGATCTATTAATTATAGATTCCTTCACGCTAAAGAAGAATTGAAGCAACTTCGGCTTCCTGGATTCATGTACAGTGATGTTTCCAGTCTAGCATCTTCCTTACCTTATTTCAGCACAGAAGAAGAAGAACATCCGGAAGACGGAATACATCTCATTATCTGTGTACATGGCCTAGATGGTATGCTGTGGCAGCTGACAATAAATTAGTAAATATTTGAAATGCTGGGATTTCAGATTGTTTAAATATGAGAACGTTTAGTCTGCATAGTACAAAACATAAGCAAATCCCTAATAATAATTAAACCAAAATACTAAATTGAAAATAGTCAAATTAGCATTTCCATCTAGTTATTGCTAATTAGGAAACTGGTTATGTTTGATACTGTCCTTGCATTACATAAAATACCAAGTATTTTCTTTTTAAATAAACACATGCAATTATCTAAATTCCTTGTTCGTACCATATTGTTTAATGTAGTAAATAATCTAGGTAATGCAGGGTTAATAAAACAAGGCAGCTGTCAAAATATTTATGGGAAGCCATTGTCATAAAATGTTACTAAAACTCATTGTACAAGTTCTATTTTTGGTGCCATGTAGGTTCCTTGAGTATTTAGTTGAACAGGAAACTGATACAAATCAGATAAATGAGCAAAGGACTAATAATAAGTTTAGCTTTCAAGTGTTGATATTTTAAATGCATGTTCATGCCATAAGCTATGTAGCAATTATTAACTCAAACAAAGCCACAGTGTTCAGTTCCTTTAAAAGGGAACCGTTTACTACCACAAAACCCATTTTGGAGCAAAGAATACTTTTTGATGAGGAGCTACTTTCATTAAAACTCTCAGAAGAAAATATTTCTGTTTTAAATATAAACAAATGCAAAATGTTGTCTTTTAATTCATAGAATTTTAACTGTGAGTCTCAAACCAAACGAATTTCGATTTAACATTTCTACAGCATTAGACATAATTGTTTTAATTTAAATGTGTTGTTTCCTGGCAAGTAAGTTTTTCTAATATCTGAAATTTTCCTTTTATTTTAGGTAATAGTGCAGATTTAAGATTAGTAAAAACTTATATTGAACTTGGTCTTCCTGGAAGTCGAATAGATTTTCTGATGTCTGAGAGAAATCAGGTAGTAGCACCCAAGAATTACTGATTAATGTATAATACCTAAGCTAGAGATGCCTTGTTTAAATTAGTTTATATGTGAATCTTGCTGGATGAGCTCTCCCGGTGATCTCATACAAATATTGAGGAGGGAGGAAAGGGCTGAGCCCTGAGATACCCTGCGTTACAAGGTTCCACTCCCATTTCCAGCTGGAACTGACCACTGAGAAAGGAAACAGTGCCCCCAAACCCAGTTCAGAAGGATACATGGTGGTAATCACAAGCAGCCAAGACATCCAGGCAGGATACGACATATACACCGACTTTCCACTACCATCTCAGTGCTGTATCCTGGTCTGAACCCTGAGTGAAAAGGCTCTGGTATCCCACATTCTTTCCAGGCTGGCTAGAAGTTGTACTTTGCCACATTTTTGAGTGTCAGAATCTTTACTTTTGGGCAATACAGTCGTTTGGCTGGTATCAAGTTATTTCTAGTTTGCTGTTTAAACCTCAGATATTAAACGAGCCATGGTCAGGTGTGGCTTGTTTAACCTTGTCCCAAAAGTGTTTTTTTAAGAGGCAACTGGACTCTTGTTTTTATTTGAAGACGCTTCACTTCTCATCCAAGAAGCATCTACAGCTCTGACTGGATGGTGGGGAATGTAAGGATTTATATTCCTTGTACACAGCTGGTCGCTTGCATTCTTTTAGAGAGTCGCTGAGGCCACTTGGAGGTTTATCTGTGTCCTCAGGGTCACCTGAGTAGTGCAAATGGGTGTGGAGCCTTCTGTTTTCTATCTCCAATCTACAACACAATCCTTTCAGCAGTTCCAAGAAGGTTCCACACCCATTTGCACTACTCAGGTGACCCTGAGGACACACATAAACCTCCAAGTGGCGTCAACGACTCTCTAAAAGAATGCAAATGGCCAGCTGTGTGCAAGGAATATAAGTCTTTCCATTCCCCATCATCCAGCCAGAGCTGAAGAAGCTTCTTGGATGAGAAGCAAAATGTTTTCAAAGGAAAAAAACCAAGAAAGTCCAATTGCCTTTTGGAAAAAAAAAAAAAGCAGCTTTGGAACAACCATGTCCTGGATAACTGAGAATCGCCATAGGCACTTATTTAACTTTGAATTGTTGAATAAACTAAGTTTGCATAATAATATGGTTTGTCTAGTTACACATGTTATGTCTTCCAGGCTTTAGTCTTTAAAGCAGTTATAATGGTTCTAATGCATATTGTGGTTTAGTTTGGTTTCATTCAGTTCCATCCCCACCCTACTTCGGTGCTACCTGGCACCAGATCAACTCTTGTTAGAAGAAAATATAAAAAGATAATAAAAGATAGTGAAACAAGGGACATAACAAGCAGGAATCAACAGAACGGCAATCCAAACAAATCACATCAAAACATACAAAATATGACGAATGCTTCTAACATGTAACATGGGGGTTACATCTCCCAAGGCTTGGGAAAGCAGCAAAATCTTTTCGGGCTTATGAAATGGTGGGAGTAGTCTTGATCTCAAGACTTTTTGTCTTACTGTTGTTTTCGTCTATTGTAAAGCTTTCTTGGGAATTATACCACTGTTGTTTTTTATTGTTATTTTCCATATTTCTATAACTTGCTAGGAATGCATGCTTATCACAAAACAGTTTTGTATAAGAACCCTGAAATTTTTCCCCACAGAATGACACATTTGCTGATTTTGATTCAATGACAGATCGCCTTTTGGATGAAATAATCCAATATATTCAAATTTACAATCTAACAATTTCAAAAATCAGGTAATGTATTTTGTTGTAGAATAAATAATGCCAACTTGAAATGTAGCCATAATTGTGTATTTTTTAAAAATTGAACTATGTTATACTAAATAGTATAAATGTTACGGTATACTAAATAGTATAAATACATGATCCGTGATGCAAAAAATATACAGGCATCTTTGACTTGTAATCATTTGTTTAGTGATTATTCGAAGTTACAATGGCACTGAAAAAAGTGACTTATGACCATTTTTCACACTTATAACCAGTGCAGCATCCCCATGGTCACATGATCAGAATTCATATGTTTGGCAATTGACTCATATTTATGATGGTTGCAATGTCCTGAGGTCATGCAATTATCTTTCATGACCTTCTGATAAGCAAAGTCAATGGTGAAATGAGATACACTTAATAACGGTGTTATTAATAACTGCAGTGATTCACTTAACAACAGTGGCAAGCAAGATGTAAAATGGGGCAAAACTCACTTAACTGTCTTGCTTAGCAGCAAAAATTTTGGTTCAATTGTGGTTGTAATTCGAGGACTACTTGTAGAAAATACAAAAAGTCTACTAAATGATAAGTAAAGAGGCAGGTATTATATGCATACAAATTTACTACAAGTAGTCCTTGACTTACAAAAGTTCATTTAGTGACTGTTCAGAGTTACAACGGCACGGAAAAAAGTGACTTGTGACCATTTTTCACAGTTACAGCCTTTGTAGCATCCCCATGATCATGTGATCAGAGTTCAGATGCTGGGCAACTAGTTCATACTTATGACCATTGCTGTGTCCCAAAGTCGTGTGATCACCTTTTGTAACCTTTTGACAAGCAAAATCAATGGGGAAGTCAAATTCACTTAACAACTGGGTTACTAACCTATCAACTGCAGTGATTCACTTAGCAACTGTAGCAAGAAAGGTTGTGTGTGTGTGTGTATGTGTGTGTGTGTATATATATATGTATATATATACATATACACATACACGTGTGTGTGTGTGTGTGTGTGTGTGTGTGTGTGTGTGTAAAATATTGAGATAAACCATCCACATTTAACAGAATTTTAATCCCTGTCTCTGATGTTTTCAGAAGGGAACTAGAGGAATGAGAGAAATGAATAGAGAGTATTGTGGAAAATTGGAAACCAGTGATACCCAAAACATGCTTTGCCTTAATATTTTTATTCAAAATCTTTTATTGATGATGATTTTGGTAATCATAGTGAAAACCCTTTCATGAATTGCATGATTGTTTAGGCATGTGCAGAAAGCATACTGCAAAACAAAGTGGAGAGCCAGTTTGGTGTGGCGGTTAAGGCTAGAAACTGGGAGATTGTGAGTTCTAGTCCCACCTTAGGCACAAAGCCAGCTGGGTGACTTTGGGCCAGCCATTTTCTCTCAGCCATAGCAAACCACTCCTTGCCAAGAAGACTGCAGGGACTTGACAAGGCAGTCGCCAAGATTTGGACATAATTAAACGCACAAAGAAAAACAGAAGTTAAAGTGCAAGCTTTCAGTTGATAATGCATTAAAAATATTTTTTCCAAATCTCACACTCTTTTTTTCTTTTTTGTTCAGTTTTATTGGACATTCACTGGGTAATTTAATAATCCGTTCAGTACTCACAAGACCTAGGTTTAGGTATTACCTCAATAAACTTTACACCTTCCTCTCTCTGTCTGGACCACATCTTGGTACGCTCTACAACAGCAGTGCTCTTGTTAATACAGGTAAAAAAAAACCTAGATTTGATGTCCACTTTAAAGTCTCAGAACTATAAAGAAAGAGTGGCTTATTTTAATCTTTTTAAACAGTGTAATTATTTTCTTCGAATTGTCAGAGCAAGTATTTCTACTATCCATTAAAATGCATAGGATGCCTCACTATTTAAATACAGAGGGGTATAATGAAGTAAGAAGAAGGAACCAGATATATTAAAGCACAAGTGCTGTAATTCTCAGCTATTAAGGTCATTGCTTAGGAGTAACATGAATTATGGTTCAAATATCTGGAATATAACAGAGATTACTTACCTTTGTATTAAATAATCTACACTCTACAATAATATTGCCTAAAATTAAGTACTCTAACATTACTGAATTGATGGAGCTAAAACATTTCAATTCAATATTCATGTTTCTGTATCGGCTTTGAATGCTAAGTGCGATTTATTTATATATTTTATTTATTTTAAAATAATGTAAGGGAAAGGCCACTAAAATCCAACACAGGTGTATATAAACAGGTACAACATAAAGAAATAGCTGATATTTGTGTGGAATAAGATAAATTTGTTATAAGAAGGAGCAAAAATTAATATGTTATCGAAAAGGGATCACCAGGATCACACTGGTTTCCTGAAAGTCACTTCGATTAGTACATGAAGTAGAGCTTCACTGATACATCCTCAAATTTCAGAGCATTTTATAGGGGATGAACTGTTTCCTAATGTACTCAGGATCATTGAAAACCAACACTTTCTAGAAAGTGTTCAGAATAATTGCCATTCTGTTTTGTCAATGAGGATTTGCTTTTAAAGCTACAGACCATATTATTTAATCAATTGGCTAAAGAACACAAGACTGATGTACTAAAGAACATTAAAATTGTGTTTAACATGTGTATGTTTTCAATAAGCATTTTGTCTATTGACGTGTTCATTTGATAATGTGTGCTTACAATTTTAATTCATTCATACTAGCTAAACAAATAGAGTAGAACCTTTTAAGAATGTATGAACACTAATTATGAAATTATTTAAAGATTTGTATAATTGTGCTCTGTGTATTCACATGTAGTATATACAAAAATATAGGTCTCTGGTTTATGCAGAAGTGGAAGAAGTCTGGATCTTTGCTACAGTTGACCTGTCGAGATCATTCAGACCCCCGACAAACCTTCTTATACAAACTTAGTAGAAAAGCAGGTACGTTACATCAGTCTCATTAAAACCATTAACTTTTAATGAATTGTTTTCATTTATACATTAGTATATTATGAACAAACTGGAAGAGCAAGTGAATGTGATACCAGTGCGCTCAGACATTCAGATTTAAATAGTCTTCCTACAAAATGTCATAGGTCTTCTGTTAATAATATACTATATGGTGCTATTTTTAAAAAAAACAAAACATAATTATGCTATTGATATAAGGACTTGCTAGCTTATTTTGGAAATCACAGTCATGTAGCTCAGTTTCACAAGCACAGTGAAATATTATTTCTTGCCAAATATTTCCACTGCTAAAATATTAAATGAAAAAATGTGGATAAAAGCATAAGGTTAAGCCTTGCTACTGTTCTGTAAGATGGTAATGGAAGAAATGCTCTTAAGATTAACCAGGCATAGTTTTGACTGCAATCTCAAGTTTCACAGAAACTACAAATGAGACAGTTGCTTTAAGTACCCCAAAAAGCTAAATGAATTCCATTCCAACTATCGGTGGAAATTTAAGAAATGTATTTTACCATTCTTCTATAAATTGATTAGCAATCATCAAACTATTTTACCACGTATGGTCCTATTTTTTTATAAATATCATGAACATATTTGCACATAGCTATATTTCTGGATCTCTACGTAGCTATATGAATGCAGAATTCTTCAAAGAGCTTTTCTCACAGTTAAAGTTCATAACCTTGGTATTGATGAGTGCCAAAAGAGTGTAATTTTCCTTATTCTCCTTCCCTATGTGTTCTAAAGAGAGTAATAGGATCCTAGCATTTGTTACATCCCTAATATCTATTAATTCAAGGGGGTTTTGTTGGGGGGCGGGGGGGCAGAATTTCTCCAAGCTTGTAACTGTTGATATGTTTGAGTGCGTTCTTAATATTTATAATTACTGTCTTCACAGGTCTTCAGTATTTCAAAAATGTAATATTAGTAGGATCCCTGCAAGATCGTTACGTCCCTTATCATTCTGCCCGCATTGAGATGTGCAAAACAGCATTGAAGGATAAACAGACAGGTATTAGCTAAAATATTGATATTTGTGAAACAACAGCTGTTCATTATTCAGAAAATATTCAGGAGAGATCAATTATAATGAATAATACGAGGTAGAAATTACACACACAGAGTGCCTGGATTATGTAAGATGAAAATTCCTATAAAACCTGCACCCTGTTGGCATATGTACATTTTATTTATATTCTTTATATAGTGCCCATTTTACAATAGCAATTATGGCAGCTGCTATTGTAATTTAAACAAATTTAAAAACCCAAATACAATAATCACACATGGCATTACACAAATATGAAAACTCCTATTTGCATACCGTGCTTCTGTGACATTGAATTTGCTAAGTCATCTGGGGGATGCCTGTATTTGAAAAGTCAGTGCTTTCTGAGTTCCCATATCTGTTTGCCATGACCATTGTAGCTAGGACTAAAAACTAACAGACAGACAATGTACCATCTTGGTTCATTAAAAACAGTAAATTACAAAAGAAATTCTGTGCAATGTTTTGTATGTTTGCCATTAATGAACCCAAATTTATAAAGTAGCTACAAATGTTCACCTTTTTCATTAATCTCCTTGTAACTTCCCCCGCCCACTCTCATTCAGATCAGTCATCATATTTCTTTACTTTGGAAGTTATTTTATGCTTAAAATAATAGTTATTTTAAAAGCATCAGTGGTCTTTCTCTATGTTCATATGTACATGTACAAATCTGCCTTCTATACAACCTTTCTTATGTGCTTGTTCAACTCCTGAAGCCCTGCTTGCTGTCCTTTGACTGAAATGCAGCAAGTATTTGCCAGGTGATCTTTTTGAGTTTTTTAGGATGGCACTTTATGGGATTTTCTTTTTAGGGACACTCTTAACTTCTCTGCCAGTACAAACATGGCTTTTAAAGCTAAAGTAGTTCATGTAGTTGTTGGCTAATTATAGGCTGAGACTTTTTTTGCTTGGAGTTTTATAAATGAGTTTCAACTGATTACATTTAAACATGATGTTTGTTCTGTTAATCGCATGCTAGAAAGGAAATACATGCAGTGCTTACTTAAATAGGTAATGTGGATTCTTCTTTTACAGGACCAATATATGCTGAAATGATCCAGAATATGCTTCTGCCTGTTCTTCAAAGCAAGGACTGCAATTTAATTCGATACAATGTGCATTGTGCACTGCCAAACACAGCTGATTCTCTCATAGGAAGAGCTGCACACATTGCTGTTTTGGATTCAGACATATTTTTGGAAAAGTTTTTTCTGGTTGCTGCCCTAAAATATTTCCAGTAGGAATAAAAACATTGTAACAGACTTGGTTATTACCTCATTAACAGATAAATAATGTGTGATATTAAATTGTAGTTTTCGCGGTATTTTAAGAGATATTTATACTTTTTTATATGGAAGATAATTTATATCATCCATGTGAAGAGCTTTTTTAACATCAACTTTACTTTCTAGGTATGTGGCTGTGCAATATTTTTTAATTTTTTTTTCTATTTTTCTTATTTTGGGTACCTAATTATTTCAGAACAGATTTAAGCACAGTTATGTGCTATTGATGGGTTTAGACTGCAAATGTTATATGACTACATTTTTATGTGTCTTTTTAGATGCCAAAAACCCTGGATTCAATGACTGAGAAGGTATTAACTTGATAGATCTCTTTAGTACTCTAAAAAGCTGAACTGGAAAACAAAACTGCTGGCTGCTAAAATAATTATAATAAGTGTAGGTTTGTTCAAGACCACTCTTTTGAGTCACCTGTTTGTTACGTCACTACATTCAAGCTGAACTACTTTCTACAGAAAGCATTACTGAACATACTCTGCCTGTGGAAACTACATTTTTCTACTGATCTCAATAGGATATTAGTTTACATTTTCACCTTTATTACTGGAACATTAGTTTTCATAAGCAAGCAAATAAGGATTTTTGAATGTTGAAATGTGAGCTGCCTTCAAGTGGAGTTTTGCAAAATTTAATAAAATTGTTCTTTATATTGGTTCAGTTCTTCAGTGAACCTTTTACATAGGACTTCCTTGTATGTACATTTTTTTAAAAAAGTAAATATAAATTTCTGCAACACTTTTATGAATGTAAATTTTTAAATATTAAAATTTATTGACAAATTATTGTAAATAGAAATCAGTTGCATCTTGAAATGGAAAAAAGTGCTAAATTTTTGTGATAAGTGGTTTTTTTTAAAAAAATAATACCCAAGAATGCGAAAAGTCTTACTGGGGTTGAACAGTAGTGAGTTTAATAGTCATCCTTTTTCACCTTTTTTACAGGCTGAATGCTTTTAAAAGGGAAAAAAAATCTTGTTGTTATGCAATTGTAACAAACAGTTTTTCAGAGAATACAGTTTTGTAGTATATATAATGCATGTTTATTTTTTAGCATTGTGTTGTTGCAACTTGTGTTAATAAACTCAAACAAAAGTAGAGAAAGCAAGATTTTGCGTTTCCACATCCTGAGGATAATATATAACCTCACATAGAGCTTGATAAAGGATTATTATTTAATTTAACAGTTTTTCATTACAAACTGTCCATATGTGGTATTGGTTTAAAATCTTGCATTTTCTAATTTGAATAGTGTGTAAGGGTAGTTTAATTCGGTGGACATGCAATGGTTTGCAATCATGTGTTACTGAATTTTATTGAGCAAGACTTACAAATAATTACTGCTACTTGGCCATTTCACCGATTGCACTAATAGCCCAGCCTGTGGTTATTTCTTAGAAGAAAATCCCTATGAGTTTTAAAGGAGTTATTTTTGAATTAGTTTGACTACAGATACAGCAACAATCTTATGAGTGACAATATTTACTAACAAACATAGATTCACAGAAATACCTAGTTTTTTTATGCAAAATACAAATCTAAGGTTGCAATATTTTTACTGCTTGCTTTTCAAGAGGTAACACCAATTCTCATTTTGAAAACATACTAAAAAAGACTAATCAGGCTTTGGCCTAGTTCAGGGGTAGGCAGCCTTGGTTCTTTTATGACTCGTGGACTTCAACTCCCAGAACTCCTGAGCCAGCATGGCTGGCTCAAGAATTCTGGGAGTTGAAGTCCCCGAGTCATAAAAGAGCCAAGGTTGCCTACCCCTGGCCTAGTTAATATATAAGAATGGAAAAATAATTTAGAACCAATGGAAAGGTCTTAATAGTGTATGTTAATGAATTCTTGGATATGTTTTTTTTCTGCTTGCAGTCTTAAAACTAAAAGAATGTACTTAACAAGAGAAAGACAAAAGGAACCAACGATTGACTCATATTCAGTTTTTTCCATTATATTGTTACTTTTAAATTGATAAATAGATTAATTGTGTGCGGCTGTAATGGAAAATGTTATTTGCCATGTTTCAAAAGATTAATTAACAATCTGTCAATGTTTTAACATGCCTGCAGCTATTGCTGTTTTATGACTTGCGACAGAAAAACAAATTTAATATAATTGAAACAATATAGCATGTTGCTTACAAACTATTATAAAACATGAATACTCTTAGCACTTAACTTTCTAATTAAGTGAGGTAGTTCAGAACTTTCCCTTTTGCCTGTGGCTAACTAAATCTGAAACTTGACTGAAGTATTTGCCTAACTAAGGCTATGATAAATTGTCCAATATTTTTTCAGACTGTTTGTGAAAGAGCTTGAATTTGTGTTATGATTGGTTTTTATTAATTCTAGATACACCTCAGTTTCAGAAATACCAGCTGGTTTGGAGAGGAATGATAAGCTTGAAATGTAACTTATGCTATGTGCCTGGTGGCATCCATAGCAAAATGGATTAATCCCAAATCACAGGATGCGTGCAATGACATCACATCAATACAGGTAGTCCTCAACTGAACAACACACATGGGATCAGAATTTCCATTGCCTAAGCAGAGCAGTTGTCACATATGATTTCACAACATTTTTTGTCTTAAGTGAATCATTGGTTCTTAAGTGAATCATTGCAATTAAGTGAATTGTGTGGTTAATAAGCAAATCTAGCTCCCCCCACCCCAATTGACTTTGCTTCTCAGGAGCTAGCTAGGAAAGTCTCCAATGGTGATCACATGAACCCAGGATGCTGCAATCCTTGTAAATATATGCCAGGTGCCAAGTCCCCAAATTTTGATCAAGTGATCGAGGTGCTGCGATAGTTGGAAGTACAAGGACTGGTTCTAAATAACTTTTTTCAGTGCCATTGTAACTTTGAATAGTTGCTAAATGAATGGTGGTTAGTTGAGAACTCCCTGTATTACCCTTATGTACTTGGGTCCCTATGACTGATGAAACATGGGTTGCTATGACTGATGTCCTGCTCTGCTCCTGGCTTTAGCATGGTTATATTTTTTACTCAAAAGTAACTTAGCAAATATATTATTAATATATTTGCATCTGGCGTTAAAATATAAAATATTTATGGGTTAATTTTAAAAAAAAATAAAAAATCTTGTTTAAAAAATTAAATTTAAAATATTTATGCATTTGGACTTATGGACTAGGGTGTCCAAATTGAAAATGCTTTATATAAAATGCCATGTTTCAAATTTATTTTCAAATCCTATAAATAGGGAAGTGATATAAAGAGCTCCAGTCGTTGCAATCTGAACCATCTTCCAGGGTTGCTATTAATTTTTTATAAGTGTTCAAATTACTTGGTTCACAGTTAGCCATAGGATCGTAATCAGGGTTTTTTGTACTTCATTTATGCAGCTTGAATGATCGAGCTTAATTAATATTCCATTGAGTTTGCAATTATATTTTCAAGCCACATTCAGTCATTTTGGACTCCAGCAATTGTTATGGATTTTTAACTTTATTTCTGGTTTTTCAGTCTGAACAATTATTCATCCACCAGCTTCCTTTCATAGAATTTTTTTAAACCAGTCTTTCTGTAAAACTAAAATTTATTCACAACACCATCAGCAGTAAAAGTCTCAAAGTTTGAGGAATTTAATAAATTTCTAGTAGCCCACCCAGTATATCCTAGGCATCTATTTAAACAAGATGTTGTATAAGTTTATTCTGATAGGAACTTAAGAGTCATGCTGTAGATCAGGTTTCTATACCAGTAATTTTATTATAGTCACAGACCAGCATTACAAATAAGAAACATTAAAAATAAAGTGAAATGAAATGAAAAGACAAGATAATATTTAACAATTGGTGGTGGATTACGCAAAGTCTGCCTAATTTTGCAGACACTATAAAATAATTTCCCTACATTGAAAGAGACTACTTCTGATTGATCCAATAACAACAATTGTACATAAAAGATTAACGTTTCCCTGCTTTTTTGTCAGGTGAGGTGTTATGAGATGGGTCCTTGGGTCCTTTTAGAAGGTACGGTACAGTAGGACGTGAGCTATAGTTTTGATAGCCAGGGGCACAGTCTCAGCTCATATGGGGAAAAAAATTATATCAGCCCTCCAAGACCGCTTTGGGAAGTGCATTGCAGTGTGCTAAAGTTAATGCCCTTCAGAGTTTGGGCACAGTTAACACAATGAAGTTATCTCGCTGCTTTGAAAAGGGGTATGACTGGTCAAGGAAGCGTTCTTAGAGCAGATTTATCTTGTTGGGCTTCCAGGTCTTGAATGCACTAAGTGCACACTCATACTCCATCATTAAGAGTGCTGTTTCTATACCATCACAGAATTGAAATGAGACTTGGCAGTGACTGACAAACATTGTTGCATCATATACTTAAAGTATGATTGTCTCAGTGTTGTACAAATCCAGTTTGATTTATGGTTTAGTGTGTCTTGTAAATCTAGGCTATCAGATTAATTTAGTAAATTAATCATGGTTTAATTAACCATGAAGTTATGTGAACACAGCCACTGAATGGAGAAAAGTTTCTGATTTAATTTTCACAGAAAGTGTTTAGCCTTATGCCTAATTTTCCCTGGTGGGAAGGTGATTGCTATCCTATTTAATTAATAATAGAGGGATCACTAAGTTCATTTTAGCAATAATTAAACTATATCTACATAAAAGGCCAAAGCTGTTTTGTGTTTGTTGAAGGGGTGAGTTATAATGATATATGGCAACTTGCAAAGTAATTTATTGTTTTCCAGTCTCCTGCCATATAGTTTGTTTTTAGGGAATGTGGTTGAAGTCAACATAGCACTAGCCTCTGCTGTTCTAGAGTTTCTTTTTAAAAAATCCCTTGACTTCAACTCTTGGTTGACTGGCACTCAGAAAGTAATTCCATCTGCAAATTGGTAAAGAAAGATGATTCTTCTCGAAGCCAAATCCTTCTGTCTTGGTAAATCTGATGGCCAGGCCACTGAGTCAACATTTCCAGAACTGTAGACTTGATTCATATATTCATTCATTCATTCATTCATTCATTCATTCATTCATTTACTTAATTGTACAGACAAAATCTGCAATTCCAGGAACAAACATGCTAGCATTTGTGCAGTTTTAAATACAGGCTGTTTTAAGTAAAAGGAGCCCCAAATCTTTGCCAGTATATGCTTTCCTCCATTCCACCCGTTTCAAAAAATGGTCCCTAAAGACTGGCTTCTTTCCAAAACAAAAGCTGCAATGCGCTGAAAGCCAGTTGTTATGCAGTCAGGTCCCCAAATTTAATCTCTCATGTCTCCTGGCGGGACTGATAACAAATGTAGCCTTAAAAACTGATGTGTTCATGCCAATTTATCTGCATTAGCACAATACACTGGGCCTCAGATTGGGTTACCCTATCACAGTTCAGTTTGACCATCAAGGTAAGACTATATGGTTGCTGAGGTTTTGCATGAGTGAATTCAGCAAACTACATTTTAGCATTTCTAAGCCAAAATAGTATGTTGCAGGTGACGTCACACTTAAGTATTTAGATGAAACCCAGAGTATTCGAGGTCTCTGGTTATGATTAGGACATTTAAAAAACATCCTTGAAGAAAAGACCAGATCTGCAGTGTTGCAAAAAAAAAAAAAGAGTGCATCAAGGTATCTCTACCTATGTAGCCACTAGGAGCCAAAATAAGAGCCTTAAGCGCCTAATTCGCTCATATAGAACCTACTATTATAGGTCAAAGTGATGTCCCAAGAAAAGGCGCTTTCCCATGTTCCAGTACAGACTGCAGAAGTTGTCAAAAATAGGAAAGGGCGTCGCTTAAAAAAAAAACACTGTGCCGCTGATTGCTTAGACCAGGGGTGGGATGCAGGTTCGCATCCCACCAGGCTCAAGGTTGACTCAGCCTTCCATCCTTCCGAGGTAGGTAAAATGAGGACCCAGATTGTTGGGGGCAATTAAGCTGACTTTGTAATAATGCAGCTTGGGTGTGTGTGTGAAAGCCCTAACAAGCAGGCATATACATAGAATGAAGGCTACTGCTAAGCTTGTAAGCCGCCCTGAGTCTTCGGAGAAGGGCGGGATATAAATGGAATTAAAAAAAAACCTCGGCTCTTTTATGACTCATGGACTTCAACTCCCAGAATTCCTGAGCCAGCCAAGCTGGCTCAGGAATTCTGGGATTTGAAGTCCGTGAGTCATAAAAGAGCCGAGGTTGCCTACCCCTTGGCTTAGACCGTATGGAGCGTTGCGGTGATCAATCGCGATCCACTGCCGCTTTAACCCGGCGATCCCCGCCCTCCAAGTCTGCGGCCTCGTCTAAAAACAGAACAGGCTCCCGTCTCCTCTGTTGTCTCCTTGAAACAAAACGCCACGTTCCCCGTCCAAAGCTGCAAAAGAACCCCGGCAAAGGCAGCTTCCGGAAGGCGCCCTTCGGCGACTCTCCTCCGTCGCCAGGCCAGAGGGGGAAAAAAATTGTTGTCGGGCCGGGGGCGGGGTTTCTTTGACAAGCGCCGCCCACTTCCCCCCGGAGCATCGGAGGCGCGGCAAGGCGAGGGGCGGCCCATCGTCTCGGCAGGAAATGGCTCTGCGGCTGTCTTTCCAGCAGGGCCGCTTTTTCGCCTTCGCCGGCGGACGAGCCAGTAAGAGGGGACGGGAGTTTGGCGACGGGGGACCTGAGTTAGGGGGAGGCGGTAGACTAACCCCGAGTCTTCGTTTAAGGCAGGGGTCTTCAAACTTGGCCCTTTTATGACTTGTGGACTTCAGCTCCCAGAATTCCTCAGCCAGCTTGTCTGGCTGAGGAATTCTGGGAGCTGAAGTCCACAAGTCATAAAAGGGCCAAGTTTGAAGACCCCTGGTTTAAGGGGCCAGATGCCACCGGGGCCAGCCCCGGACTGCAGCCTCTGCCCGGCCCTCGAGCACCTTGTCGGCTCGTGTCCCTCCTAAAAGGGACGGCGTGGTTTCTTTCACCTGGTCTCCGTTCTTTTAGCCGACGTCTCCATGTCTGCCCTGCGACGTTAATTCGTGCAAACCTGTGACCCCAATCGAGCCCCAAATGTCTGTTGCCGAGCAAAACGTTCGTTAAGCCAGCTTTGCCCCCGTTTGACGACCTACCTTCCTTGCCACAGCGGTTAAGCGAATCACAGCAGTTGTTAAGTTGGTAACGGGGTCGTTAAGTGAATCTGGCTTCCCCTTTGACTTTGCTTGTTCGGTCACAAAAGGGGATGATCGTACGACCGTCATCAATGTGAGTCAGTTGCCAAGCGTCTGAATTTTGATCAGGTGACCGCAGGCATACTACAAAGGTGGTAAGAGTGGGAAAACGGTCATAAGTCACTTTTTTCCAGTGCCGTTGTAATCTAAACGGTCACTAAATGAACTGTTGTAAGTGGAGGACTACCTGTACTTCTGAGTAGTGTTAAGTCCCAGGTACTTAATAGGACTTCTTCTAACGTACATGGGTACCTCTTCCGCTATTTTTGCTTCTCTATCTTGGCCTAGGTAAGCTTTTCAAGATTTTCAGATTTATTCCTTATAAGTACCTGCACAACAATTTCTCCCTCTCTCAATAAAATGCCAATATTTATTCTGTTGTAAGCTCCCCAGAGTCACTTGTATAGTGAGATGTGTGGTACATCAATTTAATAAATAAACAAATATATGCTACCCACCTTTGTACCACCAATCTGGTCAAAGGGTTGTTCTGTAAATTGTGTTATGAAAGAGGTTGAATTTTTTTTTTAAACAAATGGAACTGGACTTTTTGAACTTTTAGTACAAACGTGGATGGATTTGTACTAAAAAAATTTTCCTAGCTTACTTCTCCTTTGGCAAGAAATGTGTACCTAATAAAGAGAGAGGGGTGTGTGTGTGGAGTTTGGAGACAGATTTCTTATTGACTGGGCAATTGAAAGTAACAAAGAAAAATAGTTCATATAAATGCTTCCTTTTGGAAGAAAAATGTAGTACAGTATTATGTGTAGTGGAACAGAATTCTGAGCATGCTGTTCGATTTAGGCAAACCACATGCATCACATTATATGGGATTCTCACCTGCACGACCCTGTAAACCATGGTACAATATGGGAATACTGTCGTATTAATTAGTGCTAACAGGATTTGAAAACAGCAATTACAGCAGTTGCCCTGCTCCAAATGTGGCCTTGTAAAACTGCACATCAAAGAGAGGCACTTCAGAGTATATCTGTCTTGGAGATTGTGATCACAATGAAAACCTTACAGTGTTTAATGTAGAGAGAGGTTGGTTACAAATAATCATTAATGTGATCATGTGCTTGCATACACACATACACACACACACACACTGCTCAAAAAAATAAAGGGAACAGAAAATAAGACATCCTATTATTAAATACAGTACATTGTGTTGTTTAAGTGTTCCCTTTATTTTTTGGATATATATATCTATATCTATAGATATGTATGTATATGTATATGTGTATATATATGTATGTATGTATATGTATATATGTATATATATATAAACACACACACACACACTTATTTTTGTGAAGGGAAGAAGCACTCTCTTCAGTGCGTACCCTGTTTCTGACTCTTCTTAAATTGGCCTCTGACACAGACAGGAATCTGTCCATAGGTGTTCTGTATGCATCCATATTTATATTAGACTTTTCTTACATGGTAACCATTTTTGTTTTTGTCCATTTCCATGGGCCATTTTAGACCTTCTGTAACATACATCTTATGTTTATGTGTAATAGGCTCAGCTTTTCTGCACAGTTCTTTGGGATGTATTACCTTTAATGCAAAACGAAGTACTGAACCCACCAAACAACCACTTAAGAAGCCAGTAACTCCAGTAGGTCGTTTTGATATACCAGAAGAATCAAATGTAGAAAAGGAGCCACTAGAAAGTAAGTGCGGGTGTGTAAAATATAAATATAATAAATGTTAAAACAGATATAGTCTTGAGATGCTATAAATACCTTCAGAGAAATAGTAAAGGAAATTAATCCATGGAATTATGTCTGGAAGATTGTTCAATGTTCTGGAAAAAGATATTGAGGGAGAATTTGAAAATATTTCTACCCCATTGATTCTCCATTTACGTTTTTCATGTTTTTTAACTCTGAGCCAAGGTTTTTTTTCTGTCCATCTCTTCAGAAAATAGAATTCCTACAAGATGTCTTATTAAATCTTTAGTTACTTTACATTTTTTCTTTGGCTTTTCAAATACCTTTTATTGGTTAAATATGAATATACAGCAAAGTAATTATATTCTGTGGTATATAATGTTTTAGACAATATATCATTAACTTTCAGTCCAAAGAAACTACATATGTACGCTATGAAGCTATAGGTAGATAGCTTCATATGTACTTAAATCACTTATATAGCATAACTTTGAATTTTCTAATATAATTTACTTTAAGAAATGCTCTATTGAAGTACAACAAAATATGTTGGCTCAGATTTATCTCTGTCCTTTGAGTCATGGGCAAATGTGCCATGCAGGTATGGTGTCACTTGATAGGAATGAACACAATACATTCTTAAAGTGTACACATTATTTTTAAGTGTGCTTGTCATCTGCTACTGATGGGTACTTTTTTCCATTACACATCCTAAAAATCCTGTAATTAAGTAATTGCATAACACGGGAACCATTCCCAAAGTGGTTTATTCCCAAATGCTGTTGCTTGCAGAACTTCCTACAAAGTTATAATATCCACTCATGCTGAAACAAAAAGCCAACAGGTGTGTGAGTGTGGGTGGGTGTATTCATATTCATTGAGCTCAAGGCAGTAAGCATACATAATATTCCTGCGTCCGATTTTCCCCTCAACAATAATCCTGTGAGGTGGGTTGGACTGAAGAGAGTGACAGGCCCAAAGTCACCCAGCTGGCTTTTATGCCTAAGGGAAGCCTCAAAGCCCCTATAATATCAAACTATTATGTCATTTGAGTTTTATTTGGGTGTATCTGAGTCCCATTGATAAAGCTAGAACAAGTAGTCGGTCAATTAATTTGGCTTATATAATAAACAAGGCTCTGTAAAATCTGCCTTCCAATTTTGCAGAAATGGCCTTTCAATGATATAAATTTGTATTTTCTATCTTATTCTGGAGTACTGTGGCATTCCTTTCAAATTTTTATGGTGGGGTTATGCTTACTTTATTACTGGTGGCAGCCAATAATTCTTTTTTCCTCTACTCTGGATCCACCCTGGGTGGCCCTATGTCCCACTTTGAAGAAGCCCAATAGAAGCATTTCTCATGGATAAACAAGTAGCTCTAGTTAACAACAGTTTGTATAGGGCCCAAAGTTACACTGAAAAAGGTGACTTACAACTGTTTTTCACAGTTATCACCATTCCAGCATCTCCATGGTCATATGATCAAAATTCAGACACTTGGCAACTGACTCATATTTATGACCGTTGCAATATCCCAGGATCATGTGATCACCTTTTGCCACCACCTGTCAAGCAAAGTCAATGGGGAAGCCACATTCACTTAACAACTGGGTTACTAACGTATCAACTGCAGTGACTCATTTAACAACTGTGGCAAGAAAGAACATCAAATGTGGCAAAACTCACTTAGCAAATGTTTTCCTTAGCAGTAGAAATTTTGAGCTCAATTGTGGTCATAAGTCGGGGACTACCTGTAAGTAAAACATGGAAAGCCAGGGAGGCTGCACATACATCGAAGAGAGTATTGTATAGTATCAGATAGGATATTCACAACTATTCTTTGGCTATCTCACAACTTAGTAAAAGCAAAAATAAAACATGCATGCATAAAAACATCACCAACATTCTTTTATTTGAAATGCATTTGAAAAGCAGACTCTCTTTCATTAAACTGATTGAGAACTAGCAGATAGAAATGCTGGATAATTGTTGCCATTGTGCTGGTAATGAACTGAGTTGCTAGAAATAAGGAAAACTCTCGAACTGAATGAAGGAACAACACATACAATCAAACTATGGATGATACTTGAATACATCTGCTATTCATTAGGATTTTTGCATATTTCCCCCCCTTTTTTTTTTTAGAATTTCCTGATGATATCAATCCAACAACAAAAGAGAAGGGTGGTCCCAAAGGCCCTGAACCAACTCGTTATGGAGACTGGGAACGAAAAGGACGCTGCATTGATTTTTAACTCCTTTTTTGGGGGGGAAACATTTGAGTGAAAATAGAACCAAAAAACCCACTTTTCCTACATATACCCATATCTTCCCAATTATCTGTAACAAAGTGTCATATTTGTAGGATTTAACCAGATTCTCTGTGGATATTTATGGTTAAGTATAGTGAAATTGCATTTTAATGAACTAATGTGGATAGGTTCTCTGCTGTTGATTTGGGTGATGCTATGACATTATTAAGCAAAGATGTAAAACTGCATGAGAAAGTGGTAGAAGTACAGTTTTCTTTATAGGTTTTCAAAGTAAGTATCTGACATTTTGGTGAAGTTCCATGATGGTGATAAGAATTCAATAGGATTTTATTACTATTGCAATATTAAACATACTTATTGGAAAAAAATATTATTGAATTTATTTTCCTTATTGAATTTATTTCATTTTCAAAGAACTCTTTTATATTAGCTTTAATGTGATAAGAACAGTTCATTAATTGGAATTTTGCAGAGTATCTTCAGACTTTGTTACATACAGGCCAAAGTATGGCACAGCAAGGGATTTCTAATATTCCTTGATTTATATATTTATGTAAAATAATTCATTTTTCCGCATTTATGAACAGTTTAATCATGATGGAGGGGACTGCTAAATCTTTAACTGTAAAATGTACCAAAATTAGCACATTATTTAGGCCATTTATATTTAAACCAAATACACAAAATAATTTCTAACAATTACAAGAAGATTGTTAATTATTACCTATTAGGTTTATGTATTTTTCTTTTTAGAAACATGATAAACTGTGAATGTGACCTTTTTTTATTCCAACTATTTCATTTATTGTTCCTCTGCACTTAATTAATTGTTTATCCATATATTTAGAAGATGTAGCAGTCTGGATTATGATATTATTTATCTGTCTGATTCAGTTACTTTTATTTAAATAAAAGTTTCCTTATAAAACCTATTAGCTTATTTATAAATAGAAATGTAAATTCTCAAGTGGAAGTACATTCAGGTTTTCTGAATATTAATGTATTTACATTTGTATCTACAGTTCTTAAAACATAGCATATTAATATTGATACAAATGTCCATAGAAACTTATCATATTGAAATAATTCTAGAGACAATGGGTACTTTGTTTTGAATACAATTTCTCCAGTTTAACTGCTTTTTATATGGTTGGATAAATATTTCATGTTTGGAAATCTTGAGGTAGGGTGGATCATATTCCTGCAGCTGAGGCTTTTTTCCCCACTATTGACTATAAATTAACTATAAATCTTCCAAGATTTCTCTTCTTAAGATTGTTTAGATCATAATTTATATGTATGAACCCATTACACATGATGCCAGTTTTGGTTAAAATTTATGGTTAAAATTTTAACTTTATAAATGAAGTTAAAATTGACCATGGCCTTTTATCTTTAGAAAAGATATAAATAGAAGTATATGTTTTCTTTTTGCTATGGTGATGAAGTGGAAAATGAATGCAAGCAACTTTTATTTGTACCGAGGTAGTTATTTTATGGTAAATAAAACTTCATCTGTCACAAATACTTAAGTATACACCATTTCTGATATAACTTGGTATCTGATCATGTACTTCATAACCACAACTGAAAACAAAAAATACATTTTTGTTCTTCACAGAAAATGCAATAAATATTATTTGTGATGGACCATACTGTATTTAGTACAATAGAGATTTTTTAAGATAAAATGTGTTTTATGATAATGAAGCATTGGTGCTTAAAGCATTAGAGAGCAAAATAATGCCTCCAGCCTGCTGTTAAAAGTATACTCATTTTGACAGTGAAAAGACAAAGTGGGTCTGCATACAATATATTTGTCTATGTTGCATAATTTTATTGGTTTGTTTTGTATTACAGGTAGTCTTCACTGAGGGTGATTGGGAATTGTTTTGCTAAATGATGAGATCACAAGGTGCAACATCGTGTGACCTTGGTGACTTGCAATGGCAATTCCCAGTTGCTGTCATGAGGTGAGTCACGTGATCACCATTTATGGCCTCCTGCCAGCTTCCCCACTGACTTTGCTTATCAGAAGCCAGCAGTGAAGGTCAGAAATGGTGATCGCCTGACTGGGATGCTGCAATATCATAATTGTGAGCCAGTTGCTGAGCACCTGAATCTTGACTACATGATGCTACAACAGCCACAACTACAAGGGTCCATCATAAGTACCCTTTGATCCGCACCGTTGTAACTCTGAGTGGTCACTGAATGAAAGTTAAGTGAGGACTACTTACGTATGTTTTGGAAAGAAAGAAACCTTCTGTAATTTATCTTTATAAAATTACCCTGATAAAGCTACAATGATGGGATCCTGACTCTTGCTGTGGGACTTGTCAGTTGGATTTCGCTGGTTTCAAGAACTAGTAAAAAGGCAGACAACTTACAGGGCAACCTTAGATGGGGGAGAATATCCAAACGGAGTGAAAATTGGTAGGTAGGGCTTCAATGCAACCAGGTGGCATTTTTAGCATGCCTAGTAATGTCCTTACAAGTTTTCTGAAACACATTTCCAAGAAAGTGACAAAGAATTATTCAGAAACAATGCTAAATATATCTTCTAACAAAATTACTATGAAAATAAACTTGTAAGAAAAGAAGAGTCTTCAGATTACGTTAGGGAGTTTAAGGAAACCATAGGCTAAACCAGAAGTTGGTTTGCAGATTTCATGCAATTCTGGCAAAAGACTTAAGAATTAGAAATGTGAAAAGTTTAAAAATGAAATTTGAATGAAGGCATTTCAGTAACAGGACTTGACATGGGGACATAAATGTGGCATTTGTTTCATGGCATCATCATTTCAATTCAACCTAATTTCAGATTGTTGATGGCATTGACCTCCCTCAAGTGGACAGCTTGGCTCTTGATCTTAATAACTTAAGATAAGCTAGGGTTAATCTTTAGTCTTGCTTCTTTTCATCCCCTGATTTTTTGATTTCTAGAAGAAATCCAAGAATTCTCCAAAAGGTTTGCATACTCTTGTGTGTTATTTCAAGGAGTCCTACATAAATACTACCATGAAAGTCTGGCGGTGTTGGTTCTGAGAATTAACAGTTATAACTAATTCAGTTACTTGAAAGCTAAAACACAATGGGGAAGAAATCAAACTCCTATTTCTCAGACTATAGCAGCTTTGGTGATCTCAAACTCAACTTGAAGATTTCAACAAGATAATAGAACTATGCCATGCTTCTTGTTGTTAGTTGCGAAGTCGTGTCTGACCCATGGCGACCCCATGGACAACGTTCCTCCAGGCCTTCCTGTCCAATACCATCTTCTGGAGTCCATTTAGTCTCACGCCTACTGGTACAATAGAATAATTTTCCCAGCTGATGCACTTGTTGATCATAATGATTTATTTTATGATAAGGGCAGCCTACCTGCCAGGTTCAAAAAACCCTAAATTGCAAATTGGCCAGTCATGTATTACTACATCAGCTTATATATGCCACAGGAGCTCAAAATAATTTAGTAAAATAAACCATTATTCAGTTAATTGTATATAAGGATGTATGAACAAACTGCAGATTTCCGTTGAATAGATTTGCTTGCAGCAGTTCAAGAAAAGTTTGAAGACTACCCATGAGAAAATACTGTGAGAGATTATATGAACGTTAATGTAGGCTGGACCTGCTCCTCCTTCCTGGGTTTTATTCTATATAACCAAGAGCCAAGCTTGTTTGTTTTATTTATTTTAAAAATAAACCTGTTCTACAAGGATCTGTAAAGAATCAAAACAGCCCAGACTATCCCAACTGTAAATTTACTGTGGAATCATCTGGAGGATATTATCTTGTCAGATTGTATGCAAAACTCGGGCCGTTGCTGTACAGGGGGTTCTATGACACTGTCACGCTTCTTTTTTTCATTGACTCAAATGTTACAACAACTGAAGACATAAGACATTATGAGGCAAATGTTCCCACCAATATGAACGCAGGAGAATCACTTTTGTTTTTGCTGTTTCAGATGATACATCAAAGTTGAGCTAGAAATTAATTGGCTCAGTTGTCAAACACAGCCAATGTGAGAAAACATAGCTCTGGAGTAATTCTGAAGTGATGCAACACTTGTATCTAGTCTGTATCTGTTCTGTATCCAGTTCTTTTTATGCTAAGCTGAACCAAAACTGTAGGACAGAGAATTAATTCAAAATATGTCTGTTGCTTCAGAGGGATGTTAATTGAGGAATGTTTATATGTTTATAAACATATATATGTTTATATTTGAGGGAACACCTGCTGCCAGCATCAAGTTCCCTTCGTCCAGTGCACTCACACAGGGAGGGTCTTCTCAGGGTGCCGGCGGTAAAAGATTGCCGGCGGATAACACCCAGGGGGAGGGCCTTCTCTGTGGGTGCGCCTGCCCTCTGGAACCAGCTGCCCGTGGAGCTCAGGACTGCCCCTGACCTGCGTTCATTCTGCCGGGACCTGAAGACTTGGCTCTTTGAGCTCTCCGGCCCAGGCTGAGAATTTTTAACTGGGGTTTTTATTTTCAGGGATAATTTAATCTTTTTAATTGTCTTTTAACTTTTGTATTTTGTATTGGTGTGATTTTAAAATGCCCTGTAAACCGCCCTGAGTCCTTCGGGAAAGGGCAGTATATAAATCTAATTAAATTAAATTAAATTAAATGTTATAGCCAGTGCTTTTTTTGTAAAAGAAAAAGGTGCCAGAACTCACACATGTCATACAGCCCACCTTGCCTACCCTACAAGGTTCCATCCAAAAAAGGTGCCGGAACTCCGTTCTGAGCGTTCTATGACAAAAAAGCACTGGTTATAGCTGTCATAAGTGTGGGGCACCAGACGCCTGAGCTTGGAGCTTGGGCGGCTGAAGGATTGAACTCCCCCGTAGCCTGGGCTGCTCCCAGCTGACCAGCGTCTCTGCTCCGGATTTCATGGAGCAGAGCCAGGCGTCTGCGACCATCCCTGCTTGAAGGAGAGACTATGAAAGGAAAAAAGCAGGCAGAGCAGTACAAGAGGGAAAGATGAAGAGATGAAGAGGATTATTTTGTTTTACTCTCAAGCTTGATGGACTTTGCTTGAAACTTAAAGTGAAAGTGCGTCACAATTGTAAGTAAAAGATGGCGGCTAAACCTCCCCCTAGAGCTTTTCGGAGTGCTGGAAATTCTCCGGTGCAACAACAATCATTACTGCAGGCGTTGCATTCTCCTGATGTACTGACATCGAAGGATCTGGAAAAACATACCCAGTTAATTTTGGAGTCAATGGGTGTTAAATTTCTACAGATGGAGGAGAAATTGGAGAAATTGGAGCAGAGAATGGAAGAAAGGATGGAGCAGAAACTTAGAGAGATGAAGGTAGACATTTTGTCCTCAGTGCAAAAAGTTGCTAAATGTGTGGAGGTGCTGGATGATCAAGTGCAAGACTTAATTCAAAAGAATGTTTTATTAGAAGCAAAAGTATTGGAATTGGAAGATTTAAAAGACAAAATGGACAGTGAACAGAGTCTGGCCCAATTTTACCAGATGCAGTTTGCTGTGAGAATTAGAGGCCTAAAAGAGAATATTAAGGAAGATTTAAAGCAGCTGGTTTCTGAGGCTTTTGAGGGAGTATTGAACCATCCAGCATCTGAATTAAAACAAGGTATGGACAAAGTGTTTCGTGTGAATTCGTGGATTGCTAAACAGAGAAAGTTGCCTAGAGATGTGGTGGTTTATTTTGTAAAAAGGGAAATTAGAGATGAAGTTATACAAGCTGCCTATGATACCAAAGTTATGATTGCTGGTCAACAAGTTTTGGTTCTAAAAGAAATTCCTCCAAAGATTTTAAAGAGAAGGAAGGATTTTATATTTTTGGTGCAAGAGCTTAAGCAAAGAGATATAAGGTTCAGATGGGAGATCCCAGCTGGGTTGAGCTTCATGTATGATGGTAAAAGGTATTGTTTGAGTAATGTGAAGCAAGCGCATGATTTTTACAACAATGTTTTGGAAGTAACCCCATCAACACTTTTGGAAGCTGTAGAGGGATCTGGAGAAGGAGAATGTCAAGAGGATGAAGATGGACAGATGGACGAGAAGGGTACAGGAGGAGATCAAGCTGCAACTCTTTTGGATGATCTTAGAGAACAGAGGGTGACGCGTGCTGCCTTAAAACGCTCAAAAAAGACTAAAAAATAAGACCAGTAGAAATCTATGGAACTTCCACAATACATTTATAGTTAAGTGGTAGTTGTGTTTTTAAAGGTTTTGGGATACTATGTGTGGTAACAGATTTTTTTTTAATGGTTAATTTGTGTAAGAGCTATCTATTATAGCCTATTGTGGCTAGAGAGGTTAACAGGGATAGGTGTTTGTGATGTGTAAATGAGTGTATGTCTAGGTAATAGTGAATTGTGGAAGAACATAGATGGGAATGATGCTAGTTTTCTTTTATTTTAGTTTCTTATATATATTTAGTATTATTAAGGATTGGTTTACTCTATATAAGCTAGAGAGTGATGGATTTTAGAGTTTATAATTGTTAGTATATGATTGTTTATGATTGCCTTTCAGATATATACCTTGTATTTTGCTCTGGGAAGTCGGGGGGGGGGAGGGGGGGAGGAGGGGAAGTAGAGGGGGGGAGGTAGGGGAGGGAGGAGGGAGAGGGGGAGGTGGGGAGGTAGGGGGGAGGTAGGGAGGGGAGGAGGGAGGGGGAAGGGGGGGTTTTTTAAAGGAAAATTGTATTTTATAAAACTTTTCAATAAAAAAAAAAAAAAAAAAGTGTGGGGCACCAGAGAAAATGAGAATTGTAACAACAATAATGTTGGTTTTATAGGAATCTGAAAAGATCCAGAAAAAAAGCTGAAAAATAGAACGCAAAAGATGGTAACTGTGGAGTTGCCAAGTTGGTCTAGGTTTCAAAGAAATTTTGCTGCACTTATTTTTAGCTGATTTTAACTGGTACAGGTTGACAGGTTATAGATATGTATGTGAATATTACAAAGTGCAAAATTTGCTAAATGATAAAAGAACTTTTAAAGACCTGTGATGAAAGAAGTTATCAGAGAATATTTGTATATTATTCTTTCCCTCTGTTCTACATGTTTTATTGCTGTTTGGGTTTTAGTAAAATTTATATTATCTTTTCCTATCAAATATGTCATTGTGTCTTGCAATTTAAAACTAATAACACAAAATTTAGCATATACAGAAATATAGGGTTACAAGAATAGCACCTGCATATAAACATAAAAATAAAAATATGGAGTAACCTGGTGATCTACAAACCATGGTTAAATAATAGCAGAATATCATTTATAATATTTGTGCATTTTAAATATATATTCTATCATTGAAAAGATCTGTGTGGGTGGTCCATAATGTTCACATTTGTGACTACCTTCTCCCAATTTCCAATTGAAACCAAATGTCATAATTTATCTGTTGTGAATTGGTTATGTAAGCACTGGTTTATATTGACATTGCTTTTCTTCAGGAAAATGTTTATATAATAAGCCTTACCTCCCATCCAGTTACCGTATTAAAAGTCTAATGGAACTTAAATGTGTGATAATTTAATTCATTTGTTATAAACCATCCAGGATAGGTGATCTTCATTTTTTGTATGATACTATACGCTAGCTTCAGTTTTTTTGGAAGCAGAACGCTGCAAAATTCTGTTTCATATAAAAGAAAGCTCAAGCTTTGCTTATTTAAGTAGAATTTGTATCAGAGAATTCATTATTTGGCTTTTTGGCTATACAGTATGCAGGCTGGGTCACTAAGAGCCATATTTTTATTTTTATTTGGTTTTGACTTAGTGCAATGTAAATGTCATCACAGTAGCTTGAACTCATAATTTATGGCTTAACATTATGTATGATATAATGTTACCATTTTGTAATAGGGCCTTTTGAAAATGATTTTTTTTTTTGGCTCTTGGATGAACCCAACTCTTTTACACAATTTATTAGAGCTGTATTATTTTGTTTAGGTGTCTGAGGGAGCCTGAAGAAAAAGGGGCTATTTAACAAACCCCTAATTAAAGGCAATTCTAAAAGCAGCACCACTTTTTCAGGCTTGTGTAGAAGCTTGAAACAGATTGGACTTTATTAAAGAATGGCAATGTGTTTCTTCCTCATTATTTTCAAAATTACCCCAAAAGATGACAAAAATAAACAGGTGCAACACGGATTTGGGGTAATAAACCTGGTGGCAAGTAATATTCTGGAAATTGGGTATTTCATAGGTGGCTATGTCTGTGGCAGCCATATTTTGAGCAAGAAGACCTCTCTATGTTGTTGTCGTAAGAGGGATCACAAATTTTGAATGTATCCCCAAAGATTGGGGAATGATGGGGAATGGGATTTCTTTGTTTTGTTTTAAACCAATCCTGTTGCAGAAGCTACAATTTTCATGACAAAGAGGCACTGATTCCCATTCAAAGTGGCAGGGAATTGTGTTGCTGAAATTTGGTGGTGGCAAATTATACCAACTTTGCTCAGTTATCAGACTCTAGCTCAACAGATAATGACAACTCCTAGATCTCTCACTACTAGGCATATACATACATATACATACATATATCCAGTATATCCAGCCATCTGACAGTTATGACTCTGTGGATGAATAGTAAAGAACTCTGGATAATGAATAACATTTTTTTCCAAAACTCAACTTTTATTTAGGTTTATTTAAATTTATGTGAGATTATTTTTTTCATAATTAGATTATGTAAAGTTTCCCCTAACTTCCATCAAATGCTAATTAGTCATACTTCAGAAATGTAGGCAAACTGAATCACCATTCCAATAATCTCCTTAAAATTAGAAAACTAGAGAAAGAATAATACTGTACATCTTCTAATGATAGCCTAATGATTTTAAACTTTGATGTTTTATTACCAAAAAAACCTCTAAAAGGAAAAAAATTGAAACAATTACTTATAAAATTATAAAATGCATATAAAATTATGAAATGGACAGAGACATACTCTCAGTTTTTCTGCAGGTAAATATGAAATCTATTTGTTTTCTGAGGTGATTTTCAGATTTCCCCCCATAGGATAGACTAGCATGGAAGATGTTATTTAGTCTATAAAGTATAAATATCTGCCTGCTGTTTAAAACTTGCCCCACAGATGGATATAATCATGGAAAATGATGCTTGTTTGTTATGAACAACCAGAACCTTTCCTCAGAAGATTATGTCTACAAAATAGCATTGTTTTGCATTATGCAGTATGCTGACAGGAATCCTACCATAAATGAATATTTGGAAGATTACAGTAATTAAGCATTTCATTGTGGCTTCTGAGAAGTCAAAAATACAGGGTCCAGCCATGCTTGGTCTCCAGAGCTAAAAGATCTGTATACCCAGACGTGACCATTCTCTTGAGCTTCCCAGCAGTAGAAATGTTGGATCTCTCCTGAATACCCATTTAACCCTCTCCCTACTTTTCTTTTACTGTCTTCTAAAACCATTGATTTTGAAAAGTCAGGGCTGATACCAGCTCACTTATGTTAGATATTAAGTCCTTCTCTGGGGCACCATTTTGATTGCTGCCGTTATTCAATTTGGTTCTGGAAGCTGCTGTTTCTCAGACAGATGTTTTCCTCACTCTTTCCACTCTGATAGCTTGGCCACAATAGGGGGTATAACATATTACACCCCCTCCTGCGTGAGCTGCATTGGTTACCGGTTGCCCTCCGGGTGAGATTTAAGGTGCTGGTACTTACCTTTAAAGCCCTACATGGCTTAGGCCCGGGATACTTGCAGGACCATCTGCTGCCGGGAACGAATTCCCATTGCCCAGTACGCTCACACGGAGAAGGCCTCCTCAGGGTACCGTCGGCTAGACAATGTCGGCTGGCGACCCCCAGGGGGAGGGCCTTCTCTGTGGGAGTGCCAGCCCTATGGAACCAGCTCCCCCATGAGCTTCGGATGGCCCCAGATCTCCAGTCCTTTCGCCGCGGCCTCAAAACACTCCTTTTCCACCTGGCTGACCTGGACTGACAGGGATTTTAATTATGTTTTTAATTTTTTAACTCTAATTTTTAATTTATTTTAATTTTAATTTATTGTACAGGGGCCTTTAATTTTAATTTTATCTTAACTTCTGTATTTATTGTATGTTATTGTTGTTAGCCGCCCTGAGTCCTTCGGGAGATAGGGCGGCATATAAGTCCCAATAATAAATAAATAAATAAATAAATAAATAAATAAATAAATAAATAAACAAACGAACAAACTTGGGGATGGAAACTGAATGTGTGTAATTGCAGAGTCCTGAATATTTATTGATATGCCATAATCTTTATGGGCCAATGGACAATGGGTGAGTTGTTCCTGGCCAATGATAAAGCTATTCAGACCGCTACTTTCTGAGCCTCAAATGTTATATAATGTCACATAAGTGTTTTAAATTCCTTCCGTGTTGAAAATTGTTACATTTGTAATATAGTTATTGAAAGTTTTCTTTGTTTAGATTGTTATATTGGTTTTAAATATCTTTTTTTTCTTTTTAATGTAAGATGTTCTGGACTCGGAAAATGAATAAATAAACAAACTTGGCCACATGAGCTCTTATTTTTATTTTTTTTATTTTAATTCCATTTATATCCCACCCTTCTCTGAAGACTCAGGGCGGCTTACAAGCTTAGCAGTAGCCTTCATTCTATGTATATGCCTGCTTATTAGGGCTTTCACACACACCCCAAGCGGCATTATTACAAAGTCAGCTTATTGCCCCCAACAATCTGGGTCCTCATTTTACCTACCTCGGAAGGATGGAAGGCTGAGTCAACCTTGAGCCTGGTGGGACTTGAACCTGCACTAATTGCAGGCAGCTGGTGTTACTTAAGGAGGCATTAGCCCACTGCTCCACCAAGGCTCTTGCTGCAACCTCCTAACAAAGCACTGAGCAGTTTGTACACAGGTACCAAGAAGTGCTTGGACACTTTTCCTTTTTTTCTTGAGGGGCAGAAGTCGTGGGGGTTTCTTCCACAGACATGGAAAAGTCTTCCAGTTTAATTTATTATAGCCCTAAAGAAAAAAAGTGGTTTCCTAGAGAAAGGTCAGATCTATATAAAGAAGAAGCAGTCTGCCTCAGAGGAATGCAAAAAATGATGAGATTTGTCAGAACATGGTACATTGGGCTAATTATGTCAATCCTAACAAAGGACAATTAAATCTAACAACAAATACATTATGCACAGTTGGTACTAAATAGTCTATTTTCAACCAAATTATGATGCAATAACGTTAAAAAAATAGTCTTATTGCTATAGCAATTAGCTCTGGGCAAAACAGAAATGTTGTAGAGAAATGAAAAGACAGAAAGAAGATGCTACACATTATGGTGGCTTTTAAAAATGCATCATTTATGCATGCAAATACAGGAAAATTCGTTGTTGTGTAGTAGTGAATCACAGAGCAGGAATGAAAAACACAGGACAGAGCCTAGGATGTAATGGTAAGGTTTCTACAACAAAAATATTTTATTCTGAGCTTAATTTCTAAAAAAGAAAAACAGAGGAGACATTTATGGATCACAACTTCACTAATCACTAATTATGATGTAAGATCCAATGATTTCTCAGTTTGGGAGAGAACTAAAGCAAAGTATTGCTTGGATAATTTGTTGGTGAACAGCAAGTTCTTCATCAGCCTTTAGTTTTAAAATTTGGGAAACTATTATAAGCATTTAATTTATTAATGTATTAAATTTATAGATTGCCCATCTCATTGTTGCAGTGACTCCAGGCAGCTAATTGTCATCACTATGTTTGCTAATTATCTAAACAAAAAAATCCTTCCTGATAATAAAAATTACTTTTAATAAAAATTACTTTTATATAATCAAATATTAGATAAGCATAAGAATAAAGCAGGAAAACAAGAAAATGGCATCACAATTCTCCCAAGAGAGTGCACAATAATAATAATAATAAATAAACTAAAGGATAAAGATAATATTGATCTAATGAAATCAACTGTTGTCACATTTTAACTGTAATCAAACAGTATTTGGCTACAATCCTGACTATATTTTGTTTGAAATTTCCCTAGTAAACCAAAGAAAAAAGCTTCACATAAAGAGACTGGGAAAACCAAGCAACTTGAAAAGAAAGCAAATGTGTCCCAGGGTTTGTGAAAAGGCTCTGGGATTATGCCTTCTTGCCAATTTCCTATTGCTATTATTAACAGTTTTCTGTGGATTAGTTTATTCTGGTGATACCAGCAATATCACATTTACACAAGAAATAAATGAAAAGTTTATAAATAAATCGCAAAATAAAAGAGCTATGTTTTTAATGATATTGTTCGAAGACTATATTATGCCTCTGGAATAAAAATTGTAAGCTTCCTACTGAAAAAGAAAATTTCTGAAATTATCTACTTAAAAAAAACCCGACCTTTGAAATAAACTGAGATATCACAGAAACTTAAGTTATAATTTCTTTAACAGTTTCTGGATTTATCAGAATTTCACAGGTAAGCTGTCAAGGCTCTTACATAGGTATAATGTTTGTCGCCTCTGGATGAAATGGGCAGCGCACAAATAAAATAAATAATTGTATTTATTTATTTGTTGGTTTTTCTTTTCAGAGAACCAGGGTGTAATTCATCCAAATTATTTTAATAGAGGTATGGAATTGTTGTGATCTATGAATAAAGCACCCATGAAATATTTTTTTTAAAAAATAAAAATACAAATAGGCAGTTTATTTGATATTCTATGTCACTGTACTTAGTTCTGCTGTTTTCTTACAACTATGTACCTATGTAACTTGTTTCATGTTTCAAAAAATTAAGTTGCATTTATTCTAGGAATGTGCATAAATTGTAGCTTTAAAATGGCATCATCTTCTACTTAGGTTTAATGGGGCTCCTTAAGATTTAAGGAAGTGCTTTTGAGGCAGTGCTTGCAAAACCATTCACGGATCAGATTACAAAAAAAATATTTCCATTTATTTGACTATAAAGATTCCATCTTCTGCTTTTATTGTTTGCCGAGTTGGTCTGTTGATAGATCCAGTGCCCTGTCAAGTAACATATGCTGTTTAAAAAATACTCTTCACCTGATGATTCAACCTCTCATGGCGGAATCAGATCCTCCTGATGTTCTTTTGGAATTTATTAGTGACTAGGTTCTTCATTACTGGCGAGATTTCTCCATATGAGTTTGTTGATCCCCAGAGTAAGAAACCCCCAAAATATTATACCCCTGGATATTATCCCAAGTGTAAGTATTGTTTTAATTAATCCAGAATACATAATAAACTCTTGAAATATTTGCTCCATATTTTAATGATTACATAACTCCCCTCATAGAAGAAGCAGAAAGATTATATGCAAGTAACGGATTGCATATCATATGATAAGATTTAAGTTTGTACTTTCTGTGTTCCAAGGCTCTCTCAACAATTTCATAGCAAATCTGGTTAGTATCTGCTTTACTATTTTTCAGTCAGGGATGAAACTGATTTTTTTGAGTTTTTAAATTAATTTCTTGTGCCAGCAGAACCTAGTGTTGTATATGAAATACTTCCATCTCACCTCATAATCTAACACTTTATTCTCAGAGGATAACTGAGAAGATAGTGCCAACATTATGTTCCATTCCTCAAATATCTTTCTTTTCATATGATTATGTGGCAAAATCTGTTAATCTCTGTATATTTACAGAAAGCCTACTTCCTATGCCTTGAGATGTAGAAATGCCAAAAGCATAAGGTATTTAAACCCAATCATTAATTTTGGGTCAGATTTTAAATTCAAGTAATTGGCTTGTATATATTCCATGGTAATAAATATATATACAAGTAAGGATTTAGGCTATTTACTGCAAAGTAAGGAGCGAAAAATACATACTTTACGTATATCCTGTTAGATGGCACAGGATGGCCTCCATAACAGTGCCTGATTTGGGCAAAGATACTACCTAACGTACAATGTTAGAAAACCAATGGGCTATGTACCCCAAGTTAATTATTGGATAACTCCAAATAAAAAATCTGTATCTCCCAAATATCATTTATGAAATGTTAAAGAATTGAATCCACCCCAGTGTTTCACAGAGATTCAAGATATTGTTAACATTATGGATACAATTAATGTAATATGAAAGAAAAATGACATGATCATGGGAGTATTTCAGCCAGTTGCCCAGGTGAAGGTTGCTGACAATGTCTTTCTACATCAACTAAATTCGCAAGAGAGCAGGTTATAGCAATAATGTAAAATTTCCAGCTGCCCTCTAAGAGAACTAAGCTAGGAGTGGAAGGTCCACCAGAAGTGGAAGGTCTTGATTTCTTGTAGACAATCTCATTTTTCAGGAGATGAAAGCAGAGACAACTGAGTCAGTTATCTTAAATGTAATCCTGACCAACAGAGAGGATTTGGGAGATGGACTGAAAGTGTCAGGGACCTTCAGAAAAAAAACCTCATGTTGGAGTTCAAGGTTAACTAGAAGAAAAGCTGAGCCAAATCAATACAGTGTTACCTTGGTACTCAACTGCTTTGAAAGTCATCAAATTTGGTACTCAACGCATTTTGATGTGAACATTTTGTCACGGTACTCATTGTTTGGTACTCAACGCACAAGCTAGAACTTGTCAGTGTTGGCTACCCTATGACTCACTTTATTATTCCTTATGGGAAAAATCTGTTTGATACTCATCATTTTTGTTAGTCATTGTGCCTCCCAGAACCAATTAACACTGAGAACCAAGTTATCACTGTACTTTGGACTTCTGCAAGGCATATTTTAATGAAGCCAAGTGAAAAGTGGGCAGCACACAAGGCTTGAAAGCCTACAAACAACCAGACAATATACCGATAGACAAGATATTGAAAACCAGTACTGTAGAATTGCCTTATGGCATAGCAACAAAGATGAGACAGTTTCTTTATAAATGGGATTTTTATTATAAAAATAGATTTCTTTGTAATAAGATTTTATAAACTTTATTAAAAAAGCTTTATTTCTGTAAACCTTTTGATTCTTAATTCTTATTTTCATAGCTGAACATCTATTCAACATTATATATTTTACCTTCCTATATTCCTATTGGTTCTTTAAGCTTCTTTAAGTAGGGATGTTCAATCTCCTTATGGAGGGGGAAGCAAGCTACCTCTGATGCTGCTCCACTATTACATCCATTCTGGGCTGCTCTGTCTTGCCAACACCCAGATGTTTGTGCTTTGGGCTGCTAGATTGTGCCAATACCTGATTGACTCTCACTGCTGCTGAGGCTTGTTTTTGGCATCTTTTAGTTTCACATGCTTTCCCTCTCCTCTAGACCCCTGGATTTTATGACTTATGCCAATAATACCACTGAGAGCAAAATTGAAGATTCCTAGGATAGGTTTCAGATATGCATGACAGTCTTCTCTATTAAAGAGCAGAATAATGTGCCAAATAATTGATGCTTTTGAGTTGTGGTGTTGGAAAAGACTATTAAGAGTCACTTGGATTGCAAGGAAATCAAATCAGTCAATCCTAAAGGAAATCAATGCTGACTGTTCTTTGAAAGGACTGATACTGAGGCTGGAACTCAAAAACTTTGGCTACTTAGTGAGAAGTGTGGATTTATTGGATGTTGGGAAAGATTGAAGGCAAAAGGAGAAGAGGACAGCAGAGATAGATAGTGTCATCAATGCAATGAACACGAATTTGCTCAAACTCTGGGAGACAGTGAAGAACCGAGGGGCCTGGCATGCTGTGGCCCATTAGAGTTGGATATAACTTAACTCGGATACGACTTAACGACTGAACAATGCCCTAAAAAGAACGCATCTGACTGCATCTGTGCACAAGAATTACTACAATATCCAAAAGACTGACACTTTTCAGTCATTTTCCATTGTAAAAAAATTGCATGAAAGAAAACTTTTCCTATTTTGATAGCATTACAACTTTCAATATATTATTATCTTCAGTATTTTTGTAATTACATTGAAGCGCATCATCATCTTTACTGGACCCTAGTATTTCCACGCACGCACATAATTTGGGGCAAGGCAGCTAAGGCTGTATCATCCTCAATTCTCCCGAGAGTCAGAAACGGATTCATTTCTTCCTGATAAACATGTTCTGCTTAAGAAAATAAGCCGAAAGCGCTTGCTTGTTTCTTGGGAGCATTTCTAAAGCCGTTCCGTTTCCAGGGTCCCTGCTCCAAACCTGTGTTGGACTTCCAATCAAGAAATCCCTCGATTCCCTTGCACAGATGCCTTTGAGTTGGGAAATCGGCTGCTAGACTCAGGCAACTGCGAAGAAAAAGGCTGCTCTGTCTCCGCTAACCTCCCAGCCTTTCGTTGAGCAGATGAATACGCGGCCTTGGAATGCTAGATACCCAAGGGGAAGATTGTTTTTGTGGGTGGGCAGCTGCGCTCTTTGCACCGCGAGATGCAAGAAAGAGCCGTCTTCTCTCCTATTTTACTTAAAGGTAAAGGTTCCCGCACACATGCATGCTAGTCGTTTCAAGCTCTAGGGGCCGGTGCTCATCTCTGTTTCAAAGCCAAAGAGCCAGCGCTTGTCCGAGGACGTCTCCGTGGTCATGTGGCCGGCATGACTAGACACCAAAGGCGCACGGAACGCTGTTACCTTCCCACCGTAGTGGTCCCTATTTTTCTACTTGCATTTTTACGTGCTTTCCAACTGCTAGGTTGGCAGAAGCTGGGACGAGTAACAGGCGCTCACTCTGTTACGCGGCACTCAGGATTCGACCCACCAAACTGCCAACCTTCTGATCAACAAGCTCAGCGTCCTAACCCACTGAGCCACCGTGTCCCTATTTTACTTAGGTAAAGGTTCCTCCGCACATGCGTGCTAGTCGTTTCCAACTCTAGGGGCCGGTGCTCATCTCCGTTTCAAAACCGAAGAGCCAACGCTTGTCCGAGGACGTCTCCGTGGTCATGTGGCCGGCATGACTACACGCCAAAGGCGCACGGAACGCTGTTACCTTCCCACCGGAGTGGTCCCTATTTTTCTACTTGCATTTTTACGTGCTTTCGAACTGCTAGGTTGGCAGAAGCTGGGACGAGTAACAGGCGCTCACTCTGTTACGCGGCACTCGGGATTCAACCCGCCAAACTGCCAACCTTCTGACCGACAAGCTCAGCGTCCTAATCCACTGAGCCAACGTGTCCCTACTTTACTTAGAAACCACTTATTGAATGGCGAGGGGAGGGGGAGTGTGTCATCGGAATGCCAAGAAACATATCCTCACTCTCTCTGTCTCTCTCTGGTTGCAAACTCCGAACCCCCACAGAACTACTTTGTCACGGGGAGAGAGACGAGAAGGCGAGGGGCGGGGCGGGGCAGCGACAGAGGCGCGTCACTCCGCTTGAGTAAGATGTCAGGCACCGCTTTTGCGCAAGCGGATGCGGGGTTGGCCAGGAGTAGTTCCGGTTGAGAACGCCGAAGGCCGCTCCGCCCTACCTGGCTTGACATGCCGGCGGCCGCTGATTGGCCGAGCCGGCGCGCCGGCTTCTCCCAGTCGCCGTGACGGAGGAGGAGGAGGAGGAGGGAGGGAGAGAGCGAGCGGGCGAGCGAGCGAGCGAGAGCCAGCTGGGAGCGGCAGGAGGGGAAATAGGAAGCGCCGCCACCACCGCCGCCCTCGGCTTGCCGGCTGCCGCTGGAGTTCTTCCTCTGGGTCGTCCGAGCGCGCCGGCCGCCTCCGGGCCCTGCTGCTCTCTCTCTCTCTCTCTCGCCGCTCTTCTCTTCACCTCCCCGCTCGCTCTTCCCCCCCTTCCCCGCCCGTCCATTTGCCCACCTCCCCTTCGCCATGTCCACCCGCTCCTGCCGAGAAAAGGCGCAGAAGCAGAACGAGCAGCACCAGGCCATCCTGGCCAAGCTCTTGCGAGAGGAGGACAACAAGTACTGCGCGGACTGCGAGGCCAAAGGTGCGTTTTTTGGGGGGGGAAGGGAAGGGGGGGCGCTCGTTGGGGAAGGAGGCGTGGCTTGCGAGGTTTGCCGGCCGGTGTGTGTGGGGGTGGGTGGAGGGGGAGTCAGGTGAATGGAGGTGATGGGTGAAGCCAGGTGAAATGGGGCACCTCTCATCCAGGCGAGAGACGTCAAGGCAAGAACGAGGCGAGCCTCTTTTGGCTTGGGTGAAGCGGGGGGCGGGGTGAATGGAAGCATTCGGGGTGTAGAAATCGGGCTTCGCTTATTTTAGGGACCGCCTTGATTTTTTTTGTTTAATCCCATTTATATCCCGCCCTTCTCCGAAGACTCAGGGCGGCTTACAATCTAAAGCACAAACCAATGTGCTTAGCAGTAGCCTTCATTCTATGTATATGCCTGCTTGTTAGGGCTTTCACACACACCCCAAGCGGCATTTTTACAAAGTCAGCTTATTGCCCCCAACAATCTGGGTCCTCTTTTTACCTACCTCGGAAGGATGGAAGGCTGAGTCAACCTTGAGCCTGGTTGGGACTCGAACCTGCACTAATTGCAGGCAGCTGGTGTTACTTAAGGAGGCATTAGCCTACTGCCCCACCATTGTGGTTGTGGAGCAAGCCACGTTGAGCAAGAGGCAAGCGTAGGCGCCGTTTGGTTTATTAGGGGTGGTTAGCAGCTGTTTAAGGTTTTGCCTTTGTGGAAGCATGTGGCAACAGGAGTTTTCTCTGGTCATTTAATTCTATTCTCATTTTTGGCGTTTCTAATTGTGAGCTGATTTTTGGTTGTGTCCCTTACATTTTATTTGTGTTCGTTAACGTAACGACAGTAAAATCAGGTCAGTTAATGGAGGGATGAATGTAAACCGTACATATATATATATAAAGCTAGAAATCTGTCTACGCTTTCATGAATGGATTAGATCATTCCATTATTTCAGAGTCAGGAAAAGCTTTGCGGTTTCTAGGTAGGTACAGTAGTGTTTGCCCTGTCGCTTTCTCAGTTTGTGTTGCTTTTGCTCAATTCTCAGTCCTGGCTGAAGAAAGATATGAGTCATATCAGAAGGTTAATATTGCTTTTCCTGAGTGCACAGGAAGTAGCTACCTTTGTAAATACTGAATTACTTCTGGGAAACATTGGCACACTGAGAATAAAAGAGAATCCTGATTGCAAAAGTTAGTGGAATGTATTTCGGTAGATTGCTATAATTACATTAATGCCATGATTCCTTATCTTAATGAAATGTCATTTGCTGATTTTATAAATTCAGTCTGTTTCTCTACTGTGTAATTTTCAAATCTGTGACTTTTCCAAATAAAATTTAAGCTTTCTATTAGAAAGAACTGTAGATTCAAATGTAAAGCAGTCCATTCCAAACTCCTTTGAAAAATGGTATTCTTTAATAAAAATGTAGAAATGGTAATCAAGCCATCTATATTAGAAATCTTAGATAACAAATTAAGGAATAGGAAAGTGGTCCAAACCATTTGCACTCCCCCCCTTTGACATCGAGATTGATTTTTTTTACTTGTTTTCAAGATGAGGCCTGCTTTTAAGGCTGATTTAGTCTTAATTTATTTTACCTTCTTGTTTTCCTAATCTGCATTAGAGTATAACATTTTTGCAGTTTATGAAGATGTCATAAAATTTTCTCTGAATTATTTTACGAGAAAAATGCAGGGAATGTGATTTGTGGAAGAAATTGGGATATGTGCAGCATACGTTTATCAAATTTAAATTTATAGTATACATATGTGCGTGTAATCGGTATATAAAATTACATATTGATATTTTATGAGGTATAAAGAACAGATATATTTGAATATTTGTAAGATAGGTTTTACAATAAATTTTTCCAGTGCAGCTTATCTAAAAAAATTAAGATCTACTTTATTTTTTTAAGCAGAATCTTTCCTTTATAAATGGGAGTAGGTTTATTATTTATTTATTTATTTATTTATTTATTTATTTATTTATTTATTTATTTAATTTGTATACCGCCCTTCTCTCAAGAGACTCAGGGCGGTGAACAGGGCAATACATAAAAATTAGATACAAAAATTAAAATTATTAAAACATGATTAAACAATTCCCATAAATTAATACAAATTTAAAATTGAAGTCATTTATAAAAATCCCACCCCGTCCCATCAGGCCAGGCCAGCTTGTTTAAAGAGATGGGTTTTAAGATCGCGCCGGAAGGAGCGGAGATCGGGCGCCATCCGGAGCTCAACCGGAAGATGGTTCCATAAATCCGGTGCACCCACAGAGAACGCTCTCCCCCTGGGGGCCACCAGTCGGCATTCTTTGACCGGTGGCACCCTGAGGAGGCCCTCTCTGTGGGAGCGTACTGGGCGGAGGGAAGTTGACGCCGGCTGCAGGTGCTCCCCAAGGTATTCTGGACCCATGCCATGAAGGGCTTTGTAGGTCATTACCAACACCTTGAACCTCACCCGGAAGACAACTGGCAACCAATGCAGCTCGCGGAGCAAAGGTGTGACATGGGAGTATCGGGAGACTCCCAGTACAACTCTCGCAGCTGCATTCTGTACCAGTTGGAGCCTCCGAGTGGTCTTCAAGGGTAGCCCCATGTAGAGAGCGTTGCAGTAATCAAGATGAGAGGTCACGAGCGCATGAGTGACCGTGCGCAAGGCATCCCGGTCTAGATAGGGCCGCAACTGGCGCACCAGGCGAACCTGGGCGAAGGCCCCCCCTAGTCACAGCTACGATATGGTCTTCTAAGGAGAGTTGTGAATCTAGGAGGACTCCCAAGTTGCGAGCCCTATCTACAGGAGATAATGACTCACCCCCCATAATGAGGGGTGGGATATCCTGAATATCCCAAGATGCCGGTACGCACAGCCACTCCGTCTTGTCAGGGTTGAGTCGAAGCCTGTTCCTCCCCATCCAGACCCGGACCGCCTCCAGGCACCGGGACATCACGTCGAGGGCATCACTGGGGTGGTTTGGGGTCAAAATGAAAAGTTGGGTATCATCAGCATACTGATGATACCCAACTCCAAAACCACGAATGATCTCACCCTGCGGTTTCATGTAGATGTTGAACAGGAAGGGCGAGAGGACCGACCCCTGAGGAACTCCACAAGCGAGAGGCCTCGCGGTCGACCTCTGCCCCCCTGCCAACACCGACTGCGAGCGTCCCAGGAGATAGGAGGAGAACTACTGAAGAACCGTGCCTCCCACTCCCAATCCCCTGAGACGCCGCAGCAGGATACCATGGTCGATGGTATCGAAAGCCGCTGAGAGGTCTAATAGGACTAGAACAGAGGAGTATCCCCTGTCCCGAGCCCTCCAGAGATCATTCACCAGCGCGACCAATGCCGTCTCCGTGCTGTACCCGGGCCTGAAGCCCGATTGGTACGGGTCTAGATAATCCGCTTCATCCAGGACCAGAGGGAGCTGATGCGCCACCACACTCTCAACAACCTTCGCAAGAAAGCGAAGGTTGGAGACCGGACGAAAGTTATTCAAAACAGCCGGGTCCAAGGCAGGCTTCTTGAGGAGAGGTCTCACCACCGCCTCTTTCAAGGCGGCGGGAAAACTACCCTCACTCAGAGAGGCAGATATAACCGCCTGGAACCAGCCTCGTGTCCCCTCCCGGGCTGCATAAACCAGCCAGGAAGGGCACGGGTCCAATAAACATGTGGTGGAGCTCAGCCTCCCCATGATCCTGTCCACTTCCTCCGGAGTTACAGGATCGAACTCCTCCCAGGTGACATTGACAAGATCGCTCGTGTCCTGATCGTCCGATACTGCCCAGTCGGAGTCCAAACCGGTCCGAATCCGAGCGATTTTGTCCAACAGATGTTGACTAAATTCCTCGGCACGCCCCTGCAAGGGTTCCCCACTCACCTCCTGGTTAAGGAGGGAGCGGGTCACCCTGAACAGGGCGGCCGGGCGATTATCTGCGGACGCGATGAGGGCAGCGAAGTAGTTAGATCTCGCTACCCTCATCGCTGCGAGATAAGACCTAATATGGGTTCTTAGTCGCAATCGGTCGGATTCAGATCGGCTGGACCTCCAAACGCTCTCTAGGCCCTGTCTCCGACGCTTCATCTCCCGGAGCTCCGCGGAGAACCATGGAGCCCATTGGGATCTGCGCCGGGTCAGGGGCCGCAAGGGTACAACTCGGTCAAGTGCCTCCGTGGCCGTCCTTTCCCAGGCTTCCACTAAGGCATCTGCCGAGCAGCATACGTTTATCAAATTTAAATTTATAGTATACATATGTGCGTGTAATCGGTATATAAAATTACATATTGATATTTTATGAGGTATAAAGAACAGATATATTTGAATATTTGTAAGATAGGTTTTACAATAAATTTTTCCAGTGCAGCTTATCTAAAAAAATTAAGATCTACTTTATTTTTTTTAAGCAGAATCTTTCCTTTATAAATGGGAGTAGGTTTGTAGCTTGCTAGTAAATAAGCAAAATTGCCAATACTAGAAAGTATTTTAAAGATGTATTTTAATTGCCATTTGAGAAATAGGAAAGCTTTAAAATATAAAAACCAAGTTTTCTTAGTAAGAAAAACCTATTTCAACAAAAAGAGTCCAGTTTTAGACCAACATTAAGGGCCAGCAGATCTGTTAGGAATAAGCTTGAAATATTGGGTGAAATCTAATGTATTTTGAATGGGCTTGAACTGTTTCTGCAACTTCCTATGACATTTAAAATATTGCTCCGATATTGTGAAGCTCTCCATGGCAAATGCTGAAGTCTCAGCACTCCTTTTCCAGCTTCACCAATGAGAATTGTGTCTACTAGCAAAACTAAACAATTTGGATTACATATTAAGATAAGGGGCACGATGGCTCAGTAGTTAAAGATGCTGAGCTTGTCAGCTGAAAAGCTGACAACCGCGGTTCAAGACCTGGGCGCCGTGCAATGGGGTGAGCTCCCATTGTTGTCCCACTTCCTGCCCACCTGAAAAGCATGCAGATGTGAGTAGATTAATAGGTATCACTTCAGTGGGAAAGTAACAGCATTCCATGTGGTGCATAGCCATGCTGGCCACATGATCACGGAAATTGTCTTTGGACAACGCTGGCTTCTTTGGCCAAGAAATAAAGATGAATGTAGAGTTGGACACAACTTTACAGGGAAACCTTTTTACTTTTATTAAGAGCATAATATGTAAACATAAACAATCCACAACTATCTATCTGGCCTATCTACCCTGGCCTGTCTGTTTTCACAGTGTGTAACCAACTTCAAAAGGAAACCCCTAGTCTCCCAGCAGTGGCCTTCAGAGAAAGACACACTACCAATAAGGCTAATAGTGACTGATTCCTGTGACTTCCATAAATTGGTCCAACCCCTTTTAGAAACTATCCAATCTAGCATCACATCTCATGCTAATGAATTCCAAAGTTTATTCCTTATGCAAAAAAAAAAAAAATCCAATCCTTTTGCCTGTCCTTATTCTTGCAGGATTCAGCTACATTAGGTGAAATTGAAATCCATAAATTAGGCATATTTTTTTCTATTTAGAATGAATAAAATTTGCATAAAAACCTTCACACTTTAAAATGAAATGTTTTAGTAATCCAAATGACAAAATGTTTCATAGGAATGGTGATATTTTCTTATAAATATGTTTCCCCCCCCTAGGTTAAAAGTAGAGCAGAAGACATTTTTATATGCTTTCCTTTACAACAGGGATCCCCAACTCCCAGGCTGCAGCCCATTACTGGGCCTTGAGCCTTTTGGAACTGGGCCACAGAAGTGGCAGGTGAGCACGGGCGCACATCCCCACTCGCACGATCAGCAGGCGAGCGCGTGTCTTGACGCTCCATTTGCACAGGTATTGGGCAAGCGTGCCTGCTGCTTTTGCAGATGGAGCTGCCCACACACATACTTGCCCACCGCTCGCAGGGAAGCATCGTCTCTCTCCCCCCCACTCCCCACCTGTCCACAAAGCCAGAAAGGTTGGGGGACTCTGCTTTACAATACATTTAAGATTTAGATAGGAAGTACTAAACACTAAAACCTTTAATGAAAGGAATATGGACTCTTGATGTACATTAAATTATATGTGTGATTCATTACTGGCACACTTAGAGTTTTTGAAATATTTCAAAAAATAGTTTTTAGAACATGTGTTTCCTGGGGTGTACTTAATTTACCTTGGAATCATTCTTCTGAGAGAAAAACTCTGGTTTGTTTTCATTGGTTAAAAACAAACCTGTACAAAATGACTGTATAAATTTATAATTTATTTATAAAAAAACATATCTAGGCTCTCCAACTCCAGAATAACTTGGCTGCCTTACAAAAGAAAGAAATATTGCAGTATCACGAAAATTTGACAGTTGCCCAAAGGGAGCAATAAAAAATCTCTTTCCATTACAGTACCCAACGTAAAGGGGTCCATCAACTATTCTATTTCAAGGCTTGGGTTAAGATGCAGGGGTCCAAAGCTTATTTAAAGATTGGGAGGTTACATGCAGTTTAAATCTCTGAGCAGGTGATATTCCAGGGGACAGGTGTTCCATCAGAGCACTCACACTTCCGGGGTCCTGCTAGATGACAGTGTTCTATTGATGGGACCAAGAGTCAACTCTTGATCTAATTGTATAAGATGCACAAAAGGCAAAGCAGACTGTTGGCCTCTCAGATAACTACCCCCAATACTATGTAGGACCTTATAAGTGATAGCCAGTACTTGAATTGCACCCGGGACCTATTGGTAACCAGTGCAGCTTGCAGGAAAGAGATGTTACAGGAGCATTGTGAGAGCTGCTTAAAACTGGTTCCTGTGCTGCATTTTGGACCAAGTGGCCCACAAGCAAAATAACTGAGGCATGACTGAATGTAAAGGGAAGCCTCTTGGTCCAGGAACTAATGCAGCTGGTATACAAGATGGATCTCAAGGTTTTCCTGGCCACAGCTGCTCTCTGTTCCTTGAACAGGAACTGAAAGTCCAGGAAAACACTCAGATTGCACACCAGCCTTAAGTGGATAAGTGCAGCCCCAGTCAGATAGTCCCCTGAGCTAGATAGCCCAGTTATTTGATTTTGCTTGAGTCTGTTCCTCCCCACACAGTCTCCAACAGCCTCCAGGCACCACTTGGCTGGCCCAAGGTCAAGATGAGACAGCTGAGTATCATCAACATACTGATGATGTCAATCTGATGTTATGGGCTCATTAAGGTTTACTCTTCAGCTTCCTGCAATGGTACTCTTAGGTGTCTGTTCTAACATTTCATTTCCTGGAGGAAATGAAAACCTGGAAGTTCTCTGAAATTAACAAACAGCAAAATGCCATTTAAGAGTGATCTGATGTTAGATCTACTTTCCAATGACTTAGGTGAATTCTCAGGGCTGGAATGCTGGATCAGTTTGAGCTAACACCTTATGAATATCAGATCCCCATCACTTCTCTGTCTGCCCATATCACCCGCCTTCATTTCTTCTCTTATTCCAGCTCTGCCTTTACTCTCCTGAAATTCATCAAATCAATTTTCCAAACAATACACACCTAAGCCTAGCTGTTCCTGCCCTTAGCACTTAGTAAACTAAGAGGCCAGGCTGCGTGACTCAACCAATCAACCAGCAGCCTTCATTCCCCTCACAATTACCCCATCCCTCCAGGACAGATTATACAGGCTATGCAGGGGGCAGTGGATATGTAACAGAATAATCTCAAAAGATTCAGATCTGGAAATCTAGCTGCAGAGTCTGGGCTAATAACATATGTTCCTCACATCAGCCTTGTTCCCACTGCCACAGTCAAACGCATCATCTCAGAATTACTGTTAAAGGGTTATGATAGAAGCTTACTTGAATGTTGTAAAAGTAACTCATTTCTACCCCAATCTATCAGTATGCCAATACTTATGTTGGGTTGTAAAGTCTAAGGCAGTGCTTCTTAAACATTTTTGTTTCAGGATCCTTTAAAAAATTGTGGAGGACTGCAAGAAAATTATGGAGGACTGTTTGTATGGGTTATACTTGTTGATATTTACCATATTAAATATTAAAACTGACACATTTTTGGCTACCACTGTGTCTCATAATTGTTTTATCATTTACAAAGATAAAATTCTGTTAGGATTGTTAACTGATCTGTAAAGTTTAAGTTTAAATATAGTGATAAAACCTTATTAAGACAAAACACCATTTACATTAAATATCTGGAAGCTGCAAAGTTCAGGCCTTCTTTTACTTTAAACCAGCAGCTACTATGCATATTTCTTGATGTCAAAAATATATTAGTGACCACATTTCAACTACTGTAGTTTACACAGTTACTCTGTGTAACTGTGTAAATATCAGCAGATTATAGAATTGTACTGTTCCTCTACTGTACAAACCATTAACTGTATTCACATCATGGCTAAATAGTGCTTTATAGCTATTTGTTTGTTTGTTTTGGAGAAGTGATGAGGAACAAGGAGAATGATTAAATCTTGATTAATATGATAGTAGTGGTTTATAAAACCTTTTGATGCTGTGCAGTCTGAAAGAAAGCTGAAATCTACATCCAAACATTAAAAGATAATGGGATATATTGATTGTGCCTGCACATCTAATATAAAAACAAATATATTAATATTCTTCTGGGGCATTACATCGGATTGAAAAGTTGGGACTCTTTCTATGGGATTGTTCCCAGAGAGTAGGTAGGTTAACATCTATCGAACCATATCCTATTAAGAACAAAATGAAAATTCAGAAAGGTCTGCAAAGAATTGTGCTGAAAGATGCCATACAGGGTGTGAAAAATATTTCTATCTTTAAAAAACTTCAAACCTATTTTGACTTTGAAATGAATCATTGTGAGATCACATGATGTCTGAAATATATGGAAATATTCTGAGATGAAATAGTTTGAACATTTGTCCTCACAATTCTCTTGTTTCCATGTTCTTATTCTAAGATGTACTGGAAACATTGCACTATGGATTCCACCTCATTCCATTGTATCTTACTTCCTTAGACATCTTTGTTAATTTTAATGTTAATGTTTATCATTTTAATAGTGTAATATTTTATATTGCTTTTTATCTTGTTTCTGAGCTGCTTAGAGTTGACTCATGGTGAGATTGGTATCATAAATGTAATAAAACTACTGTGTCCAGATAGTATGGCCCTGGATTAAGATAAGTGAATAAAAATGTTTACCAAGAAAGAAACAAAATGGCATTGATTAAGGATTCTGTGCCTTAGGGTGCAGTTTACTCTAAAATTTTTCTAAGGTGAACTAGATAGTTGGGTGGTCTTTTGAACCTTTTTTGGTCTTTGGCTTACTTGTTACAGCAATGTCTGACTTTCCTAAATGTTATTTCCAGGCTAGAGTGGTTCGATATATTTTATTGGATTGCCTTTAAAACTACCCCTTGCAAAATGTGGCCACTGGAAGAATGGTAAAAACAGAGGACATTATATAGGGATGCGTGCAAAACTGGAAGTGTGTTTCATTTTATATGTGACAGAAAAAATATTGTGGCTCAGAAATTCAGCTGAATTATTCTGGGCAGGTAGTTTATTCCTGAAAGAAAATTTTGAGAAGACTTACCAGGCAAGTAAGGAAATGTTTCAGCCTTCTCTTTTTCTTCATGGTCTGTGCACCAGCTACTTATGATCTTCAAAGTGACTTCTTTTTTATTAATTATACCAGAGGCCGCCAACCTTTTGGGCACCAGGGACCGGTTCTGTGGAGAGAGGTTTTTCCATGGAGTGGAGGGGGCGTGGTTTCACTTGTGCCTGCATCCCACGGAGGCGGCTTTGCTTGCGCGGCCTGGTTTCTGGCATGCCACGGCCCAGTACTTGTCCACAGACTGGGGGTTGGGGACCCCTGAATTATAGCATGCTCAGCATCTCCTATTTCTTACCTACTCTTACTTTCTATTATAGGTGGTTTTCATTTAGCTACCACTCTTGGGACCAGCAACTTGGTTATTAACCAAAGTGGTTTCTAAGTGGAAAATCACATCACCGCTTACGATTTTACTTCAGCTTCCCTTTGTTTTACTGTGTCAGAAACCAGGTGAACCCAAATGGCAGGAAAAGTTTTCTCAAACTCAGCTCAAAGGAAGTTCAGTAAAAGAGCAAATTTATGTCACTATGTGGGGCAATTACTAAATGACTCCCTGAAGTGAAGTAAAGGAAAGACTGCTGATAGCGTTCTCTAATCCTGGAGTACTTTTTTCCATTGTTTTTCCTTGATTCAGTTTAAAATAATGATGCTAGCCTGATTCTGTGTTGTTTAGGATTCTTAATACATTCCATAAATTGGGAGAGGCTTCCTTTAATCTGTATTGAATATACATTTCATTGGCAGTTACCAAAATCGAGCCAACTTAACAGTGTAACTACAACTTTGTATTACTATTGCTAGGGATGACTTTTCCATTTTTAGCTAAATGCTAAAATCTTTAGAACATTCTGGTCGGTATTTTTTTATTGGGCTTTTTAGATAATTTGGCTATTTTCTTAATTTTATTGCTGTTTATTTAACACTGAAGCTTCATCTAGATGTGATATCTAGAACTGGAATCATGATGTTATTTAAGAAAAAAAGAGGAAAACTATTACCATGTTTCCCTGAAAGTTAGACCCAGCCCGATAGTAAGCCCTAGCTTGATTTTTAGGGGTGGGCCTAATATAAGCCCTACTCCAAAACTAAGCCCTAGTTTTGAGGAAAGGCTCACCCCATCGGCCTTGCGGCGGGTGTTTCTGGACGGTTTCAGGGCGGGAGGCGGGTCGGGCTCCTTCGCACGTGGGGAAAAGCGGCAGGAACTCGTCCCCGAAGGGCATGAGGAGGACTCGGGCGGAGGAAAGAGAGAAGGAGGCGAAGCCCACTCCTCAGGACACCAAATCACAACACTCAGGATATTACAACACAACAAAAAACCCCACCCATTCAGAACACACCCCTCCCAATCAGAAGACAGCCACGCCTCCAACCAATCAGAAGACAACCACGCATCCACCCAATCAGAAGACAGCCACGCCTCCAACCAATCAGAAGACAACCACGCATCCACCCAATCAGAAGACAGCCACGCCTCCACTCAATCAGAAGACAACCACGCCTCCACCCAGTCGGAGGACACCCCCACCCAATCAGAAAGCAGCCACGCCTCCACCCAGTCAGAACACAGCCCCACCGGCAGTTGGAAGGAAAGGAACAGCCAGACCACGCATTGCTCCTGGAAGCAGCAGGAGGAACACTCCGGCCTGATGATGACGGATGGGATTTCGTCGAAACGTCGCCACAACTTTCTGAAGATGAAAGGAACGCGGGAAGAAACCCGAGACTCTAGATCTATATATATATATATATATAAATAGTTAACATTTGAAACATATATATATATATATATATATATATATATATATATATATATATATATATATATATATATATATATATATATATGCATCTTTGGTTATTCGGGTTTTTCCCCGCGTAGAACTAAAGGTGTAGGGGCAACGTTTCGACGGAATCCCATCCGTCATCATCAGGCTGGTGGCTTCTGCTTCCTTCTTCTGGGAGAAGCATGTGGTTGTTTGTTCCTCTTTTTTAAACTGCCAGAGGGGGTGTGTTCTGTGGGTGGTGTGCTCTGATTGGGTGGGGGAGTAAGTGTGTTCTGATTGGGTGGGAGTGTGTTTTGAATGGTGGGTGTGTTCTGATTGGGTGGGGGTGTGTTTTGAGTGGATGGGCTGGTCTCAGCTGCCAGCCTTAGACCTGAGCTGGTGAGTTGTGCTGCTTTTGTTCGGCTTCGTGTTTGTGGTGGTGCCATGTTTTTATAGTGGGTGTCAGTTTGCTTATTGTGTGGTTTGGAGGGGTTTAAAGTGGCTGATGTTGCAGCTGTAGTTAGGTTTCTGTTTTGTGGTTGTGCCTCGTTATCATTGTGGGTTCGGATTTGCTTTTTGAATGGTTGTGTGGTGGTGATGTCATGTGGTGTTATCATGAGTTTGGGTCTATCATTCTTGGTGGTTGGGACTCGTCTGTCAATCAAGGCGGGTTTCCAAATGGTTGGTAGGCGAGAGGTATCATCTCATTTGTTTATGCTGTGGGGGCGTTTTTCTATCTCAATGGCTTCTCTGATTATTCTGTTGTTAAAATGTTCAATTTTGGCGATAGTTTTGGGGTGATATATATATTCTGAGGTTTTCGCGGGTGCCTGTATGTGGATCCTTGGTTTTTCGGGTTTTTCCCCGCGTAGAACTAGAGGTGTAGGCGCAACGTTTCGACGGAATCCCATCCGTCATCATCAGGCTTTAGCTTCCTTCTTCTGGGAGAAGCATGTGGCTGTTTGTTCCTCTTTTTTAAACTGCCAGAGGGGGTGTGTTCTGTGGAGGTGTTCTGTGGAGGTTATATATATATAAACTGCATGTTAAAACAGAGTACTTAATAGAACTGAAAATGTTTGAATCTTTTTCAGTTATAATATATTAGGTAAATTAAGTCCTACGTTAGACTAAACAAGAGAAAGATGTTTCAGACGCAACTGTTTCAAAGATTGTTATTTATGCCTAGGTTTTCTACAAAAAGTTGACAGTAATATGTCATTCTCTAACACTGTACCTTAATGTGCTCAAGATAACCATGATAAAATGAGAAAAGATTAAAGATTGGAATTGTGAAACGGAGTGAGCAGGGGCTCTGGAAATATTTGGACATCCTTTGAGGGGTGCAAGATGAGTAATTTAGCAAAGTTGGCCATGTTAGTAGCATACTAAAGAGTCTATAACAAGGGTGTCAAACTGCTGGCCCACGGGCTAGACGTGTCACAAGGAAACCGCACCCACCCCTTTGCCAGCAATGGGAAAGAAGTTCCGATATGTCACACAATGTCCCGTGACATCATGAGTTTGACATGTCTATAAGATACCTTTCAGCTGTGGGAGAAAACAAAGGAAATAATGTAAAACAGAGCATGTGTCTTTTATTTCAGAGAAGAATAAGAAAGCATGTCACTTTAAGTTTGATCATGTTATTTAAATCCTTACCAGCTCCTTACACATTAATTATATGAAATGAAACCTGTAGTCATTTTCTGGATCTCCAGACCAGGTAGATATAAGTGATAATAAGCCACTTATCCTTAGGGAATTCAAATCCACATAGAGTGTATAGTTCAAAAATAACATGGCAAGATTCCTAACCCACAGAAATAAAATGGCTGATTATAGAGAGAGACACTAATTTCGGGGATAGAAAGTAAAAAAATCTATCTTAAATTATGGAGGTATGTATATTAAGGTTTTGTAAAGCTTCAGTGGAATTCCTTTTTTAAACCATAAAATATAGGGGAAAAACTCACTAGGTTTGGTTTCAACAGGCTTATTACAGCACAGCAAGACATTTGTCCAAAGGGTTTGACAAGAATGTGTCTGACAGTCAAGAATGCGTTATTTACTGTCATTTGTTCAATGCATCTTATTTGACTTAATTAGACTCAGCCCTAAAGAAATTGAAGCAGTCAAAACATAGCAGTTGACATTTCAAAGTTCTACTTTGGCATAAGCAGTAACACAAATTAACAAAACATGGGGCTAAAAAAAAATAGCAGAAAGTACAATGAAGTCGACTCTGTGGTTAAAGAAAACTATCAGCAGTTGGGCTTTCAGAATTTCCCGTCAGTTGAATTTTAGCTATTTAGGATATCCAGGTTCTGCATTATTTACTGATAAACCTTCAGGTTTGAACACTTAAAAAATCAGATTGCTTTTTCACCAAGGATTTAGGCCAGGCATGTCAAACTCGCGACGTCACGTGACATCGCGTGACATATCGTGACTTTTTCCCCATTGGCGGCAATGGGGAGGGTGAGGTTTCGTTGTGATGCATCTGGCCCGCAGGCCGTCAGTTTGACATGCCTGGTTTAGGCAGCCAATTTTAGATTGTGACTTAAAAGTGAAATCATTTACATTTCTCCAAAGTTTCTTTGCTTTGTGTACTAGAAAGATACACAGGGTAAAAGATACCAAGTCTTTAATTTTCATTTCTATAAATTCAGGTAGCTTAGCATGCTGCCATGGACCTATTTCTAATGGGGCCTTTCCCCTAAAAATCAACAACAACAAAAATTAGACTTATAAAAGTGCTAGGTAATGTCAGAAGAAGTGCTAGGTAATGCTAGGTAATGTCAGAAGAAGTGAAAGAAATACACTGTTTTTATGCTTTTTACCACAAATGAAAACCTGCTTAAGTAGATTTTTCTTATTATCAGCTGTCCTAATCATATGCTTGTGTTCTAAAGAGTGACAGAAGCATTTTACTATTTTTATTATACATTTCACTATTACAATGGAAATAATTTTTAACAAAAGCAGTATAAATACTCCATATAAATCAATAAAATATCTATATTCTCATATTACTTCAGAATAAATGTCAAGCCATGACTATGTTATTTTTAAAAAAAATAACAGTGTGCCTCTGTCAGCTCTTTGAGGTAGACCAGGTAAGGAAAAACAAATACTAGCACCCTGATTGATATTGATATGGACTATAACAGAATATTGAAAACCTGACATTTATCCTTCTCTCCTACTAATAACAAAAAGAAACAATTTTGAGTTGATTTTCCACTTTTTCTGATTTTCCTAGGCTAAACTAACTACTACTAATTGCCATGTATTTTAACACTGTCTCTGTATAGCCTTCTACAGCCTTCAACCAGAAATATTACTACTGGATGTGGATGATGCTTGAAAGCTGATGCTTTCATTTGTAATTGCCCGCTTCCTGTTTTATGTGTTTATGTTTGTGCGTATGGCTGAGTGCATGCATGCATAAAATTGGCTGAGTCTGGAGATCTTGTGGATACCAAAATATCTGTGGTGCTCATAAGCATCACATTGCTTTTCCCATCCTTGAAATAAGTGCAACAATAATGTAACTTTCTCAATAAGAACTTGATGCATTTAAAACATCAATCTTCATAGAATGTGCACTTTTGTTAGTCATATTTTTATTATCTTTGGTTTCACATAATGACAACAGAACCCCACCTTTTAATGGCTTATAGGTTAAATTACTCATTATGTGCCTACATATACTGTGCCGCTAGATGGAACCATTAACCAAGTGAATTGCTCGGGTAATCAGTTGGCTTTAAGTTACAATTCCTTCAACATCAGGAAAGGCTAGCTCAGGCGTAGGCAACCTCGGCTCTTTTATGACTCATGGACTTCAACTATGCTGACTCAGGAATTCTGGGAGTTGAAGTCCATGAGTCATAAAAGAGCCGAGGTTGCCTACCCCTGGGCTAGCTGTTAGTAAAGAGAGAAACTATAGAACCCTCTGGGATTGGCAGATGTCAAGAAAGCCATTTTCCTGCTTCCTACACCAGGAGTATCACAGGGAACACTGTGGTCATCACTTTGCATTTTATCCTGTAGCTAAATCAATATAATAAAGATAATCCGAACTACAGAAAGATGAGTAATATTCAAAGTCATTCAGAGTAGATATTACTAATAGATAATCATTTTTATGTCAATTGAAATTCTGAAAACTGTAATTGTTGCCTTCTATCAATAAGCAGTAATGTGGAAGACGACATTTTCATTTTAAGGAAAAGTTCTTTTCACAAAAATATGTTCAAAGTAAGGCTCTTAGCGTTAACTATAATTCAGGAAAATATTTTGCTTGTCTTTTGAATTCCCCCCCCCCATGTTCTTTAATAGATCTTTTGAACCAGAGGTCCCCAACCTTTTGGGCACCAGGGACCGGTTCCGTGGAGAAATGTTTTTCCAAAGACGGGAGGGTGCATGGTTTTGTGTGCTGGAGGGGGCTTTTCTTGTTTGTGTGGACCAGTGGCCTGGTATTGGTCCACGGACTGGGGGTTGGGGACCCCTGTTTTAAACAATATATAGAAGCTAGTTCAGTTGGAATTAAAGTCATATTTACATTTTGGCTTCTATTACAAATGGTCTGATCTCCATCCAAAAGATGTGCATAGTTCAGTATTACAATCCTCTACATACATATTAGTTATAACTGGGTGAAGAAAGGCAGAACTTAAGGGATTGTTGGACATGCTATGTTACAGAACATAACTATTACAAGTTTTTAAATAGCTTGCTCTGTTTTATAATAACCTTTGAAATGCATCTGAGTAATTTTGATGCAATTTATATTCGTTTAAGATACATAAAGTATGTTATAGTTAAGAAGACCAGATTATAACAATGCAAAAGGATTTCTAATAAATGAAATACACAACATCAAAGATTACGTCTGAATCTTAAAAATACAGTTCCTTCTCAAATTAGGCATTTTGGTCAAGGGTAGAAGTACAGTAGTGCTTGGAAATGGAAAAAGTACCAATTTAGTCTTATGTATAGATCCAACAAAAATAAAACCCTACTAAAATATCAAAAGGTGCTACTGCTGTTTTTTTTCCCTTCAAACATTTGTGCTGGAATTTATGCAGAGAGTTTTTATTGACAGTTCTCAGGCTTTTTGTATAAAAAACTGTATATGAGAACAACAACAAAAAAATTAGAAGCTTTTCTTCTTTCTGAAGATAGCAGTTTCTCTTTCTATTTTTCCTTTCCCTTTGTGCTTTTACTTTTTCCCAGATACCCATGGCCTCTGAAGATCTGGGAAAGCTTATATTCTCCCAAGATATCTAGGGAGAGCTTTTCAAATATTGGGGCTGTCATTTTCAGGGTTCATCTTTTTGAACAGCAGCCCCAAGAGACACAATTGTTGATTTCCTATCCCTCCCATCCCGTCAACCTTCCCACTGTGTGTATGTTGAAAGCAGTAACAGAGGAAACTTGTGCCGCATCTCAGGACCCATTAGGGTTGTCTTCAAGTTTTTTCAAGGAATTGAGAAATGTGCAGATTTTAAGGGTGGAATAATACAGTAGAGATCAGCAGTTTCCTGTTACTATTGATGATTGGACGACCTTCCCTCTGGACTTATAGTGCTCATTGGGCAAGTAATTCTTGCTTGTCATCATCCTTTGTATTCTGGAAAGATAGCTTCCCCTTAATAGCAGTAATATTTAGTGCTTTACAGCACCCTCTGGGCAGTTTATAATGTAGTGGCATTATTTGCATAAAGGTAAAGGTAAAGGTTCCCCCGCACATGCGTGCTAGTCGTTTCCAACTCTAGGGGCTGTTTCAAAGCCGAAGAACCAGTGCTTGTCCAAGGACGTCTCCGTGGTCATGTGGCCGGCATGACTAGACGCCAAAGGCGCACGGAACACTGTTACCTTCCCACCGTAGTGGTCCCTATTTTTCTACTTGCATTTTTACGTGCTTTCGAACTGCTAGGTTGGCAGAAGCTGGGACAAGTAACAGGCGCTCGCTCTGTTATGCGGCACTCGGGATTCGACCCGCCAAACTGCCGACCTTCTGATCGACAAGCTCAGCATCCTAACCCACTGAGCCACCGCGTCCCTTTTATTATTTGCATATCCCCCCCCCCAAAAAAAAATCTGGGTTCTCATTTTACCAACCTCGGAAGGTTGAGTCAACCTTGATCCCTGTCAGGATCGAACTCCAGGCTGTGGGCAGAGTTTGCCTACAAAATGGCATTCTAACCACTGTGCTACCAGGGCTCTGTAAGAAAGCTGGCTCCACAGCAGTTCTTATGGAGGTACAGTTTATGGGAAGGCTCAGTACAGAGAAGCACCATCATACTTTCCACTCATGGATACTCGCAGTAAGGTCAATCTCTAAAAGCACCAAAGATGGAAATGCTAGTGCTACTTGTCATTTTATTCCTCAGAAGTCTCTTAAGTCAAGGAAAAGAAGAGGCATAGCTATTATATTTCCTCAGGCTCTGTGCCAGTTTCTCGCGTAGTTCTGCGCCCCTAAGAAAGCGGATGAAGAAGAATAGTTATTGGGAGGAAAATGGCAAAGAATTAACACCCAGGGACTCCAGGAAGGTTTTATGTCCCCTTTTCCCCCCTTTGTTTTACCTAGTAGTTTCACTCTTCTACATAAGAAAGTCCATGACACCATCGTCTCCCAAGGAAGAATTCAGTCCCTGTAAATTTCGAATGAGTTGTTTGATCAAGGGGAAGCCAAAGTATTCCCATTAACTTTAGATATAGCAGCTGACATCGCCTCCCCAGTTACACTGATTAGGATTATGAGGTCTTAGTGAATGTCTCTCTGTGCAAAGGAAAAAAATGTTTAAAGGTTTCCCCTGTCCAGTTATAACCGGCTCAAAGGGGGGGGAGCTCATCTATGATTCTCAGCTGAGGGAGCCTGTATTGTCTGATAGACGCTTCCATCATCATGTAGCCAGCATGAAAATACAGAAAGCAGTAACTTTTCTGCCGAAGTGGTACCTGTTTATTCAAATTTACATAGTTCCACATTTAATGCATCATGAAGTCACACTAACGCCCAAGCAAAATGCTGACAGTACATACAAGTGTAAGCTATTCCTGGACATACATCTTTATTGGAGTTCTGTTTTGAAGCTTTTATGTCTAAATATGTTGCCAAGACTACCTTTCCTGTTTAATATCTAGTTTAGCTTCACTGATAGTGAACATAAGTTAAAGACATGGAGAATCTTAAGTCTCTGATTTTGTGTCCTGGTTCAGAGTAGTTCCTTCTGCTTGACTGCAGAGAAACCAGCTCCATTTTGTGGCCTTATTTATCCCTTGGTTTTTCTCATAAGAGTTTTCATTTTAAAAGTTGTGGTTTACACCCCCCCCTTTCCCCTAATCCCCCTTTTCCTTTGCCAAATGTTTCAATAACAAGTTTAGGTACGTCATGTATTATGGTTTATTAATGTTCTGTTAGCTTGTCTGGGAGACTTCTGGATTGATGGGTAGAAACTCTTTAAACAGATAAGCAACTTCAGTTCTAGCAATGTCTGAATAAACCTCTTAAAACCCACTTGAGAGGATAGAAAGTTTGCCTTAACCAAACAAGCAGCTCTGTACCAGGATAACAACACAATCATCAGAAGTATTTTTATCCCATTTTTCAACAGGAGAAAGCTCCTAGAGCAGCTTACAAAAATCAATAACGGGAGTGTGCTGACTGAAGAGCTTTCACACATATTAACTGTAAATCCTAAGGAGCTATAGAAAAAAAATAGCTGGAGGGTTAGACACAGAAGCCGCTTTACTTTGAAATGGACAATTTAAAATTGTTTGCTCGTATAAAATTGTATGTTTCGGTTTCGATTCAAGATTCTTCAACCTTAGTATGTTCCGTAGGGTTAATAGTCTCAAAAATTCAGAATTAAGACTTCAGATAAAGTTGTTTGGGGAAAAAATCAGGACATGTACAGGCTACCTACGATTTCCAACAGATTGTATATTGTCTCCTTCTATAGTTTTGACAGCACTTTGTCTACAGACCTCTCTTCTACTAGACAATACATGATAGCTTAAATCTTTCCATTTGAACTAATGTTTCTGGTGACATTTTGTCTATAATTGATCTTGACAGAGATGGATTTAGGGCTGCATTCAATCTATGAATAGTTCATCCTTGTCTGCAGTACATGTGGAAATGGGCTAACTAGGTCAAAATGGATTTTTTTTAATTTTTTGGCTAAGTGCAACATTTTTTTCCTTGCAGGTGCCCCATAAATGGGGTGACGTCATCAGGTGGCAGTTCTGAAAATCTTAAAACAATTTGCATTTTTAGTAGGCTTGGGTGGGTTTCAGAATGGAAATGGATGTATTTTCATTTACAGACCCTTAATATATTTATTTCCACGTTTATTTCATTACAACTTTTTTTTCTAAACGCTTTCTGCTGTGGTGTTACCCAAAATGGATGTAATTGGGGCACTTGTAAGAGCTTGGTTTTAAGTCTATAAAATAACAGTAAGAGCAGAACTCTTCACTATGCTTATTGTTTGCAGATTACCACTTGGCAGATCTGTACAGGATTACCTGGGCCTTTATAAAGAAGGATGCCTGAATGATTTTGTTAGTTTCTTGGCAGACAAAGTTAATGTGATGAGCGAAACAGGATCTAATGTTATTAACTGGATCTGTTTGAGCTTCCTAAGCCAAAGATAATAGATAAAATCTTCTGTGATGTGAGTTATGCCACTGGTAGGCTTGGCCATGTTTCCCTGGCTCCATCTGGCAGTTGGGTTGGAGAGGGTGAGCAGCTGGATCTGGGAAATGTTCAGTGCTTTTTTAAAAACTCTGTGTGTGTGTGTGTGTGTGTGTGTGTGTGTGTGTGAGAGAGAGAGAGAGAGAGAGAGAGAGAGAGAGAGAGAGAGAGTGTCATACTATCTATTTTAAAAGAGATATTTGTATTCTTTTCTCCCTTGAAGACAAGCTTCTTTGACCCAACTGTTTCTGATACATTTTAAGGATGGTTTTTGAAATGGTGGTAGTGGCTCAGCAACTAGATGGAAAAACCAGGAGAGTCAAGGCTGTTGCAGAGAAAATTCTGGAATCCAGGGGGAGGGGGGGAATGTAAGAGAGTAATTCCACCTTAATTATACTAGGCATACAATATGTTGTGTGGGTAAATTACTTTTGGTAGGCTTTCAGGTTTCATTTACATTAAGCTACTAGCAATAAAGAACTTTCTAGAAAATCTTTCCTTAAATTGCCAACCTCACAGGTTCTGACAGTTACAGACAATTCTAGAAAAAAATGGTTTATCTTGATTCCTGCCAGTCAAGATTCAGACCTAGTGAAGGAAGGACCATCTGGACCTTGATCCAAGGAGCTCACCTCTGCTGGTTCTATTAGATTTCTCAGCAACATTTGAAACCATCAAGTATATTATCTTCCTAGATAGCTTATAGGGGCTGGGAATCGGGGTCCTGTACCTCTTTTCTATCTGAGCGGGCAGTTGCGGTCTGTATTCAGGGGATAGGAAGGATAGTGTTTAAGGCCATGAATATTTCAGTACAAAGTACTATAAGGTTTAGCGCCCACCCTGTACACATGAATCTGCTGGGATAAATCTTCTGAAGATTTGAGGATGGTGTCATCATTATATGGCTATTACATAAGCTCATAAGCCTACAGAGATCTATTATTGGATAGCAGCGGTTAGGCCCACCCTGTACACATGAATCTGCTGGGATAAATCTTCTGAAGATTTGAGGATGGTGTCATCATTATATGGCTATTACATAAGCTCATAAGCCTACAGAGATCTATTATTGCATAGCAGCGGTTAGGCACCAAAATGCCATGTTTTAAGTATGCCCATCTGACGAGCACAGCAAAAAAACCCAACTTGGTATCCCTATTCTGCCTAAGCGGTGATAGAATAAGTGTAGATCATAGCTGTTGCAGCCTGTGTATGGACCTCCTTGCTTCCAGATGTTCAAGCAGCTCCTTTCTTTTTGGCATTGTGCAAAGCTGTTAAAACAGCACTGTTGTACCCTACTCTTATGCAGGATTAATTTTTTCTGCCATCTGCACAATTTCTGTTAATTATGTCCTCCTTTTGTTTTTATCTTATTTTTTTCGTATCCTGTGCTACCAAGAGGTTAGGTGTTGAGATGGGTTGTAAAAAATGAAATAAAAGTAGAAGAATCTCACAGTGCAACAAAGTAGATATTACACTACTGAATTTCAGTGATATGATCCAGGCATGCTCTAGGGACTTTGCACTGATTGCAGTGGTTCTTAATCCAGAGGAGGCTGAAAACAAGTTTTTATTTTTATAAGATAGATAGATAGATAGATAGATAGATAGATAGATAGATAGATAGATAGATAGATAGATAGATAGATATTTAAATACTGTGGGTATAATACAGTTGTTTAATTTCATACATTTCTTTTAGGTCCACGATGGGCTTCCTGGAATACAGGTGTCTTTATTTGTATCAGATGTGCTGGAATACATAGAAATTTGGGAGTGCATATATCCAGAGTCAAGTCTGTCAACTTGGACCAATGGACACCAGAACAAATACAGGTTAAAAAGTTACATTCAAGTTATATTATGAGAGATTTTGGGAGAGTTTGTTTTAAAATATATGTTAATTTAAAGGAATATTCTTACTTAGTAGGGATGCGGTGGCTCAGTGGGTTAGGATGCTGAGCTTGTCAATCAGATGGTCGGCAGTTTGGCGGGTCAAATCCCGAGTGCCGCATAACAGAGTGAGCGCCTGTTACTCGTCCCAGCTTCTACCAACCTAGCAGTTCGAAAGCACGTAAAAATGCAAGTAGAAAAATAGGGACCACCACGGTGGGAAGGTAACAGCGTTCCGTGCGCCTTTGGCGTCTAGTCATGCCGGCCACATGACCACAGAGACGTCCTCAGACAAGCGCTAGCTCTTCGGCTTTGAAATGGAGATGAGCACCGGCCCCTAGAGTTGGAAACAACTAGCACGCATGTGCAGGGGAACCTTTACCTTTACTTTTTTATTCTTACTTACGGTATTTTAAATATTTTTTTAAAAAAACTAACATTTTTTTCTAGGTAGTTGTATAATTATTTCCTGAATGCACTTTTATGTGGGAACTGCATCTTGCAACAAGTTATTTTAAGTGTTCAAATTAGAAGTTTTCTTTCTAATCTTAGTAGCACCTTGTACATAACAAGGATATTGGCGAAAGATAGATTGTGCAAAAGGTTCTGACTCAAAGGTTCTGTTCAGTCCTTATTTAATCCATTCCAAGTATTCTAGAAGTTTTCTTACTTCAAATTGGGTCTATTTCAAGTATTATGGCAGGTCAGAATAGCACATTCTGACTTCTAGAAAATTTGGAGAACTTTAGTGTCTAAATATTCAGTTTTTGAAGCTTAAAATATAATGTTCTAGGTAGTAAAATACTTATCCATCAATTTTTAATATTCAAAAATGATGAACTAATGTTTGTTTGTTTTGTTTCCATGATTGATTTTTTGTAAAATGTTTATCCTGTTTTTTGTTACATAAATTCTGTTGTATAATTTTTGTAAAATGTTCATGTCTGTTTTCAGTTCTACTGCATATTGCTCCTTGTACAAACAGAAAGAATAGTATGCAGCAAGATAATCCTTATTTGCTGCCATATGGCTTGATATTTATGCAGATGTTTGTAATCAGGGTCTAGAATTATTTGTTTATGATATGAGGCTTTCAAACAAAATTAAAAATTCATTGAGCCTGCCAAACCAATTTTAATCATTATGCCTATGATAAAATTTAAAAACAAAATTCTAATATGCGGAATTCTTCATTCACTTATTAAAATGGCTGAAAATGACAGTAGGAAAGATGATTTCATTCTGTACACAATTCTGTGCCTGCATTGCCTCTCATGGGGATATTGATGGTTTGGAGTGAGAGGCTACTCTGTCTATCATGGATGTCTCAGACTTGCAAAGAGCCTTACATTCATAATAATACTTGAAGAACACTATTAAAACATTCCAATAACTCTTATCATATTACGGGAATGATCATTAGCTGCAAAAGTAGTAACCTGGGCATCTATACACCTTAGGCTTTTATAGATTTTTTTTTTACATGTTTGCTCATGAATATGTCCTATTCTGTCTCAAAGCAATGACGTTAATGTAAAATGACTATTATAGTAGCAAGTTTATCCTAACATGCATTAAACTAAATTGAACTTTTTTGTCATTGTTTTCAGTGCATGCAGGAGATGGGAAATACCAAGGCAAGATTACTTTATGAAGCTAATTTACCAGAGAACTTTCGAAGACCTCAAACAGATCAGTATCCTTTTTTGCATTTCCATTTTTGAGGGACATTGGAGTACTTTTATATGATGATGATGTTAAAATGGATGCATGCATGCTGCACAATGGCCAAATATAAATGTCAGGATTCTGAAAGGTGTAAAAGTACTTTTTTTAAAAAAAAATTAGGCTGTTTAAACTTAAAACACTATTTCCATTTTAGTTTGATAAAGATAATATTTACTTCAGGAATACAGGAAGACAGGAAAAAGTGTCCCATTGCTTAAATGTAAAGTTACTAAAGATGTCTGTGGTACATCTGGCATATTTAAACTAAAGAGCCAAAGTTAGCATATTAATAGCGCATTAGAATTTACCATGGTGGTGGATTTTTGAAAGTGGAAGGTTTGGAAACTTAAATCTCCTCATGCAAAAAAAAAATTATATTGAGGAAATTGGTTGAACTCAAACTAAATTTATCTTATCTTATAGAACAATCCTTCTCATCACCAGTATTCCAGCTTTGACCCCCATGCTTCCACTTTTCCAAACTAGTTGAGCAAGAGCGAATCCAATCAGTAAGAAATCTAAATAAAGCTATAGATCCATCATAAATTCTAATTTCCGTTAGTGAATATGCTTGGAATGACAAGTTTAATTTATTCTAGCGCCTTGAGGGGAAGTGATGAAATAAATATAGTGCAAGTGGGGCTATATTAGTAAAAAAAAATGAACTCCCATTTTTAAACTTTAGTCTGAATAGAAAAATTGGAGAAAATATGTGGTATTTGTCATGTATCAAAATGATTATACCAAGGTTATAAAATTATGTAAATGTGCCTTTACAAAATCAAATATGAGAAAGAACATTCTAGTATAGTAATGAATATTGAATAGGCATCCTAAATTTGAAGCAGTTCAGTTCTGGCTTTAGAATTATTATATAAAATTACAGTTTCTGCACTGAAAACGTTTGTTGTATGATAGCTTTTGTGTGTATGTTTGTCTCTGTGCATGCATATGCATGCATCTTTTTTTTTCTTATTTTGTATTTTCCTTAAACTAACTTATTCAGAGCTGTGGAGTTTTTTATCAGGGATAAATACGAGAAGAAAAAATACTATGACAAAAATGCCACCCATGTCACCAGTGTAAGTAAATATAAATTATTATTTTCTGAATTACTCTGAAGTAATATGTGCACATGAAAACATAATTATATAATATAAATATTATTAATGTTAATTCATATTGCTAAGCACATTGATTTGTGTTTCTTAGATTGTAAGCCGCCCTGAGTCTTTGGAGAAGGGCGGGATATAAATGGGATTTATATATTTATATATATATATATATCCAAGAGGTATGAAATATATTATTAATACAATGTTATTATTAATAATATTAATACTATAAATAGTATTACATACATCTAAGAAGAGGTATTAAATATATACCAGAGAAGTAATCCCATTATAATAGAAACAGATTTTAGTAACACTTATCTCCATTGCTATAATTGTATACTTGGTTTTACTTGTATAGATAATTAAATATTTTGATGGATATTTGAGGGCTTAATTCAGTGAGAACTTTCACCTCTAAATGTACAGGATTGTATGTTGTGAAACATGAACACTGTTTCTGAGTACTTTACTTTTGTTAGACAGTTTACAGAGTCTGAAATAGGATATAACTCTAATCTTAATCCCTAAGGAAAATACATTAGGTGCTTATATTAGTTTAAGGGCTGTAAGAAGAGTGGAAAAATCTGGAACAGGGTATGGAAACACAGTGCAGAAGAACAGGATAGATCTGCTGTTGTTAATGCAAAAAGAATGAATATTTCAATTAATTCATAGTGGAAATAGGGTAATTTATCAGTTGTGAAGTTAGTCACATGGTTGTTAAGTGAACCTGGCTTCCTCATTGTCGTAAAAGGCGATCACATGACCCCAGGACACTGCAAACGTCATAAATACATGCTAGTCGCCAAGCATCCAAATTTTGATTGAGTGATCACAAGGATGCTGCAGTGGTCTTGGGGGTGTGAAAAACGGTCATAAATCACTTTTCCCAGTGCCATTATAATTTTGAATGGCCACTAAACAAATGGTTGTAAGGTGAGGACTACCTGTTTGCAGCTTGAGATGGGAACTCAGTACCTAATTCTCTGGGTTATAGTTCCTTGATACTTTTCTACTCAGAAAGCGTTGTATACATTGGATTTTCCTTGCAGGACTGGCCACTTGCCTTTACTAAAAAATAGTGTGTAGTCGACACAAACTGTAGTAGAACAGTTTCAGGAAATCTTTGAGGCTTTTGTAATTCAAAGAGCACACAGTAGATCAGGGGTGTCAAAACTGGTGGCCCATGGACCGGATGTGTCACGCACAGGCTATGCCCACCCTGGCTCTGCAATACGTCACAATACGTCACGTGATGCGATCAAGTTTGGTACCCATGCTGTAGAATGGTCTCATCATGGAAGCAGGAAAACTTCTCTCCTTATAAACTGGTTATCATAGTGAGTAAGATTGATCACACGACACTCAATTTTATCAGAAAGGAAATGATAGAGGTCCTTGTTTGCCTGCTTCCGCTCCTTTCACCTCAAATGCTTCCATTTTCTGTTTTTCCTAAGCAAGGAGTCTCACTTCCACATAAAAGTGCTGGTCTGCACTACTTACTTGCTTATTTTTTAAAAAAAATTCCTCCGAGCTCAGCACAAACTCCAAAAGCATTATTCTAGATAAATGTGATACTGATCTCTTTGCTTTATTGTACACTTATCTGGCGTTTATTAATTAAATGGACTCTTTTAAGAAGATAAATTGAGGCAGATGTCCCTATGAGACAGCATTATTAGAACTGTGCATGCATACTGATGTCCATGGTGTTGCATTGTTTATCTCTTGTATAGGCTATGCAGTGATGCTAGAAGGGAGGAAAAAAGTTAGGTCTGGCCTTTCTGTGAGCCATATGGGAAGAATAAATTGAGAGGCACACCTAAAGCAGTCTTCCTCTAGCTGGATTTCAATGACAGGTAGTCCTTGACTTATGACCATTTATTCAAGGACCATTTGCAAGTTACAGTAACACTGAAAAAAGTGACTTGTGATTAGTCCTTGCACTTAATTAAGACTGTCACAATGTCCTCTCGGTCACCTGATTGCCACTGCAACCTTCCCAAGGAGCTTCTGACAAGCAAGGTCAATGGGGGAAACCTAGTTCACTTAATGAATGTGTGATTGATCATAAGTTGAGGACCGACTATATCAGACATGTCAAACCCGGGGCGTCACATGACGTCGCGAGACGTATTGGGACTGTTGCCATTGCCGGCAATGGGGTGGGTGTGGCTTCCGGATGACGCAGTTTGACACCCCTGGACTATATCAACTTTAAACATCTTCAGCAATAGCTATGTTGACTGAATAATCCTGGGAGCTGATATTCACAGTATCAGTACTCATATTGAGTAAGCCTGCTTAGAGTAAATCTTAAACAATGTTTCCTATTGTCATAGTACAGCAGTTGTGGCGTAAACATTTCTACAACCATCTTGTCCTGACTGAGGTTGGACCCTTTAGAATAGGAATGGGGAGCTATGGCCCCTTTATGACTTGTGGACTTCAACTCCCAGAATTCTTGAGCTAGCAGGAATTTCCAGCTTGGCGGCCCAGAAGGAAAGGGAGGAACAGGGAAATATGCGCGCGTGCAGCCCATGTATACGCAAATGGGTGCACACACAGCATTGATGCTAGCGTGCATGCCCAAGCAGGCCACGCATGCCCACGGTGTGCTGGTGCCCTTGCAGATGTGCAGATGGGCTGCTAGCACCCACGTGACGGTGATGGTGCTAGCGCACCCGCGCATGCGCAAACAGGGCCACTAATGCCCACATGGTGGCGCTACCACAAGTAGGGGTGCTCATCTATTCCAGTGGCCAACAGGCCTCACCCTGGTAGTGGGTTGCAGACCATAGGTTGGAGACCCCTGCTTTAGAACATTGTATTTGATAAATAAGGTGATCGCAAGCCTAAGAAAAAGTTTTGCTCATATCTGAAGGAGCTACTGTCAGTCAAAGTAGATCCAGTATTTGGCTAAGTAACAATTCTTCTGGTACAAGATTCCTATGTCCCATTACCTGCATGGTTTGCTACAATTCTAATTGGACTGAATAGGAGGCAATGCAGTAGGGAGACTACAAATGGAATATACTTAAAATATGAATATAGGAAGAAGTAATTTTAAAGTTGTCTTTCCTGTGTAATTTGTGTTCCATGTTGAAAAGTTTTTAAGATTCGAATTTGGGGAAAAAAGTTTATTGCTACCCACAGTTAACAAAAGACAAGTCTTTTTGATTGTGCTTGTGTATGGTAACATGAACATTTGTGGATGTCTCATGTATGACGATCACTTGCATTCCTACACTGACTGAGCAATACTGTGGGTAAAGCAGAAAATAATACAACAGATTGTGGATTATGTAGAAATGCTCACAAAATTACAAACTTCCTTATAATATGCTTGTTAGTTTATGATTAAAAGGCTCTTTTTGATTAACAATATTTTCTCCTTGCTTTCAAAAGAGGGTTAGGGTTAGGTAGTTATATATTTCGTTTAGCATTATTATTATTTTTTCCTTCATTAAATAAATCCGTTAGAATGAGCAAAAACAAAGATTCCTGTGCCTGTTTCTCTACTCCTGTAGGATAGTATCCTTTTTTTAGTTCAGGACATTAATAATTCATGAGTCATGCTGGATAAAACTGAACAATGGGATGAGAGGCTTAATTATTTTTTCTTGTGTTAGTGATGTGATCTTATCAGACTTCAGTTCTTACTTTATATTCTAGCAGATTCATCCAATTGAGCATTTACTATACCCTGATCGGATTTTAACCTTTAAAAATGTCTTTAGTAAATTTTGAAAGGGCAGTTGAATCTGTGTGGCATTCTATGTAATAATTAATTTATGTACCTCCAGTTAAATACTAGGTTGAACTGAAGAAGTCATTGACACACATTTATCTTGTTTGAAACAGAATTTTTAAAAATATTTTCAGTAGCAAAATTAGCCTGAACTTAGTCTCTTCTCTTCTCTTCTCTTCTCTTCTCTTCTCTTCTCTTCTCTTCTCTTCTCTTCTCTTCTCTTCTCAAAAATTGAAAGCAGTAAAATATGCTGGTGGCTTTACTGTTTCCTGTCATATTGTCTTTTTTCATCTTTCATCTGCTTTGTATAGATGTCTTCCTCTGATGCTGCTCAACCTCAAACATCTTCTCCTTCTCTGCAACCTGCCTCTGAGCAAAGCAAAATGGAGGTATTCCCTCTTCTTGGTGTTTATGTTGTGTTTGGTGCAGATGTGTTCTACTTTTGTTCTGAATGGCTATATACAGGCTAATGCATTTGTTTGTGGCTTACTGTGTGTGAATTTAGCTGTAGTTGTTCATTGTGGTTTCTATGATGCATGGCTTTTAGCATAATGCAAATTCAGCCAAAATGGAATTATATTCTGATATATATTTGTAATTTGTCTTAGGTAGGACTAAAAGTATTTTAAGTCAAACCGTAAATGTTATTGTATTGCATGTTGTAAATCCATCCAAAAAGAATTTCTCCTTGGACTTTTAACAGGTCAGCTTGAACCATTTCATAATAGCATACAAGTCTGTCCTAGCGTCATAGTTCTGATAGATGAAACCCATTAAAGAACTTCAAGGCAAGAATTCCTCCTTAAAGAACATTTTATTCAGGAAACAAAAGGATTGGCACTACATAGTTGAACCCAAAACTAGATTCCTTTCCCCCAGATACAAAGTAACAAATTGCAAGTCCCACCCCCACAAAGCAGTCCTAAATCACATTCTCCAATTAGCCAGGAGCAAGGGCTCTCTCCCCAGCCCGCCAAAACATCTGTTTGTGTCCTTGAGTTCCCATGGAGATGCATTGTTATTATGGCTAGCTGAGCTCAAGCATTCACCCCATCCCCCCTTCAACACCTAATTTCTAAACAGAGGAAAAAGCATGTTAAAAGCAAAATAAAAAAGGCTGCAATTTCCATCAGTTGTCAGAGCGGGAAGATCCAATGTTACAGTGTTGACGCTTAGATTTGCAACTTAAATTGTTTCTTAGATAGATTTCCTCAAAATAATTATTGTTATGAAGATAATGGATTCCAAGCAGAATTGCCAAGTTATTAGCATAATTTTGAAAATGAATTATTAATTAATAGAAAGCATTCCTCATTTTCAGTCGTCTGTGTACTCATTCAGTAATCCTCCATCCTGAGCATGTTTTCTTTGAAATAAGATCCTTTCATTTCAATAACACTTATTTCCAAGTGATTTGATTTGAGATTTTAGGCTGTCTTTGTATAAATATCCACATAATGAAAATGTCAATTCCACATACTTTCCAAAATGAGAGCCGGCCACAGTATCTTGGACTACCTCTTTATTGTTTTGTTAGTCTTGAACCTGGTTTAAATTATGTCCACTGGGGTTTGCATATAGAGCTTGAATTGGAATTGTAGGCTTTTAGTTATCTGTTTGCTTGTTTGTTTGTTTAGAGTATTTGCAGGCCATTCACTCCTTTAAGGCTGGGGGGGGGAACCTACACAAACAATCAAAATGACTGAAGACTAATCCCTTGTCAGATGAACCACATAATCACATTCAAATGTATTGTTATATAGTCATTTTCTGAATCATGCTGATGCTTTTTAAGACATTCAGCGCAATGTGCAATTTTAAAAAAATGCAACAAATAAAATAATAGTATAGTGAAATAAAGCAAAAATAAAAACATTCTATAGCAGGATAGTTACTATTAAAATAGCTAGAATTGGCAAGGTGCCACAAAAAGGGTTCTAATGTTGGTAATGACCTACAAAGCCCTTCATGGCATGGGTCCAGAATACCTTGGGGAGCACCTGCAGCCGGCGTCAACTTCCCTCCGCCCAGTACGCTCCCACAGAGAGGGCCTCCTCAGGGTGCCACCGGTCAAAGAATGCCGACTGGTGGCCCCCAGGGGGAGAGCGTTCTCTGTGGGTGCACCGGATTTATGGAACCATCTTCCGGTTGAGCTCCGGATGGCGCCCGATCTCCGCTCCTTCCGGCGCGATCTTAAAACCCATCTCTTTAAACAAGCTGGCCTGGCCTGATGGGACGGGGTGGGATTTTTATAAATGACTTTAATTTTAAATTTGTATTAATTTATGGGCATTGTTTAATCATGTTTTAATAATTTTAATTTTTGTATCTAGTTTTTATGTATTGCCCTGTTCACCGCCCTGAGTCCCCTGGGAGAAGGGCGGTATATAAATTAAATAAATAAATAAATAAATAAATAAATAAATAAATAAATAAATAAATAAATATTTTATATACTATCCAACCTGTCCTTTTTAAATCATGAGACATACCTGAGTCTCTGATGAAAATGTAGATTCTAAGCTTACTCCCAAAGAAAGAGGAAGCCTTGCAATGCAGAAAGTCAGAATTATGTGTTCATTGATAGAGAAGCCTTTATTGATCAATATTAACATTATCAATTGCTTTGGAAACAAATTGAAAGCCAGGACAATTGGTTCAAAATCAGTGATATGGGAATCCTAAGGTACACATCAGGTAAGTATGTGGGTGAAGTTTTTGAACTCTTTAAAAGTGACATCCTGTATAGAACATGTTATAATAATCTATCTGACATGTGTCGCAATCATCAGATCACAGGCACTATGTATTATCAGCATTATCACGAAACCTAATCTCAGTGCTCCAAGTGTTTTTCTGATGATATCTTATATAGAAGATGTAAGAATGCAATATACAACCTTTTAGAAATCTTGTGGTGTAATGACATCAGGACTGAACAGTAATTCCCATACCATCTCTGACAGTTTTTAGCTAAATAAACCATGCTATCAATTCCTGTTAGCCAAACATCTCAGGATAAAATGATCTATAAGTTTCAAAATCCCACAAAACCAATAGCAGTGGAAAGGATTACTATGATGAGACTATGGAGAAAGCCAATGGAAAATAGAGAAGAGATATATTCAATTTTCTAGTCTTTCTGCTGCATATTAAGGGGAGTATGCTTAATATATTAGATATTTGAAGTGATTGCAAATGTAGTATATGGTCAGGTGAGCCTTGTAATATAACTCTTAAGATATCATATAGTATATATAAAGGTAAAGGTTCCCCCGCACATGTGTGCTAGTCGTTTCCGACTCTAGGGGCCGGTGCTCATCTCCGTTTCAAAGCCGAAGAGCCAGCGCTTGTCCGAGGACGTCTCCGTGGTCATGTGGCCGGCATGACTAGACGCCAAAGGCGCACGGAACGCTGTTACCTTCCCACCGTAGTGGTCCCTATTTTTCTACTTGCATTTTTTACGTGCTTTCGAACTGCTAGGTTGGCAGAAGCTGGGACGAGTAACAGGCGCTCACTCTGCTACACGGCACTCGGGATTCGAACCGCCAAACTGCCGACCTTCTGATTGACAAGCTCAGCGTCCTAACCCACTGAGCCACCGTGTGTATATATGGGTCTATATAGCCACCTATATAGACCCATATATACATAATATATGAAGATTGCAGTTCTGATAGAAATACATGTCTTTCTGAAATAGATATTTCAGTTAAGTTTTAGAAGTTAATATAACTGACATTTTAAAGATTTATTATATACAATATAATAATGTTTAATGGAACATCTTTCCACAGAAGGAAAAAGAAAAGAAGAAAGAAGAGAAAAAAAGGGACAAAGAACCAGAAAAAACTTTGAAAAACTTAGGAATTGAAAAAGTAAGATTGGTTTATTTGTATGTTTTAAGATTATATCATTATTCATAATTAATAGTACATAGTGTTGTAAATTCATTGCAGGTTTTTTTTTATTCTCTTACTGTTACAAGTCTTGGCCTTTTGGCTAAAATAACTTTTCATAGTTTTAGTTAAGATCACTTGACTTAACTAGTTTCAGAAGCATTAAATCTGAATATTTTGTACAATTGTGCTTTAAAATATGAATTGTCTTAACATCTTAAAAAGAAACTTCCAGGAAATGCCTGGGCTATAAACTACATTGGAAAGTAGGGGGAAAAATTGGAAAATTGAAGCAAACGATATGGACGTGTATGTTTATATAGTCATGAGGAAATGAGATTAGCTGGAGGGAGACTATTTTTTTTCCCTAATAGCATGAATTGCATGGATATTGCAGCCGGAAAGGTTAACAGTGTAAAAAGTTTGTGGTGGTTCCTCTAAAAAAATGAATTCACAAGGAAAATAATAACTTTTTCATTATTTTAGTCGGAGTAGGGTGTTAGGTGTCTTCTTGCAATTTTCCTTCTGTACTAATAATAGCTGATAGTTTATCTTGAAAGGAGTAGTTGTGCTTTTTTTTTAATAAGAGAGATCCTGGCTTGAGTAACAACAATCTTGAGAGTTCTAAATTTGTTTTATGAGCTGTACTGTCACTGTTGCCATTGTTTTTTTTAAAAAAAATACTTTTGACCTTGGACAAGGGCATAGAGAAGGGGTAAAGGGATGAAAATAATTTTGTTTTGTATGACTTGTACTTTTGTTAATAAAAATGGGCAAATCCTATGACATCAGTATTTCCCTCTAGTCCAGCCTGTTCTCAACTTCCTGTTTCAAATTGCCATGTTTTAAATTCCTTGCTTTTATTTATAGTTTACAGCTTTTTCCCAAAAAGTTTTTATAAGTTTTTTTTTAATTCATATCATCTACTTTGCTCATACTAGCATATAGTTTCATGGTAATAGTGAAACAAAGCAGCATAAATAAAATATGGGTAGATCTTGCTTACCGACCATTCATTCAGTGACTCTTTGAAGTTACAACAACTCTGAAAAAGGAAAGTTAACAACTGGTTCTTGTCACAGCACATGTATTCTCTCTCTCTCTCTCTCTCTCTCTCTCTCTCTCTCTCTCTCTCTCTCTCTCTCTCTCTCTCTCTCACACACACACACACACACACACACACACACACAAAGAGTCCTTTCATATAATTGTGATTTGGCAACGGGCTTGCACTTAAAACATTTGCAGCATCCCATGGTGACATTATTGCCGTTTGTGTTCTTCCCTGCCAGTTTCCCACAAGCAACGTCAGTCAGAAAACTGGCAGAGAATGTTGCAAGTGGCTCTGGTAAATTACTTGAGTGTGTACCAATACTCAACTCTATGCATTCTGTTTCTGAGGCATATACTTCATCTTTTCTGCTCCTTCATCTCCTAGAGCAGAATTTCCCAAACTTTCGGCCTTGGCAGCCTGGAAGGAAAGAGAGCAGCAGGGAAATGTGCATGCACAACGGCAGTAGCATGCACGCACATGCACAAGTGGGCTCCATGCACCCATGGCCTGCATGCTTGTGTGCGCATGTGCAAACAGGCTGCTGGCGCCCGTGTGATGTTGGCAGTACTAGTGTCTGCGCATGCGCAAATGGGGCAGGTAGTGCCCTCACGGCAGTGCAACCGCGAGTGGGGCAGAGCTCACCAGGTATTCCTGGGGCCCGGTGGTCAACAGGGCATGGCCCGGTACTGGGCTGCAGACCACAGGTTAGGGACCCCTGTGCTAGAGCTTCTTAGTAAATCAAGGGGTTCTTTGGGATCTGAGATCGAGCATAAGTCTTATCCCATATCCTAGCAGCTAACCAGAGTCATGGAAGAGCACCCCATCCTGCTTCCAGGTGCTTGTTGAGCAAATCTGTGTGGTATCTGGAGCATACCATCTTAAATTGATTAATCATCCTGAAGGAGTCAGTTCTGGCTCAGGCTAGCTAGTTCATTGGAACAAAGTGTAAAACCAAAAGATACAGGCTTGCATTGCAATGCTGTTGCTACCAACTTACCTGTTTTCATTCACCTGTCGCCCCAGATGATCTTGCAGTCTACCCAACTGCACTTTATGCCACCATGCTATCCTTCTTACCTTTAATATTCTCTGTTGTTCTTTTTATTCTTTCTTCGCCTCCCTTGTCACATTCTCCTTTCTATATCCCATTCTTTTCTGAGTGTTCTCTTTCATTATCTCCCAAGTTCCAGATTTATAATTATCCATGCAATTTCCTTTCATGAAGGACCGCTGGCCTCTGTCCCAAACCAATTCTTCCTCAGCATACCTGACTTCTTTCTATTTCTAAGCATGACGATTAATAAATAATCTGTAATTGGCCAAATTTGGTGGTGGTGGGGAAAGGGACTAGCCATTCTGGTCTAAACGGGCAGATATTGGAGAAAGGAGGAGGGACTCAATTCTGTTAAACTTTTACCTCAATAACTTACATTTCTTTAATTCTGATACACATATTACTTTCATTTATTAATGGACCGGCATTGTTTTCTAGTGCAAATTTATTGCCTTTCAGCCTTTCACTCTAGCTGTCAAGGGGTTTATCACGTAAATGATGATAATTATAGCTTATCCTTTATTGGGTTAGCAATCAGCCATTATATCGACGATTAGCTGTTGGTTGCTTCTACCCAAGTTACTTCTTCTGTTACATCAGAATTATGCTGTTTCGTCTCAATTTGAATGTGAACTGAAAAAAGGTTTTAACTTTCCTGGGATACATCATTTCCTCTGCATCTGTTTGCAGTGCAACATGAATAGAGCCTGACTTCTCTTCAGTGCGTCAGATTCACAGGGAAAGATGATACGTGTGTGCTTCTTTTTCTGTTTGTGATCCTTTGATTGCTTCATAACATAAACCAAGAAACACTTGCCTTTTCCCTTACAATAATATTCTTTAAATAATCAAGTCTGTCATTCCTGGCTGGTGCTTTGTTCCTGACTTTAAAAAAAAACACCAACCAAAACAATGTTTATTTTATCTGCTGGTTGAACACATGGTGGGTGGGTGCCTATATTTCAGTGACTGCACTTCTGTGTTACGCTCAGTATAGCCCAGCCTTAATGACACTATGAATCATTAGTTTAGAAAGAGCAAGTAAATAAAAAGTATTAACAATAAAATAAGCTACAGACATTACTATTGATACTCTAGGCCTTTTGCTTGTGCTTGGTACAAATAGCATACATCTCCTGATGTTCACCTCTTTCATATCGCTATGCCTGATAATTACTTTAGTTGAAAATCACAACTCTGATTATTATTGTTTCAATTCAGCTGGTACTAAGAACACATTTAGTGAAGCCAGCTGCTGTGTTTGCTGCTCCCTGTTTATTATTTTGCTTGCATGAGTTTTGTAATTTTGAAAAGCGGCAATTTTCAGAGTTCAGGACATGCTTTTTGCCTGGCTTAATTATTCATTGGCTGTCTCTGCTGAATAACGTGCAGTAGCATTACATGCTCTTTTGTTACACTGTTCCAGTGAGCATTGGAAGGCTTACTTGATTCAACTTCAAAAGCACTGTGGAATTAAATTTTCGTTTCCTTTTATGATTGAAAACCTATAGAGAGATTCCAGGCATATTCATTTGATGCAAACTGAGTATTGTTTGTAGAGTCTGTTTGCATTTAGAATGCAGTGTATATTTATAATTTCAATATGCAGTGCTGTCTTGGATCAACGAACACATTACAAGCAGCTTTAAATATCTCCTGTAGTAACAAGGAAATGCTAAGCTGAGAAGAGCTGACTTGTGCTTTGAAAATGATCTCGGATTATGCCTTAGAAGAGCATGACATTTGGCCACATTCTACTTCTGCAAATATTGGTTTTAAAAAGTGTTTTTCTATGTCTTGTTATTTGAAAACCCATATGTGAAAAATCCATTGGGATTATCTGTTGATGTAATGTTTAATTCTTTAATCAGGAAGAATTGTATGCTAATAAATTTAAACTCTGCATTCATACAGTATATGAATAATAATAATATCTCTTATTACTGGTATATCTTATGTTGCAGCATACCAAAGAATTGCTTATGATCCTTGTAGAAAATGTTCGGTCTGAAATATTGTGTCATGGTTCCAACAGATGAAACCCTTCAAAAGAACTTTGAGGCATTATTTTCTTTAAAGAATCTTTTATTCAGGAAACACAGTATCGGCACTACATAGTTGAACCCCAAAACTAAATTCCCCTGCCTTGGATACAAAGTAACAAATTCCCACCCCTAATAAACAGTCATAAATCACATTCCCCAATTAGCTTGAAGGGCGGGCTTTCTCCCCAGCTCTCCAGCCCGCCAAAACATTATCAGCTCCGGACCCATTTTGTCCTTGGATTCCCACGGCAGAGTTATTATTATTATGACTAACTGAACTCTCACTGCAATCCCCCTCTCCCAGCACCAACTAATCCTAAAAGCCTAGAGAAAATAGTTGCATTTTCATCTGTTGTCAGAACAAGAACATCCGATGTTAGCAGCGTTGACATCCGCCCCCCTTTACAAAAAGGACAAATCCTGTAATGCAGACAAAATCGTATGTTAGGGGTTGTCTTTTGGTTTGTTAGGGTGTTTCTTATAGAATTTATCAATGAGTCTGTCAGCTTTTACATTGCTAGCTTTTACCCAGGTGGCTTCAGACAACGGATACCCTTTCCATTGCACCAAGTACTGTAGCTTCCCTTTAAAAAGTCTAGAATCAAGAATACGCCTCCCTTCATAGTGAGTCTGTCTTGCTACTATGAGAGGTCCTGATGCCTTCTTGGGGGGAGGTCGTTAGGTGGAATCCCGAAAAGGTTTCAACAGGCTACAATGGAACACAGGGTGGACTTTCCCTAAGAGTCTGGGAAGCTTTAATTCTATCGTGACCGGGTTAATGATCCTTACAATGGGAAGGGTCCTAAGTATTTCAGGCATAACTTCTTACTAGGTAACTTAAGCCATAAATATTTTGTGGACAAATAAATCTTTTCCTCAATTTGGAATGGCCTTTGAGGAGTTCTCTTTTTATCTGCTTGCTTTTTTATATGTCGTAGAAGCCTTTTTCAAAGCAATTTTCATGGTTCTCTAAACTTCTTCCTACCCCTTCACCCACTGATCAAGAGTTTGGGAAGTGAGGGGTCCCTGTGGATATGCAGGTATTGGGCTGAACTGTTTTCCTGTGGCCACTTTAAAAGGTGTGAAACCAGTGCTGCTGTGAACAGAGTTATTGTAAGCCACCTCTGCGAAAGGGAGGAGGTCAGTCCAGTTTGTCTGCTGATAATCCACATAGCATCTGACATACTGCTCTACCATTGAGTTCGCGGATTCAGCCACCCCATTGGTAGACAGGTGAAAAGCCGATGACAGTCCTTGAGAGACAAGCCACTTAGCTGAAGAAAACCCTTCCAAAACTTGGCTGTAAACTGCACCCCCGTTTTTTTTCTTTAAATAACACCGGGGCTCCCACCTGAGATTTGGCCCGTTCAATAAATCCCTCTTGCTAGGTTCTTGTTCACATTCTGCTGCATTTCCTCCATCTCAAGCGGGGTACATCCTCAGTCGTGGGAGTTTAGCTCCCGGGAACAGTTCAATGGAGCAATCATTAGGCCAGTGGAGAGGCAGGGTGTCACATTCTTTCTCACTAAAAACCTCCACTAGGTCCCAGTACCTGCTGGGGATGAGTGGCTCACCAGGTTGAAGCAGAGCAGCTATCTTCGCTAGCTTGTTAGATGGGCTAAACTCTTCGGTAACATCAGTCGAGTTAAGAGGGGGCTTGGGTCCTATAGGTAATCTCACAGTTCTCATTCCCATCCAGTGTTAGCAGCGTTGACATCTTGCTTATCCTTATTTCTCCATTGTCTTATATGAAACTTTTTTCCTAGAGTTGTAAGTCATATTCAAGTATTATCTGCTTCTTTCATTTCTGCATGAGGTGTTAAGATTAGAGTTTAATGGAAGTGGACAAAAGTATAAAACTTAAGAACTGAAATACCCTGACCAATTTAGCCCATTTGGCTGCAGTTAATCAAAGCAGTGTGATTAATTATATCAAATTAGAAATGAATATTTGATTTTGCGAATATGCTTTTGGAAGTGACTGTCCATCCTTTAAAGTGCTTTTGAACAGCAATTGAATTTGTAGAACCAGTGGTCCATTCTGGGCCTTGCAAAAAAAGGGCTAGGCTAGGGCATCAGCTAATTTGCCAAAGTCAACAAAAAATTAGCTACCAGTTCTACCGGACTTGTGCGAACCAGCTGAATCCCACCATTGCCCTTATAAGAAAATCCAAACTAGTCTCCTATTTCCATGAGAAAATATGTAATTCAAAATTATAATTCTCTGCCTCCTTAATCCATTATTAACCTTCCAAAATCCATATATTAAGCACATTTTTGCTGCATAGTCTACAATAAAAAATGTCTTTAAAACTTTTAAAGTCAAATTTGAGTCATTATCTTTTAAATACCGGTAAGTGAAAACCTACCCAATGAATACAATAAAACTTGTCCAAAAGGTCTTGATTTTTCCACCATACCCACCCCCTCAAAAAAATCCAAAAATGATTAAGATACAAGGCTTTGTCCAGCTTGATGTCCATACATGCTGCTTTGCGATATGAGCTTGATATGAGCTTCCAGCCAATCCATTCATAAGCCAACCATTAAAATGGCAGTTTCCATGGTTTACTCATGAGGAGCATTTGCATGCAGTTATGCTCAATGATCCTTTTCTTTGTTCCGGTGTGATATGTAATTTCTGAATTTGATTGAGCTAGAGCTGAAAAGTTTTAACATTTCTAGGTAAAAAAAAACAGAGGTGGTAGCAATATTGGCACTTGAAATGATCCTTGACCATTTGGTCAAATCAATTCCTGGTCCAGGTGTGATTGACTTGACATCCTTTTCCTCTGCAGGGTCAGATCTGCTTTAATGGTCTGCCCAGATACCAGACCAAACTCTCTGATTTCCAGCAGCACTTTTAAGATTTTCCTGACAAACTAGGAAGCAAATGCCTGGTCTGTGACTAGCAAGAGGTGGTGACTTGGCCTCTGATGAAATCTCCCCTGAGTGGCTGATCCCTGGGTTTTCCAAGGACTTCTGGGAGATGGAAAAGCTAAAGCAATGCAAGTGCATAGATGATGAACAAGTACTGTGTAACTGAATTTGACTGGTGGGTGGGGGTGGGTGGGTGTTACCAAATGTTAGACCTGCTTTATGGCAATAAGGGTATAGCATTCTTAAATTTCCTCTCATTACAGCCACAAGTGGTCAGCGCTCTGTCGGGTAGCCAACTCCCTTTTGATTAATCACCTTGCTGCTTTGACCACTTTGTTTGACATATTACTGATAACAATCTCTCAAATTCACCCTCATTAAGACTCCACTTGGGTAAGGTCTTGTGTGATGATTGAGTATCAGCTGGCCAGATAATCTGGGTTTTCTTTTGGCCTGTTATCTCTGGGGAAGCAGCTAGGATGCTCGCAAGGATATTCCTGACTATACTTTCCACACCTGACTTCTTTGGGCACTTGGGGAGGAGCAGTAGTTTCCTGGGTCCAGGAGATTGTGAATACCTCATTGTGTGAATACCAGTGGCCTTAAGGTGTTTGATCATCTCTTCCTTAAGAGATTCTTCCTGGATCCAGAGATATAGACAACTATTGCCCAGTCTTTTTTTTTAAAATCCCATTTATATCCCGCCCTTCTCCGAAGACTCAGGGCGACTTACAATCTAAGAAGCACAAATCAATGTGCTTCGCAATAGCCTTCATTCTATGTATATCCCTACTTATTAGGGCTTTGGGGGGGGGGGCTCAAGCGGCATTTTTACAAAGTCAGCTTATTGCCCCCAACAATCTGGGTCCTCATTTTACCTACCTCGGAAGGATGGAAGGCTGAGTCAACCTTGAGCCTGGTGGGCCTGGTGGGACTCGAACCTGCACTAATTGCTGGTGTTACTTAAGGAGGCATTAGCCCACTGCTCCACCAAGGCTCTTCCCTTTTATCTGTCAAGGTTCAGACCCCTGTATGAGTAGAGACAGCATTAATACATTTACATAACAGAGATTCCCAGAGGGAACATATATGTAAGTGCTCTTATTACTTGCTCTACAATTCTTCTAATCATTCATTCATTCATTCATTCATTTTCTGTAACCACTAATAGTCAATTGCTTGACTTGGGCAACTATAGAAACTGAATAAGTAAGTATCTGGCTGGAAAGTTCACATATAAAGCTGGTTTTGATTCTTTGGTGATAGAGCAAAGAGAACAGAATACAGATCTAAGTTAATACGGCACCCACCAATGTTTGTACTAGAAGTTGCATAAATAGTCAAATAAATTCGGTGTGAAAGCTAGTAGTTAATGTTTCTAGGGAACAAATTTTGAATGGTTCCTGAGGATGCGCACTAAAAAAACTTGTTACTGTTTGGACACATTCCACAAAGATTTGATCCAGGCTAAAATATGTATTTGGCTTATGTTCCAAGTTGTCTTTTAATCTTTGCAGAAACTGCAACTTACTTACTGGGAATAGTTAGTAAATTGAATGGCTTGACTGAGTGGGGATTTTAATCATCGTCAATCTGTATGCTGACCATATACGAGTAAGCCTGTTTGGAAGAAAATGAGCATGTGTTTAAGAACCAAGGAAGAAATATTAAGAATTTGCACTATGCTGATAACACTACTCTGATAGGTGAAAACGGAAATAATTGGTAAACTCTAGAAATGAAAGTCAAGGAGCACAATGAATAAAAACATAAAGAAGAGCAAACTAATGACAACAGTGCAGCAAACAAGCATAGAATAGCTGTGAGAAGAGTGTCTATACTAGATCGATAGATAGATAGATGATAGATAGATAGATAGATAGATAGATGATAGATAGATGATAGAGAGAGAGAGAGAGAGAGAGAGAGAGAGAGAGAGAGAGAGAGAGAGAGAGAGAGAGAGAGAATGAGAGAGAGATGTATGTATGTATGTGGTAGATAGCTTCTGCCTTTTATGATTATCAACAGCAAAGGAAAAATCCAGAATTATTAGTATTAGTAGGCTAGCAATGAAGGCCTTAGAAAAGATATTCAGAGGTCTTTATCTACCAGATCAAGCAATAGTTTTCCCACTGACACTTTATGGAAACCAAGTTGGAATTTAAAGAAACAGGGTGTAAAGATTTAAAACGTTTGGACTTTAGTGTTGGAGAAGAATATTGGAGAGCTAAGTAAACAAAAGGATCATAGAACAAATCCATTCAGAGTTGCAGTCAAGGCACAAAGACCCAGGTTCATATTATTACATTTTAGACACATTATGCAAAGACCCAACTCTCTTGAGAAATCTATAATGCTGTAAAGATGGAAAGAAAGAGAAGAGGGGAAGATCAGTGATGATGGGTACAGCACTGGAAGACCTGAAGGATGAGATTGGGGCTAAATCAGCCTGGACATCCGCTTACATGGTCACTAAGAGTATTGATGCGAGTTGATGTCACATAATCAGTCAATCTGTCCCGCATTATCTGACATTCAAAAAGCTACATCCTAGTAAATTATTATATGCAAGTAATATTGCTGTTGTGTTGTAGCAAAGCAAATGAGAAATAATAATAATAATAATAATAATAATAATAATAATAATAATAATAATAATAATAATAATAATAATAATGTTGGAAGGGACCTTGGAGGTCATCTAGTCCAACCCCCTGCTCAGGCAGGAAACCTTATACCATTTCAGGCAAATGGCTGTCCAGTCTCTTCTTAAAAACCTCCAGCGTTGGAGCATTCACCACCTCTGGAGGCAGGTTGTTCCACTGGTTAATTGTTCTAACTGTCAGGAAGTTTCTCCTTAGTTCTAGGTTGCTTCTCTCCTTGACTAGTTTCCATCCGTTGCTTCTTGTCCTGCTTTCAGGTGCTTTGGAGAATAGCTTGACTCCCTCTTCTTTGTGGTAGCCCCTGAGATATTGGAACACTGCTATCATGTCACCCCTCACCCTTTTCTTCATTAAACTACACATACCCAATTCCAGCAACCATTCCTTATATGTTTTAGCCTCCAGCCCCCTAATCATCTTTGTTGCTCTTCTCTGTACTCTCTGTAATCTAACAGTCTTTGTTCCAAAGGACATTTCAGATCGCCACAACTCTTTAGTTGGCATTGGGTAATCAAATTGTTGCTTCCCACTAATGATCAGATCAGCACCCTGTTAAGATTTGCAAAAATTGCCACGAGATTACTGTTTCAGAAAGCCCCCAGGGTGAAATAGAATGGTGTATTGTCACTTTGCAGTAGGTGATTGTTTTTTTTGAGAGTGATAATTTCTTGGTAAGGTGGTATTATTGCTTCTTTTATATTATGTTATAATGTGTTGTTATAATCTTTTCCCCCCTGTTTTGAAATGCGTGCTGCTTACAGTTGTTTGTGACTGAAACAGACCATAAGAATGAATGAATAAATTAATGAGTATTCAGCTCCCCTCTGGCCTTTTGTAGAGAATAATCAAAGAGTTCTTGTGAAGGTTGTTGAAGTCATGTATATGAATGTCTCTGACCAGCAGGAAATGAATTCTGTCTTTTTTTTTGGCCAATTTGTCTATTGTTTGTGTTCTACTACACACACTAATAATCTTTCCACTTTAAAGTAAGACTGTATGGGGGCTCTTGTTTGTGGTGTTTCACATGTGTATACGTGTTGTCACAATCTCTATTCATTTTTAACAAAGCCTCAGAAGAAAGAAGACCAGCAACTTGATCTTAAAACGAGTCCTAAGAAAGTATCAGAATCAACTGTTGATCTTTTGGGGCTTGGTAAGTAGCTAATTATCTATAATATTGAATAGAATAAATTGAAGCTATGTGTGTATTTGAATTGACAAAAATATATTCAGTGCTGCCTTACTTAAAAGTAGTGAGTTTCTTTTGCAAGAGAAAGTTATCACAACGTTCTGATGAGAGAATGCAATATTCACAGAGCCATGTGAATATTGCATTTTTTTTTGTTTAGTGCCCTCCTAAGGAATCAACATTAATCCTGTGTGAATATGAGTTTGATTTCTCAGGATATAAATCTTCAGCTTGATTGTCGTGCTGACTTAATGGAGGGTTGGGGTTGTTGTTGTTTTTCCCATCGGGCCAGCTATCCTGAAAAACCATAAATGCCAGAGAAAGGAATATATTATTCTATCCTTTCTCCTGCAACTAATTCAGTTTTTATTCTGGACATCTCTCCACACACCCTTTTTATTAATATTCTTCTGCACTGAGCATAGCAGTAGCACTTAGAATTATATACCTTATACTTACATACTTTCCAGCACACTCTAAGTCAGGGGTGTCAAACTCAATTTCATTGAGGGCCGCATCAGCATTGCAGTTGCCCTCAGGGGGCTGGGGGGGGTATGGCCAGGGTGGGTGTGGCCTACTGGGTGGGCGTGGCCAGCTCTACATCGTTCGCATCAAGGGTGCTTATGGGTGCCTGGGCAGGAGTGGGACAGACCTGAGGGTCTCTGGCAGAAGGAGGGTCTCTGGGCCAGGGCCAAGGCAGTGGGGGCCGTTCCCTCACTGTTTCCAAGATAGCTTCGCGGGCCACATGAAACCACTTGGTGGGCCGGATCCGGCCCCCGGGCCTTGTGTTTGACATGTCTGCTCTAAGTGATTTCCAGCAGACATGTCAAACACAAGGCCCGGGGGCCAGATCCGGCCCACGAAGTGGTTTCATGCGGCCCACGAATCCATCCTGGAAACAGTGAGGGAACAGCCCCCACTGCCTTGGCCCTGGCCCAGAGACCCTCCTTCTGCCAGAGACCCTCAGATCTGTCCCACTCCAGCCCAGGCACCCATAGGCACCCTTGATGCGAACGATGTAGAGCTGGCCATGCCCACCCAGTAGGCCATACGCACTCTAGCCACGCCCACCCAGTAGGCCACGCCCACCCTGGCCATACCCACCCGGCCCCTTGAGGGCAACGGCAATGCTGATGCGGCCCTCAATGAAATTGAGTTTGACACCCCTGATTTACAGAGTCAGCATTTTGCCCCCAGCAATCTGGGTCCTCATTTTATTGACCTCAGAAGGATGGAAGTTTGAGTCAACCTTGAGCCAGTCAAGATTGAAATCCTGGCAGTGAACTGAATAAGCCTGCTCTATTGCAGTCTTACCACTGCGCCACCACGGCTCCAAGGAACGTAGGAACCAAGCTTCTCATCATAGCAGGACGGAGTGATTCAGGCCTTTTCAACCAACTTGATTTGTTTCTGTGTGAGTTGTGCAGGACAATTAGATGACAATGCTGACCCTAAGCCAGTAGCTTTCCGTCCCTGGTTTCAGGGTTGCTATTACTTAACAAAGCTATATGTATGTACACCTTAGATATGTAAATCCTATAGTAAATTAAACTGGGTTCTCAACATGCCACCTGGTGATACCGGTGTGGATAAAGATTCTTTGCTTGGTTTCCTCCCAAACATCTTGCCCATATTTTTTTCATTTAAAAAATAATAATTAAAATAATGGCTTCATGTCTGAGTGTGAAATAGAGATTATTTTGATTACTTTGGGAAATTCTTTTTTCTCTCAAAGTGGATGATGCATTCCTGAATCATCTTTCAGAACTTTGGTGCACTTTTAAAGTTGCTGTGCTGGGATTTTTAGATGTTAATTTATATTAGTTCTGATTCCTTAGAGGGTGCTGGGGTATTGTGATCAATAGTGAGACCATTAACCTATGAATTCTCCCATGCTACTTAATTTTGGGGAAGCAGTTGGACTACCTACATATTAGCACTATACCTGCTATACTAATGATGATGCTAATTGCAACTTGCCTCCCCATTTTGCCCATGCTACTGCCCCAGCCTTGCCACTGCTATTCCCACCTCCTCTATCTTGTCTGCCAAAGAAGCATCTTTTCATCCTTAACAGCACACCCCATTATAACTTTATACTTGCACCTGTGTTGCTATCCCATTAGGCTTTGCTAGCATTGTATCACTAGTGAGTTGTACTTCCTACCATGTCAGCAATATTTTAATTAGCAATAGCACTTAGACTTACATACTGCTTCATTAGTGCTTTGCAGCCCTCTCTAAGTGGTTTACAGAGTCAGCATATTGTCCCCAGCAATCTGGGTTCTCATTTTATCGACTTCAGAAGGATGGAAGGCTGAGTCAACCTTGAGCCAGCTCACTTCTAAGTGAGAAAAGTAGATTCTTAGTATTTAAGATTGGCACAAACAATGGCTGTCTTAATTTTCAATATCCTGTAGCCAATTTGAGAAAAGAGCCTTTAGGGATAGGATTGCGGGATATTATAATAGACTTTAAGTAAGACTTTGATTTCACTGTTCCAGAATGCCATAGCGATGTATTAATTTAGACCAACTATGAAGACCATGTAATTCACTCATTACAACAGCTTTACAGGAAACTGAATCTGTTTCCAAGGATAGCTATTAAATGCTGGATTGTCCTACTTAAAAAAAATCCCCCATATGAATTTTCCTAGATTTTAAGATCCTCAAAAGACCAAAAATATTAGTTATTAGAATAATTACCACTCTAGGACAGTATTATTATCCACCTAACAGAAAGCCATGAATAGTGTGCTTGCTTTTGAGTTCTCAAAAAATTATCATGTGGTAAAATGTATTCAGAACAAAAGGGAGTTAAGATGGTGGGTGTTATTTACCGGTAAATAAAATTATTTATTGTCATTTTTCTACAGGTAAGTTAACAACTTTGCTGATCCAGTTCATTGAGAAAAGATAACATTTTTTTTTACTAGTAGTGTAGTGGTATTGTTGTTATGGCCATTCATTCCAGATGACTCTGGGCAGCAGTTGTTGCCTTAGTTGCTATTCCTGTTCAGTCTCTCATATTCTACATTTTGTTATATATAAAAAGGAGAATCTTAGGCACTGTATATTTTAAAACATTCAGGAAATTACTGGAATATTTTACTGTGACATGAGTGCAAAGAATACACTTAGCACTTCTAGGGCTCTACAAATATTTAATGTGTGACTTGAATATAGGTTACCATAAAGTACCAATGGTTTAAAATGATTTGCAAATACGTCATGGATAGATTTTCCCTTCTTATATTTCCTGTTTATGTCTGGAAAATAATCAAATATCTGCAGTAGAATTGGAGAAGCATATGGGAAAAGGGAAACCATTTCCCTTCTCTGTGTATATGAATATAGCGAGAGATGGACCAACATTTTTACACTCATCCTCTTAAAATGTACACTGTGTACTGTTTTGATCTTCACCAGTATATATTCCAGATTGAAGAGCAATATTACCAACAGTTCACATGGTTCATGACAGTGCTTAGAATGTATTTTAGGCTTTGCTAATAATGTAATGTTATTTTTTCCCAACTGATTTCCCAACCTTTTAAAATTCTGCAGATAATACTTGTCTTTTAGCTTTACTGATTAGTATATGTGTCTGTGTATGTTATGTATATGTGTGGATATAAATTTACCATACTAGAGATTTAAAGTAAGTGACATCATTTTTTAAATTTGGAAACAGGCATTTCCTTTAAAATAATACTTTTACAAAACTACTCTTTTTTGGGGGATGCCTTGTAAAACTATGCAATGTTACAGCATTACCTTTTCCATCAAGCTGAAAGGTTAAATTTGCCAAAAGAAGCAAAACTTGTTTTCTGTTTGATGCACCATTTACCATGTTCCATCAAAAATGAAAATGTATAGTTGCAGACTTTACCCATCTCAGCATATTATCACTTAAAAACAAATAATCTCAAACTTCATGTGAGGGCATCAGGGAATTGTTATGTTCATTCATTTTAGATTGATTTTAAAATAACAGACATTAAAGAAAGAGATTTACCAAAAACAAGAAGAAACTAAATTTCCACCTTGTAAACAATATTTTTCCTAAAGAATTTTCTGTATAACTAATGCTCCCTTTGAGGTTTTATAATCCTACTTTGTGATTCTGGAGATCCAGTATTAATTATAGAATAGTAAATTTTTCCCTTTTGGTTTGTGGCAGAGATAAGTGATAATAAAACGGGATGAGGAATTCTGGGAGTTGAAGTCCGTGAGTCATAAAAGGGCTGACTTTGAAGACCCCTGTAATAGACCATTTGGGGGAAAGAATAGTCATTTGTTGAATCCAAATTTATGTATAGACTTAATTTACATCATTTGCATAATTATCCAAATGATGTAAATTAATATAAAAACTTGTCAATTACATAATGATATAAATTGATATAAATGACAAATACAGGCAGCCAGTTGCTTCAGAAGCAGTGGTCTTGTCCTTTGTGATTAAAATCCAAATAAAATGTCCTTGGAATCTAAAGTTCACTATGTAGAGGTCCAGAGGATCAGGGTTTTACTGTGTGACAGAATTGGACAACAAATATGGTTAATTTTACCACAGTTTATCATAACAAACTGTTACAAATCTGCAAGTTTTGTTTTATTCCCAGTAACTGTTGATTACATGATATGTTTGTCTATGTATCTTAACATTTAAACATTTGCCATTACTGCATGTTAGACAGATACACCTAGATAAAAAGTCTCAATCTTGACAACTTTAAAGTGTGTAAACAACATGCTGGGCAGGAGAATTCTGGAAATTGAGGTTCACACATCTTAAAAGTTGTCAAGGATAAGAATCAATGGCTTAGAGTATTATGTCCATGAATGGAAAATTAGGGAATTGAATTGTTATTTATAATTTGTATAAATAGTTTCTGAATAGGCTGGTAACCAGGACACAGATTTGAATTATTTTTAAAATGTATAGTTTACCTTCCAATAATAACTAAACTTATTTCTGAAAAACATACAGAAACAAATTATAAAATCAGATCACAAAACCAAAAAGTTATAAATTTAACCTCATCTCAAACTTGGAAAAATAAAAGATATTCAGTATTAGAATAATATTGGAGTAGACATTAAGATAATTAAAAGGTCTCTCGGAGCATCTGTTAAGTACTATGAGTGATACACATATTGGCTAATCTCCTCAGTGGAGCAGCTGTGTTGTTAACTAAGTTAAGTTTCCAAGCAGGCGTTGCAGGAGTGATCTCCATAGCATCTCATATCTGTTTAAGGATTCTACTTAAAAAGAATCACTACTTCCCTGGAGGTGATACTTGAAATGTATTATAAAATATGCAAGTGTGAAAAGATAGTTATAATTCATATATCTTGAAAACTGTGAATCTCTTTCATACGGATCCCATTGAAAGGAGATCTCAAGGTATACATATTTTGACAGATTATTATAGAACATACATGTCAAACACAAGGCCTGGGGCCCGGATCCGGCCCGCGAAGTGGTTTCATGTGGCCCGCGAAGCCATCCTGGAAACAGTGAGGGAACGGCCCCCACTGCCTTGGCCCTGGCCCAGAGACCCTCCTTCTGCCAGAGACCCTCAGATCTGTCCCACTCCTGCCCAGGCCCCCATAGGCACCCTTGATGCGAACGATGTAGAGCTGGCCATGCCCACCCAGTAGGCCATATGCACTCTGGCCACGCCCACCCAGTAGGCCACGCCCACCCGGCCCCTTGAGGGCAACCGCAATGCTGATGCGGCCCTCAATGAAATTGAGTTTGACACCCCTGTTGTAGAACCCTTGACATAGGGATGCCTGTGGGCAAATGTCCCTTTGTTTCTAGGAAAGTGCTGTTTGCCACTGAAGAACTTGTTATTCATGAGGCCTCTCATAAACTCTTTATTCGTGCATTTATTTATAAAATTCTTGAATTAAATAGTCACCTTCTCTCTGAGAAAAGGTGATTATTTAATTCAAGGATTTTACAGCTAGAAAGAGGAAACTTTTCACTCGAGCATGAATGGTTCAAGCTGTAGAGTTCAAAACAGATGTCAGTTTTCAAATCCAACCCACTGATTTCTTCCAAGGTCTAACTGGAATTTCTTCTCCTTAACCCCATGTATTCCAACAACTAACTGGTTTGTTTGTTTTTTAAGGTGGCCAGACTTTTCTATTTATGTGCCACCCTTTTCTGAGCACAGGGAGAAAAGAAAGTTGTGTGGCCGGTGGAGGGAATTTATTTATCTTTACACGAAGAAGCGATATATGAATGGAATGTGTTTGGGATCAGTCTACTAATGTCAGAGTGTCATGTAGACTCAGCAATTACTGCAGAAAGTAGTTTGCCCTTTAACCTCTCCCCCCCTCCATTCCAATTCTCCCTCTGAAAACCAGTGTTATTGGAGGGTCAACTTAGTTATATGGCTAGGAGTATCAATTGACAAGTTTTGTTTGGATATAACTTTTCCTGGGTAGAGGCAATCTAACTACAGTGAAACCACAGTGAAAGTTTGTCTCTTATTCCCCGAGTATCGTATGTCACCCTGGCAATTGAAGTCATTTGTGTAATGTTTAAATTCTATAAATTGCCATAGATATTGTAAGGTAAAGTAAGCTAAGCTAAGAATTAATGTAATTTAATTGCTCCATCCAGTTTACCTTGGATGCTTTGTTATTTTGAAGACTGTCTTAACAGAACTTACATGCCATGTCTGCTAAGCAGAGGTTCATTAAACTGAGACTTCACTGTTCTGTAGTTCCTATACTATCTCACACCTTGATGATTGTAAAGAACTATATTTGTGTTTTTACAGGTTACAGCCAATATAGAATATGAGATTGCTGAATGAAATTATTATCACATATATATATTTAAGCAATTGCAATGGCATGTATGTTCTTAAACAGCTTGATGAATCAGCATCCTTAACAATGTGCCTTCTTAATATGGGGGGGGGGATAAATTTAGATAATCTTAGGTGATCAGTAAGTTAATTCACAAAGTCCTTGCTATGAGCAACACAGGATAATCTTGACTCATAATAATTGCAATTTACTCACTTATTTTCCCACTGAAATCCACAAGAGTTCCCAAACTCTACATTGTGGCACTGTGGGGTTATTAATTACAATTTTGGACTAGGCCCTAGGGGTTCAATGAAAAACATACTGAGACACCAAGGAAATTTGGGGACCTCTCTAAGTGCCTATTTTCATCCTGGCTTTTCTTGGGTGAATTTCATGTAAAGTTATTTAGTTTGTTTTTCTTCTCCCTTTTATAAATCTGCAGTGTTTTAATGCATTGGCTTCATCTGTGGTTATGTATGTATGTGTATGTGTAATATGTATGCATGTAAAGCATGTAATAGGCAGATCCTCTTGGAGATGTCCTACATTCACTTTAAACTTTATTTATAAATTGTTCTGGACCAACATTAAATGCCAGAATGTATAAATTTGGTATTGGCCTACATCTAGGATATTGCTGTAGAGCACTTTTTTTTTAAGTCTAATGTAGATATTACATTAGGCATTTTTTTCAAAGAATTTTACCGTCAGAAGCAAAGCAGGAAGAAGTACATCCCAAAGGGAAGAAAACTCAAAAAACAGAAACTAATCTTTATAGTGGAAATGTGTGATACGTTATAAATAAATGCATAAATTACAGAGTTCTAGTCCTTTGGAACTGAAAGCAAACTTCAAAGCATAATTTGCAACATTATTTTATAGGTTTGTAAATCTATAAAGTGTAGATGAATATGTTAAAAATAGTTCAATAGTCTGCTGCAAATTTCATGCTGAGAGAAGAGAGAGAAAAAAATAACATGGATATCTAGAGAGATTTAATTTCATGTTTATCCAACTGAAACATGATGCTGAGGCTGTTTCTAACTTTGCAGTAGTAGGAGGATGGTTCTTAAGGCTATCACAGAGATTTCACTCAACATCCAGAAAAAATAAATGAAAAATTACATTATTTTTTTAGTCAGCTACCACTTATTTTTCAAACTAGTGGTTTATCTCCTTTTAGAATTACCTAGGTAGATAGGAATAACATTTGCTATGGGTTTGGAATAGGCTAGAGCAGAGGTCCCCAACCTTTTTGGTTTGGCGGCCCAGAAATGGAGGCAGGCACTGTTATGCACACATTTGCACAAATGGGCTGTGTGCAAGCACATGTGCAAACTAGCGCCGGCGGGATGCTTGGGGTGGCGCTAGTGCTGACGGGATGCTCAGGGTGGGGCTGTGCTAAGGCCGGCAGGATCCTCAAGGCGGTGCTACTGCTGGCAGAATGATCGGGTCGGGGTGGCACTAGCGCTGAGGGATACTTGCAGCGGCGCTAGTACGAGTGGGTGGTGAGCGCTTGCACACACGCCCATGCACTGGCCATCCTGTCATGCAGCGCGGTTGGGGACCCCTGGATTAGGGCATCTCTTTTGGTCACTGCATATATTGTGATTACAACTTGTGATCATGTAAACCAAAAACCTCTTTACTTTTCTTCCACCCACCATTTGTTTTGAGTCTGTGTACCTTTGACCTCAGACTCACAATATCTAAAGCAGACCTTGCCGTAAGCAGACTATTACAGCTTCTGTAAAATACAGATGGGGGATCTTTAGCATCTTCAGCCTAATTTAACAAGCTCTGAATTAAGTGTTACCTTCTGTCCTATTTGTTATTTTCCAAGAGACTATGGAAATATTGCACTCTATTGTTGTAAATTTTAGTGATAAGATGTTGGCTTAATATTGGTGGAGCCTAAGTACAATTTAGGAAACACTTGATTTCTCCCAATATACAGGTAGTCCTTCACTTAACAGTCATAATGGAACTTGCCCCTTACGATCATGGGCCATGACAGTCATAAAGCAGGTCACCCTTGTGACCAACCTGATTTTACAACCTTTTTTGCCGTGGTTGTTAAGTGAACGAGTTGTTTGCTCTAGGATGCTTTTGCCGAAAATTGGAGATAAATGGTGGTTTTCTGCAAATATGTCAGAAATCACAATCACATGACTACAGGAGGTGACAAGTGGCTGCAAATGCAGCCTAGTTGCCAAACACTGGAAATGCAGGTCATTGGGTGACCATTGAAACCTCAGAACTGGATCATAAGTATCCTTGGGGGGGGTGTTCATTTTAGCAGAATTAGCATGCCTCTGTGCTATGTGTATGCTTCACAATTATCAATCTTTAATATTTTTCATTCTAAAAAATGTAAGATGGTCCTGCTGATTCCTCTGTTACAAACGGAAGTATCATCGCTCCTGCCCCAGTTCTGAATGATGATGACCTGGATATATTTGGCCCAATGATCTCTAATCCTTTGCCAGCCACAACTATACCACCTTCTCAGGTAAGGTATAAAAACTATTAATATGTTACTTGACTTTTGGAATTTATATCAGAAATAATAGAAGGAAAAAAAATATTTATTTCAGTGTCTGACACGTTATCAAGGTGTCTACAAATAGAATACATACTTAAAGCAGCATGTTGCGATGTCATTAATGTCTAGGTAGTCCTCAAGTTATGACAGTAGTGGGGACCAGAATTTCTAGACAATGCAGTCATAAAGTGTGAGATCACATGGCGGCATGATTTCACAATGAGAATCACGGCTGTCTCTGATGCCATCATTAACAGAATAACACTGGTCATTCAGCAAGGGCTCACCTTGATCCAAGCCCCAGGCCTCTACTTAGCATTGGATCTGCTGAGTAGTGCTGTGCAGAGCAGCCAAAATGGCACATGTGGGTGGGGGATATAGGCACGCAGGAAGAGTTAAGTGCCCCTGTGCTCGTAAGTGCAGGTGTACTGCCTGCTACCCACATTTCTATCATGTGGCCATGGGGACGCTGTAGCATCCATACCATTAGGGACCAGGGGTAAGAACCTCTGCCTTTAACTTTGAACAGTTGCTGAACGAATTGTTGTTAAGTTAGGACATCTATATGTTAAGACCCGTAATATCTCTGGCAATTTATAGTGCCAACCTAAAGGAAGCACTAAAGGAAAATTTAACAGCCCATTGGAAAGTGTTTAAGAATGTTTGCCCTTATTGCTTCTTTCAGTCGAGGCACCCCAAAATCAGTGGTTATCAATGAAATGCATTATATTTTTATGTTGCATTATAAAATGAATGTAAGGTCAAACATAGCCCCTTGTATCAGAAGAAGAACTAGAGATTATTTGAAGAAGCCTTTATTTCACTCATCCTTGGCTAGATTGGGAAATAATGAGCTATTAACCCAAGTGTCAGTTTATACCTTGCAAATAGAAGAAAAAGTGAACATATCATTAAATTGTAATAATTTCTAACGGTCAAGCTATTTGATCTGTTACCTTTTTCATCATTCCTGTGCAGGGGGCAATGCAAAACTGATTGTGATTGTGATAGGGATGTGTGCCTCTTTTATGAAACACACCTAAAAACTTTGGGAATCCAAGCTTTATAAACTATTTGAGACTTTCTTTCTTTGAACCTTATTCTTAATTAAGAATAAGTATCAGTTTACAGAAGTTCATCCAGTTCATTTAATTACATTTGTGAAAAACTTATTCAAGATGAAAATTTTGCTCAATATTTCAGTTGTAGCAAGTTCCTTCTTCCAAATAATATTTCTTTAAATTACCCAAGGAAAAAGGCAGAATTGAATTCTCACTTAATGGTAATTTCTTTTGAAAAAGAGAGGCCTTGCAAAGCAGATCCCAAAGAGAATTCTAGCGGTGATATGGAAATAAGGGACTTTTTAAGAAAGCCACAAAAAATGATAAAGCTATCTGAAGACATCTTACTTACACTTTATCAAATATAAAGAATAAACTGACATAGATGCACATGTGATCTTAATCAAGTCAGTTTCCAGATATGCACACACAAGCAGAAAATAATGGCGTTTGCTTCTTAATTGCAAATAATATATTTGCTACATAAAATGTGGAACTGCTGTCAATTATTTTTTTATATTACTATAGCTGTTGTGACATGCAAAGAATATAATTTATGCATATTGATACTGGTGTTATTGATGTACTGTAAATAAATTTGTGATCCTAGTACTTGGGAACTTTGCTACTTGTCTCTGAAGTTGCTATATAATTTTTAACCACCTACTTCTATCTTCGCTGTTTTGTTTTCATGACTCTTTGGCTTTTATTTCCCAGAATGCTTCCACCAACCCAGTGGCTGCCACGTTATCTGCTGCATCTGGAGATCTTGATCTGTTCACCGAACAGACAAAAGTCGAAGAGTCGGCAAAGAAGCCGCTCTCCAAGGATTCCATCCTGTCCTTGTATAGCACGGGCACCCTCCCCCAGCAGAATGCCCCAGGTAATTTACTGCCTGATCTACTTCCGGTCTGCATTATTTAAAAAGATTCCGAAGAACCTGCAGCTAGGTCTTCTCTCCAAAAAAAGAGATGCCCTTGTAGAAATGAGTCTGGATTTACATTGTGTCAGTTATTATTGGAACCCCTATTTAAAACGAGTGGCCGGTCTTTGAATATAAATTAAGTATTCCTGAGCGTTGTGTGCTCAGTAGCATGGGGAGATGAGGGATTTCATTCTCCTTTAGTTTCTTTTCCTTAGTGCTGACTTCTTTTCATGTAGAACTTAATTCAGAGACATGCTTAATGGAAATTACAGCCTCCCATCTAGGAAGACTTCTCCAATGAATAGATGCTAATTAAAATCCCTCAATAGCGTATTAGAAGGGCCGTGCTGGTCATTATTGTGTTGCTATGGCAATTTGACAATGATACAAAAGTATTGTGTTGTATTACTATTACTGTAATAATGTCCACTAGTATAGGGTTCCCCAACCTATGGGCCGCTGCCCAGTATTGGGCCGCGGCAATGGCTGTCCGGTGCACGCACGCTTATGCGTGCACTCCCACCCCCACTCAAACTAGTGCCCACAGCCCTGTTTGCGCATGCGTGCGGGCGCGAATAGGACTGTTAGCGTGGGGGGGCAGGTGTGCGCAGCCCGCTTGCACATGCACGAACGGGGCTGCTAGTGCCGCACCAGCGCACGTGGTCCTGTTTGCGTGCGCAAACAGCACGCACCAATTTGGAAGCTGCTCTCCTTCCCTCCGGGTCGTGAGCCTGGAAAGTTTGAAGACCTCAGCACTCTACTATAGTATACTTATGCCGTTATGCTTGCTTGCCTTCTGGAAAGAGTTTGGCAAATCAAATTTAAAAATGATTCTGGGGCTATTACATCTGTCCTGAATCAGATGTATTATACTGCGGCACTTTAATGTAATTAATCCCCAAAAGTGTGGAGGAAGGGATGGAAAAGAAAAGAGATTTATATGGGGGGAAAAAACATTTTAAGCAGCAAACTGTTCATGATAAAAGAACTGAATTCTGAAACAGAGATGAGCACAGCATCCTAAATATCCAGCAGAGTAAAACCCACAGGGACTCCTTTATCTTTACTTTTATTCTGAAAAAAAAAATGATGAACAAACGGATAGATCAGGGGTCGGCAACCTCGGCTCTTTTATGACTCGTGGACTTCAACTCCCAGAATTCCTGAGCCAGCATAGCTGGCTCAGGAATTCTGGGAGTTGAAGTCCACGAGTCATAAAAGAGCCGAGGTTGCCTACCCCTGGGATAGATTAACAACAAGTAAAATGTCAATCAAGAAAATAAAGGAATTAAGAGAGATGGCATGACTTGAAATAAAGGCTGCTTGTTCAGTAAAATTGATTTAACAGCCTGCGTTTATGAGACTAGGTGGAGTAGAAAAAAAAGTCTACATCCAGACATTTCCCTGAAATAGCAGACTAAATTTGTTGTACTAACAATTCACTAAAATGTACGCTATTTGCATGAGTTCCCATCATTTATATAGTATTGCAAATTACATCATTATGTAAATGAAATTAAAATGGGTTACATGGAGGATTTAGATATAACAGACATTTGAGACTTGGGACTAAATGGACATCCCTCTCCCCCCCCCTCCACTTAGGTCAATTGTATCAAAGTTACTATGTTAGGAAATGTTTTCATCCTTAAACATATAAATTGTTGGAAATTGTTCTGATTTCAGAACAGTGATGGCAAACCTTTTAAGAGACCGAGTGCCCAAACTGCAAACCAAAACCCAGTTATGTATTGTCGGGTGCCAGGTGGGCGTGGCCCATTGGGTGGGCGTGGCCCATTGGGTGGGTGTGGCTGCAGTGGTAACGGCAGCTTGGGTGAGACTAAAAAGTTCAATCAATCAATTCCAACTTTGCAAGATCTTTTTTTTTCTCCAGCATAACGAATGGAGAATCCACAGATAGGTTGATCTTGCCTTTCTGCCCTAGAGACTAAGTCAATCAACCTTTGCCATGCCTCTCTTCCTCCGGCTAGGAATCCCCAGTCTTAGCCCAAGAGTGATGTGGTAAAGATTGGCTCTTGTTTCTAGCAGAAAGACAAAACTGTTGGATTTTCCCAGGTTGTACCTTTCCCTTCCCTTCTCTGCGCTGATATCAGTGCTGCATTTCAAACCTCTGAGAGAGGGAGCGGTTTTGCAGGCTTTGGCTGAAGTCTCGGGTTATTCATAGCTTCCAGACAGGGCAGAAATGTAGCGGCCGCCATTTTGAGTGCCGCTTTTATTGTTTCTGGGTAGACTCAAATAGTCAATTTTGGCCAGAATTCAGTCAGCAGTCTTATTAGCCCGGCCATAAAAGCAGCTGCCGCATTTATTAATTCGGATGTAATGACGGAGCAGGAGGTCGCTTACTAGCGGCTGCCATTTTGAAAGCCTTACAAACACACTCAGGCCATTCCAGAAGGCCAGAATTAAGGAGCGGCATTTCGAGGGTGCTGCTTCTCCAATTCCAGGCTCCTTGGCAGCTCCTATTACACTTAGAGGCAACAACAACAGCCTCCAGCCTCCCAGCCATTATGGAGGTCTTCAATCGGTCCAGGAAATTTCCAAAGACTTCAGAGTGTGGCTGAGTGCCCGCTTTAACTGCCACCATTTTCAGCACCTCTTACCACCACCAATTTAGCTGCTTACAAGAGATATGCAAGGCAGTGACGTGGTCGTCCCCTTCCCCATTTGCATGATAAGTTAGATAAGTTTGCCTCAGCAGACGCTTCATTTGGCAGGAGAGTTCTCCAAAAAGTAGTAACAGATAGTGAGACACAGGCACAGACTTCTTCCTGCCCATAGGGACAGTGAGGCTTTGGTATGTCCCATCCTGTGGATTCTCCATTTGTCCTGCTGGAGAAGGGCCGTTATTTTACCCGAACGCCTTTTCTCAGCATGACGATGGAGAATCCACTCCCCCCTAGGGTCCATCCGGTCCTGTGTTAGGGGAAATTGAGCCACCACCTAATTGCTGCGCCTTCATCATGACTGGGGATTCCTAGCAGAAGGAAGAGGGGCATGGCAAAGGTTGATTGACTTTTTTTTTTGCACACGGCGGCGGAGGCCTAAAGTGAAAATGTTTTACAAAACCCTGCTGAAGGCCTAGGACTGGGGTGACAGTGCATGTGCCCACAGAGAGGGCTCTGTGTGCCACCTGTGGCACGCGTTCCATAGGTTCGCCACCACGGCATTAAAACATAAAAACAATGTAACTAGATAGAATTTAGATAATTTTATAATTGAAGTGACCAACCTTTGTTTATTTGGTTTGGTCTAGACCACACATAATAACATCCCAATGGGTGGGGGCAAGGAGGGTAGAGCCAAACAGATGTGGGACTGCCCCCCTTTTTTCCCTGATTAAGTTCTTTTACCACTTAACTACAGTAGGTAGAAACATTCTGCTTTTGCCAGAACTATTGACTGATTTTTTCCCCCAAAAAGTTGAATTTTGATTAAGAATCACTGAAAATTTAGCTAAGATTTTCAATCACTGCTTTAGAAAAACCCTCAGCAATTAAATAGTTCACCATTAAGGTGCTTGAGGGAAGCTGTTTCTTAAAATTAATTAATTGCCTGCTCATAGATTTTCTCTAACTCATCTGGTATTAATAAGATGAAGCTAACCTAAAAGGCAGGAATGGAGATGATTGTGGCTAGTCCACTGTTTTTTATATTAATTCCCCTCTGACCTGGCTTGAGAATAATGTAGTTGCAAGGCCCTGGTTATCCACAGTTCCATTACCCCTGGTTTCCCAGATTTGTGCTTGGTATAAATAAGGTGATACCTCATTATCTATGATTCAGCGGTTCATGTGCTAGCAGTTTTTGTAACTTTCAACCAGTGTATCTTGCATGTTTTTTGCATGTAAAGTAATAAATGTGGAAAACATGTAGCTTTTTTCAGGAACTCTCAGCTTGTTCGACTCCAAAAAAAAGCCCTACAAATAATGAAGCCATGCCCCACCTCTCCCCGCATTATAGAGGTAATCTTATGCAGGGAGAGAATGAACAAAGGATCAAAGGAAATACAAAAGATGGCCAGAGCAAGAGGAAGAAAATGGGTTTTCTATCCCATTAATGAGCGCAATATTTCCAAACTTGCATTTAGGCATCGGGGGATAACTGAGTCCATACTCTTCCTTACTTGTTTATATTAACAGTTTTTACAGTCCTCCCCAATCTGAAAATTGCAACATGCACGGAAGGTAAATGTGGCTCTTAAAAACTGTCACCATCCCTCCCTAACCTTTTGGACATATCTGTGAGCTTTGATTGGCGTAAACCTCCTCTTTTTCTTTCCACTCCTTTTCGCCCAAATAGGAGTCTTCATGGGGCCCCAGCCGCTACCCTTTGCTGCCCAGCCCTCGGCTCATTTTCCAACATTTCCAGCCATGGGAGGCCCTGTGCCTCTGCCTCTGCCTGTACCGGTGCCATCGGCCCCCGCAATGATGGGAAACATGATGGCCCCGTCGGTGCCTGTAATTGGACAGAACGTAGGCATGATGGTGGGCATGGGGATGCCGAATGGCTTTGCAGTCACTACACAAACTCCTGGTTTGGGACTCCCTCAAAACCTTGGTGGGTCCCAAGGAACAGTATTGGCACAGATACCCCAGCCACAGAAATACGGCATTCAGCCGCAAACGCAACAAACTCAGTGGAACCTTTCACAGGTGAGTGTGCGCTTTTTCTGTTCATTTGGGAGGGAATGTGGATAGCTAGCCCAGGGATAGGCAAGCTTGGCTCTTTTGTGACTTGTGGACTTCAACTCCCAGAAATCCTGAGTCAACCACCAGGAATTCTGGGAGTTGAAGTCCACAAGTCATAAAAGAGCCAAGGTTGCCTACCCTGGGCTAGATAATTTAGGTGTAGGATTCCAGTGTCAGGGATTAGTTAAATGAGGAAAAAAAATAACTGAAGGATTACATTAAAGTAACAGAATTAGCTAACAAAGATACCTGAAAAAACTTATTTTTTTCCCCTTCTAGTTGAGGTGTTGAGGTTTTGTTTTCCTTTTCAACTTTAGAAAACTAAGTGCAGATCCATGCTTTCTTCTTTGCCCATCATTCCCTGCTAGCCTCCGATTCCCGGCTCACCGAAAATACATTCTGCACTATTTCAAACAGAAAACAGTGTTTTGTTTTGCTTTTTAAAAAATGGAACTGATTTGAGCGGTTCAGAGCAGAGGCAGAATCTGACTTTTTTTCCATTCTGGTGAGACATTTGCTAAGTGAGTTTTGCCCCATTTTACAACCTTGTTTGCCACAGTTGTTAAGTGAATCACTGCAGATGGTAAGTTAGTAATATGGTAGTTAAGTGAATCTGGCTTCCCCCTTGACTTTGCTTGTCAGAAGGTTTCAAAAGGCGATCACGTGACCCCGGGACACTGCCACTATCATAAATATGAACCAGTTGCCAAGCATCTGAATTTTGATGACGTGACCGTAGGGTTGCTACAATGGTCGTAACAGTGAAAAATGGTCATAAGTCATTTTTCCAGTGCCATTTATAACTTTGAATGGTCACTAAATGAACTGTTGTAAGTTGAGCACGACCTGTACAGTTTCTGTGGACCTACTGAGAACTATAGGTCCAAAAGAACAATCTGTCTTGTTTTGTTTTGATTCTTGTAGCACTAGACCAGGGGTCGGCAACCTCGGCTCTTTTATGACTCGTGGACTTCAACTCCCAGAATTCCTGAGCCAGCATAGCTGGCTCAGGAATTCTGGGAATTGAAGTCCACGAGTCATAAAAGAGCCGAGGTTGCCGACCCCTGCACTAGACTAACATGGAACCGTAAGGGGCAAAAGAAAAAGAAAAGGCCTGAATTAATAACCAAGGGGAGTGGTGTGTGTGTGTGTGTGTGTGTGTGTGTGTGTGTGTGTGTGTGTGTGTGTGTGTGTAGGCAGGCATGCCTGTGTGCAAACTTCTTGGAAACAGGGAGTAGCGAGGAGGGAACAATCCCAAAAAGGAAGAGGCAGGTATGAGAGACTTGTCCACCTAGGAGCCAGCCAGCAAAGCTTGGCTTCTCCAAATTTCATTGAGAGATTGAGGAGATTGCCTAGTTTTGGGGTATTCACTATACAAATTAGGGGTATTAATACCGCCTATGATGATTTTCATTTCATTTTATATTGGTTCCTGGATTGGGTCTCTTCATTGTGGTTTGTTTTTTTTCATCTTGATTTTAACAGCTAAATTATAACACAGTTGTAATTTAGAGAATGGAGGACCGAATATGACATACAAATCTTTGAAGATGCAGGTGGCTAATGTCTCTTCCATGCTCCAAGTCCATATAACCTGAACATGGGCTATGCTGACTGGAGCTAATAAGGTTTTCAACTTAAACATCCTTTCTGGTGGGTTCTTTTGGAAAAAGCCTCTAGAGGGATGGGCAAGCAAGAACTCATCAAGAATATTAATAGGTTTTCAGAGCAAGAGAGGCCGGCAGTACAATGAGCTTTCTCAGTGTCCAGTCAGTGCACTCCATTCCGATCCTGCTTCCCTGGCCTTATGTTTCCTCTCATTCTCTTAAATTCAGCAAGATTCAGCCCCAGTTTTTCCACCTCTTGATAGGATGGATAGTTTTTGAATGATTTGCATTTTGAATAGTTTTTTTAAAAAAAAAAATAATCCAATTTTTACACCACCTGACTCCCAGTGACTGGTGTGATTTTGTTTGCCTTTGCATCTATATAACTTCAGCCTCTTCAATCTAACTACTACCCCATATGTTAAAACTAATTAGACTTGAACAAATCCTTCTACTCAAAATTACCTTTCACAGTGCAATGGAAATTGTGGCAGGTCATGGGGTTTTCCTTTAGTACTCATGGATTCTTATAAGAGACATTTAAAATGCAGAGTAACCAGATTTCATATTTTTATCTGGAATGTAAGTATTATGCAAGTGTTGGAAAGGCAGAATATAATTATTTATATCTTTTAACTAAAAGCTATTCCACTTGCTGCCAGAGTGTTACTTCAGTGCTTTGATAAATGGGCAGGAAACAGTTTCTTGAGTATGTTTACTGAAACATTTGCTACTGAAATGGCAAAATTGATCACTCAGCCATGATTATTTCCTATGGATATTAGTGGAAAAATGTGATATGCACATGGATTGCAATCTGTACATTACCTCTATATTTTCTTGGTATATAAAAATAAATTATCAATCAAATCTCAGACATTTTTTAATACAAGTTTTATTAATTTTTTAATTTTACATCCAGGTATTTATGAAGCAATATGGTGGTTGGGTAGTTAAAAGTAAACAATAGGAAATAACAAAATCATTTGTAGAATAGCTCAAGCTAGATCAAGAATTCCCTCTCCGATTCCCTTAGTTATGATAACTTAATCAAATTAATACATTTCTAATTGTGACACAATCAATTAGAACAATTTTCAATATATTTCCACTTATCCATGTCCTGTTTTTGAATTTTACCTAATTGCAATAAAATATTTCAAAGTAGCCTGTAATATATAAAAGAAAACTTAATTTTCGGGTAACCCACATTTCCCCCATTTCATTATATAGTAATTATCCTGTCTGAAATACATACATGGTTCATTTCAGTGCATTCTTATTTTATACAAGTATATTCTATCATCTTAATAGTTCACCAATTATTGAAAAAATATCTTTTGTTGTATCCTTCCAGATTCTATAATATGAATCAATTCTAATAGCTAACTTTCCTTTCTCTTAGAAGTCTAGAAGTTAAATATAAAATCAGTTTATATCTTTTAAAAAGTTCCTCTTAGTCCCATTAAGAGAAATTTTAATCTCTATCATTACAACAAATATATTCTATTCATCATCTTAATAGTTCATCATTAAAATAATGTTTTTATTATATCATTCCAAATTCTATAATATAATTCAAAGTCATGTTTTGATAGCTAATTTTGCTTTCCCTTAAAAATCTAAAACCTAAGTATAGAATCAGTTTATATCTTTTAAAGATTCCCCTTAGCCCATTAAAAGAAATTTTAAGCTCTATCATTACAAGTCCCAACAGAAGGACAAATCCAATCTTTTAAATCTAACTCGCCTTCTTTTTGTGCTAATCAGGCTTCCATATCGGTACCTTTAGATTCTCAAATGTCTCTCCCTTTCTTCCAACACACATTGTTTGAATCCAGGGAGACCATCCAATTGTCAGTTTTGCAAAGAAAGTGTCCCCTTTGTAATTATTAAGATGTTGCTTTAATATATCAATTCTCGATGTTTGGTATGGTATAGTTGTCATTAGTTCAGTCTGGTCTTCTTCTTCTTTCAATTCCGTCTGGCTTAGATAAGAGGGGATGACCAATGTTATAGTTATTATTTGGTTGCCTAGGTTCTCAACTTACTGTATTTGAAAGCCTTTGATATCTTCCTTCTTAGTGTTGCTTTCTTCGGCTTCTATTGCTTTTTGAATTGTAGGTTTTATAGTTAAAGTCGAGATTGGGCATCAAGGTTCTCAATAGATTGCATTTGTTGTTCTTTAGGGTCTCCTATTTTGATTTTAATTTCCTCTTATATTTGTTTTTGGATTGTTAATTCATCATTTAAAGTCAAAATTTCATTTGGTAGATTTAAGCTGTCAGATTTATCTTGCAGTCTGGCTTTTGTTTGCTCAGCCAGTGCCAGAATTGTTTCAAGTATCAGTTTATAGTTAAGTGGTGGAGTATAATCCTCCATTTCTTCGATGTTTACAGGTAGGTCTTTCGTGGAGGCTACTTTAATAAGAGTCAGTGAGTGTCCACCTCCACTATTCCTAGAGATTGTTTTCGGTGCCAGGTGTTCTCAATTCTTATCTTTAAAGATAGTGTTAGGGACAAATCTGTGTTTCAGCCAGCTCTCACAATAAAGAAAAGGTTTAGTTGTTATACCAGGTTTCGCCACAAGATGTCATCAATAGCATATAAAATAAGATGTGAAATCTTTTTCCAGACTGATATGAGGCTTTTATCCAATTAATCAGTATTTTTCTTTTCATCTTCTTTCACAGCTTAAGCAGAAAATAGGGTAGTCAGTCCCCGCAGAAATAAAAGCTTTTTAATAGCCCAGGAATTTCAAAAGTACAAATAAGGTTGCTTAATTTTTTAGCTTAATCATTTGGTTTCTTTTAAGGCTTTAAAATTTTTGTTCCCCAAGTAAGCAGTCGCCAATCTTTCAAAAGACGGGGAGGAGATTTTCAAAAAGGTCCCACAGGAAAGTAGTTAGGGGAATAAGAGAGGTAAGATCTCACCCAGATCCTCCAGATTGCTTCGTTGTGCTTGATGGTGCTTTTGGCTTTCGGCAGGGAACGGCTTAATGATCGGCCATCTTAATGGCCGATCTCTTCTTGTTTCAGCCAGAGGAGCTGCTCTGGATCAAACGGAGGGCTGCCACCCTTTCGTGATCACAAGGAGGACCTTCTCATGGTGGTCACACCTCCAGGGTGACTTTCGACCCTTTTCAGGGTCCTCCAAGGAAGATAGATTGGATGGTGGGAAGAGGCTTCTTCCCGTGTGTCTGCAGGTGCTGCACACGCAAACCGGGAAATTTTAGATATTTTTTAAAAGGTTGTACTTGGGATGGGTTTCTTACATATTTTTTTTAAAAAAAACTTGAGCTGTGAGAAAATAATGTTGTAAGCAAATACATCAGTGTCTATCTGTCATCTATCTGTCTACCTACTTATCTATATTGTGTGTGTGCATGCGTACGTGCACATGCACACTTCAGCATAAAATATGAAATGTTTGGATGCCTGCACCTAACCACAGTCTTGTCTGTATGTTTCACAGATGAATCAACAAATGGCTGGAATGACTCTGAATAGTTCCAATAATATGATGGGCTTTGGCCAACCACCAAACACAGTGGCAGGATGGACTGGAAGTTCCTCGGGCCAAACCCTCAGTACACAACTCTGGAAGTGAAAAGGCAATATAGAAGTTTAAATAAATCAGAGACCTGACATTCCATGCCCAAATACATCTAGTTTCCCTGTTCTGTCCATGTACACTACCCCTTCCGCCAATTTCAAACATTCATTTAAAAAGTAATCTTAACTGACCGTGTTGTGGTCTGTACTGACTTCAATTCTGATGTAGTGAAAAGCAAGTTGAATACATTGGCAGCTTTCTTCATTCCACAATATGTTTTGATTTTGCAAATTTTACTTTTCAGAAGAGCTACATGACCAACTGCATACTCAGATTATTTTATCTTGTAGAGCATTTGTTTCCTATAAGGGAAATAGGTATGTTAGTGCTATCTCTAAAATGTAAACTCCACCTTGCAAATTACCCAGTGATCCTGTAGAAGGTACTGTATGAACAAAATGTTAATTATATAAATAAGAATGTACCTTGTATCATTGAAATATGCATTTCCTTGTGTGATAATGATTTTGTTTCATCATTCATTTCACTGTGATATTATAATGGTGTGATGAGCAGGGAAAATGGCTCGCAAGAGAGAAAGATAAACCTGGAGGGAACTGCTGCTCCATCAATTTTCTTTCCACTGTTTTGAGTTGCCTATGTCAAAAGAAGCTGGTTTGACCAATAGAGAACTATACAGGATTAATCAACAGTGTATTGCGCAGCATCTATACAGGGGAACTCAATTTATATATTTAATTTTGTCTTTGCAGTTGTATCCAGGTTTCTGCCAGTAAATTGTGTTTACATTTTATGGTGCCTCATATTGATAAGCAGTTGCTTCCCTATATTAAAGAAATCCATAAACATTGTGTAATTATTTTATTCTATAAGAATTGTGTCCTTAAAAACAATGCTTTTTAAATTCAGGAATAAACCTGGAAGCCACGCCGTAAAAGCTTCTCATTTTTTTTAGACTAATAACTTCAGTGCATTACCGCCTCTTCACTGAACATGTGTAAAGGAAATGTGAACAGTTAGAAAATTAAAGCAGGACAGAGAAATGCATGCAAAGTAAGTGAAGCCTAAGTAGACACGTCTTCAGCTATCTGCCAGCAGTCTTCCATTAGGCTGCTAGAGGCTGCAGCTGTACAACAGCAATTTGTACAGTCTGAATATGGTAAGCATGTCTGATGCATCCATTAATTATGGCATATCCCATTTGTGCTGACAGATCACACTTCAATTCTGATATTGTCCAGGTGATACTTTGGCTCATTAGCTAGATTTACCTTTTCTGTTCTAGTATGCCATACGAGAACCTGGAAAAAGTTGAACAAAAACATTAGTTGGCATTGATTCTCCACAAGTTGAGTTGGAGACTAATGACCATTGTAGAAATAACATTGATACCTTTGTGCAGTTGCTGGCTTTGGGCTCCAGTTCCTCCATTGTGGTAATCTGCCTCAGAAAGTCAGATTCCTGCATCCCAGGTTGTGTCCCGTGGCGTCTAAATACAGCTTTGGGGTTGGATAAAATCACCTGAAGGCTTACAGCAAACCCTTTGGAAATCAAATAATAATTAAAATTGTTTTATAAACATTTTATTGAACTCTAGAATTAAAGGGGGGGAGGGAGTGTTTAACCCTACCATTTCAAATTCGTTCCCAAGTATTTACTCAGTATCACGCAATGGTCTATCATGTTGTTACATATGCAAACTGACTGGTGTGCTACAGGCCACCTTTATTCTGAAAAGTTACAAACTGTGTTCTTCCATATCTGTTTAAAACTTTAAATGGTTTGTTAAAGTATAAATAGTGACATTCATCATAAGCAGTTAGAGTTTCCATATGAGCAAAACGCTGGCTGGAGGGGAAATGTGAATTTTTTAAAAATGAGACCAATGATTCTTCCCTGACACCACCTTTGTAATTAAAAATTTAAGCCGAAGGTAAATGTAATGGTTAAAACAAAAATAAATGTGACTGAATGAATTTACATGCCGACCATTTTTTTTATTTACATTAAAACCAAAATCCATGTCATCACTACTTTAATATGTGAAATAGCCTATCCTTAAATGATGCAATTCTTAAGTGATACAAAACCAGATTCTTAAAAATTAATGCTCCAACACTGGAGGTTCTTAAGAAGAAAATGGACGACCATTTGTCTGAAAAAGTATAGAGTTGCCTAATTGAGCAGGGGGTTGGACTAGAAGACCTCCAAGGTCTTTTCCAACTGTTATTCTGTAATTTGGTTAATGTTTATTACAGAGTACCTCTGGTTTTGTTAACCTTTCAGTAAAAGCTGATCTGTTGCAAGGAATTCCTCTCTGTAGAGTCACAACTTGCAACCTTTAAGACCTTAACCAAATTATACATTTGAATGACACTAAAAATGTATTAAATTATTGGAAAATAATCTCATTAGCTATATTCTATCTTAACTGATTTTAAAAGAAAATGAAATGCAATCAAATCTAGTTTTTGTCTTGGCCCCACTATTTTTAGAAAAGTAACCATATGCCTTCCATCCCCCAATATAAGTGTAGCCCATAGTCCAGAAAATTTTGTGCAGCTCTGGAATAAAAATGGCATTTTATCCTTAACATTATTTCTGTTCAAGCTTTTGACTTAATTATGAGGAGTATGGCAAACGTTAATACCATTTAAATGAATATATTTTGAAAGAACATTACATTTGAAACAGAGTAATCCATATATGATGAGATCCTTGACAGTCAGCAAGTGTTGGTTCTTAAATTTGAAATTGGTATGGAACTGCTTTTTAAAAAAAGCTTATCGCTAAAGACTACAATCTTTACAAGGTACATTGCTGTTAAGAAGTCAGAAAGTCCTTGAAAGATACAAGAACACAAGTAGTGATTCCCTACATTCACCAATATTTTTATTCTTGCATCCATTTTGTTAGTTGTAATGGAACACATCTACAAGAGTTATGAATTAGAAACAACTTGAAACATAAAGGAGTTCTGTCATCTGAGTCACACACTATACAAACTCTTGCACAACATCTCAGCATCATGTCGGGTTGCAAAGTTTAGTACTGCATCGTCCCTTAATAGATGTTTTTCACTAGTTCTTCTGAAGTAGCTTTATTCTACTTCCAATTTAAGATGAAAGGGAGAGCTTACGGAGGAAGAGAAGGAAGGTGATTGGACTGACAAGGGAAGGAGAACGAAAAATTAGTTTAGGGAAATGTTTAATAATCTGTTGCTCCTGACTGATGAACATTACTTTCTTTTTTCATCTTCAAGGTATTGCTGGGACTCAGCATTCTGATTGAGTCTCCTAGCCATTATTCAGACAAGTAGGTAGTCTGCATTTTTCCAGATAAAGCTGCAGCTTTATGTATAAGGTAAAGGCAACCAGTTGGCTTTCAAAACTTTTTAAGAGTTAAATATATCTTTAATAGTCTTATAAGTTTTAAAAATAACAAGAATTAGTATCAGATGCTTAGGGGGTAATGTAACTCTTCTCCTGTTAAGTCCTCAGTGGGAAGTTTGAGATGGCATTTGGTTTCATTTATGAACAACCTACTTAATATAGGAATTAATGTGTGAAATCTGAACTACAATCTGCGAAAATTGTTTTTGCTGCACATATTCATATTCAGGTAATGAAAATTCTAGAGGTGTTGAAAGAAGCTGGAAAAAAAAATAACAGGGTTAAAAACATCCTGGAACATGTCTACAGGAAATCATCTTCACAACTCTGCCAAAAGGAAAAAAAAATATTCCTAGACATTGAGCTCAATTTGAGGGGGTATCTTTACTTTTTAATGGGAAACCACAACTAGTTACATCTTCCAATATACACACACTTACACACACACACAGAGGCTGGGTTCAACTGTTCAAATATTGTCTATCTGGTTTTAGAGTAAAGCGTTACATAAAAACACCAACCTTCTACTGTTCTAGAAATTAACCTAGAAGTAATCAATGTTACCCTCAAACAACTTGGGACTTTTTGGAGCTAAACTGACTCTTCATGCCTCAAGCTATGTCATCTGAACAAGGTAGGAGCCTGAGTCTGTCCTTTCTACTTCCAAGCACCAATAGTTTATCAGCTGGCTTCATTGGGACTCCCAAGGACTCCGACTGCCAGTTCAGTGGGTCATCAGTTACCAAGTACCATTAGCACGGGGGATAAATCATCTTACCAAGGATGTAGTTTGATCAGGGAAGTCATGCAAATCTAATCCCCGAGTATGATGCATTGATGCATCTAACAGCCTACGTTCAATCAGGTTCCAAGTTGGCTTCCACACAGTATTCACCTACGAATTTTGACAATCCCCTGTATGACTGAATGAAAGCTATATACACACTGTAATAACCAGGTCATAATGTGAGTTCGTTAATTTTGGCATAGCTTGTTACATAAATTCAGCCGTCATTTACAAATATTTTCTGGCTTTGCCCATTACTGACTTATTATTATTTATATCCTGTCTTTCGGTACAGTCTTCCCAAAACAATTTTAAATGAAGACAAACACGTTTATTGAATCCTTCATAGCATAAGAGCCTGAGGAAAGGGAGAATATAAGTTGGGGAAATTTGGCAAATTATGGTTTATTCAATAAACATGATCAAACAAATCATAGCTTAGGGCATTAGCCCATTTCAATTTGCTCAATATTATTCATAATTAAAAAGTACAGAATCTGGTGTTGGAGAGAAGCAACTCTCAGTAATTCTCCCGCTATTATTTTAATTTGCTAAACATTTTATAGAAAGTTTTTAATAAGCCGGATCATTTCACCAGCAACGCATGAATAAATTGCAAAGCAGGAAATATAAACCATATGTCTATACAGCCCTTTCTTCCATGCTCACCACTTTCCTAGCCACACGCCCATGAATCAAAATTCAAAACTAGTTGTGCAGGCATAGATCTGTGACTGCATCAAAAGCAATTCAGACAGCATTTGAAATGCCTTTAGCATATACAAGAGATTGACCAAGCATGCAGGCTAACTATGCAGCCTACAATGCGGCTGAAGATTGACAAGATTAATTTTTGAAGTCTTCCTGCTTTGCTGGCTATTGTCAATTTCTCCTTTAAGCAAAGCGTTTCAAGCTATTATCTGCTTACAAGTCACTTCAACTGGCAGCTTGTGCAAAATTATTCATCTTTTTGATGAACTAGCAGTTTTCAAACTTAAAAGTCACAGAAAAGGCCTCTTACTTGGTGGAATATTGGCAACAGTATGTTGGTTTGCAAGGCAGTTCCTAGATTAGGGATCCTTTTAAAAACAAAACAAAAAAAAACCCAGCATCAACACAGATAGAATAAAACTGGGTTTTGGTGGGTCTAGTGTTGTGCTGGCCAAGATGTCCAAAAATCTGTGATTCAATTCAATTTGATTCAGAATTCCCTGAGAATTAAAAAAGGTCATTGAGTTTTGTCAGGATGCTCCTGACAATAAAAGACAGTTAAAGTTACTAAATTAAAATCCATAGTTTATTAAGATACCAATCCCATAAATTTCGACAAACTTCTTGAACTTCTTACCAATCAGAAAGGTACTGCTGATAAATAAGCATTTTAAAAGCCAAAACTACCAGAATTCTAAGTGATTCTGCTCACCATAAGATCCAGGAGTTTGCAGGCTTATACTTATTATTTCAATAACTAGAAGTGTTAATATCTATGCCCATTTCTACACTAATTGCTGAGATTTCTGAAGAGGTACTCACCTGCCATATCAATGGCGAAAGGCCTACCTGCCCGCCAACCAGTGTACCAGCCAACAACTTTGCCTTTTTCCACAATTGGGCGCTCGTAGCGTCGGCCCCCCACTAGCCCTACGGGCCATACAGAGACTTTGCGAGTGGTACGCATCTAAAGGAAGAAAGCAGAAAGAATATCTTTTTCAAAACAGGTTCTTTACAAAGAAAGAATAGTCACAATTTTTAATGGCAGGTTCTAAGTACAGTGACTTTCCTTACCTAATGCCTTCCAGATACATTCTAACTATGAACTTTCCCAGCTCTGTTTCAGGAAAACATTATAACTTCAAGCCTTTCTCTATAGCAATCTTTCTCAAGCTTAGCTACTTTTAAGATGTGGCAGCACCCTAACTGGGTAATTCTGAGCGTTGAAGTCCACACATCTTTAAGTTAGCAAGGTTCAGAAATGCTGTTCTAAACCTAATTAGCACTACCAACAATTCTGATTTTGGGCAAATGAGTAGCTGCAGTTAGTTGCAAAAAGAAGTAAAGGCTTCACAGCAAGGGCGTCCAACCTTGGCAACTTTAAGACTTGTGGACTTCAGTTCCCAGAATTCCCTAGCCAGCCATCTTAAAAGTTGCCAAGGTTGGACACCCATGCTTTAGAGGATGACTGGAAGCGGCAAGCAGTCAAGCACAATGCTTGGGCAGCTTGTTCTGAATGCTAAATTGTTGGATTTATTGCAGTCGTTCTAGCGCAGGGGTGTCAAACTCAATTTCATTGAGGGCCGCATCAGCATTGCGGTTGCCCTCAGGGGGCCGGGTGGGTATGGCCTGGGTGGGCGTGGCCTACTGGGTGGGCGTGGCTGGAGTGTGTATGGCCTACTGGGTGGGCGTGGCTAGAGTGCGTATGGCCTACTGGGTGGGCGTGGCCAGCTCTACATCGTTCGCATCAAGGGTGCCTATGGGAGCCTGGGCAGGAGTGGGACAGATCTGAGGGTCTCTGGCAGAAGGAGGGTCTCTGGGCCAGGGCCAAGGCAGTGGGGGCCCTTCCCTCACTGTTTCCAGGATGGCTTCGCGGGCCGCATGAAACCACTTCGCGGGCCGGATCTGGCCCCCGGGCCTTGTGTTTGACATGTCTGTTCTAGCGTGATCAGATGTTTTTGGAAATCACATTTATACGACTTAGATCTACAGAGGGAAAGTTCAATTTTACTAAATAAAAGATGTATCTATTCTTAAAGGTATATCATAATGGTACAAACTTTTTCTAGGTAGAAGATCCCATTAAGAGTCACACTCCAACATTTAAAAGATGAGTTTATGACAAAAAAAATCATTTCTATTTACATTTAATTAAGTATATCTAAAATGATCCTAAGAAATAGTTTCACCAGGCTAGAAACTGGGAGACCGAGAGTTCCAGTATCACCTTAGACACGAAGCCAGTTGGGTGACCCTGGGCCAGTCACTTTCTCTCAGCCCAAGGAAAGAGGCAAGTGCAAACCAGTCCTAAAAAAAACTTGCCAAGAAAACTGCAGACTCTGACAATTGACATAACTTGAATGGAAGAAGAAAAAAAAGATAACATTCTCTCTACTTTTCCACAGGGACGCGGTGGCTCAGTGGGTTAGGACGCTGAGCTTGTCGATCAGAAGGTCGGCAGTTTGGCGGGTCGAATCCCGAGTGCCACGTAACAGAGTGAGCGCCTGTTACTTGTCCCAGCTTCTGCCAACCTAGCAGTTCGAAAGCACGTAAAAAATGCAAGTAGAAAAATAGGGACCACTACGGTGGGAAGGTAACAGCGTTCTGTGCACCTTTGGCATCTAGTCATGCTGGCCACATGACCACGGAGACGTCCTTGGACAAGCGCTGGCTCTTCGGCTTTGAAACGGAGATGAGCACCGGCCCCTAGAGTCGGAAACGACTAGCACGCATGTGCGGGGAAACCTTTACCTTTTACCTTTACCTACTTTTTCACAGAATGAGGGGAGATCATTGTAAAATTTTATATTCACAAAATAATAAAGTGTAATCATTGGCATAAACCTTGGAGATCATTAAGTCTAATCCAGGGCTCTTCAAACTTGGCAACTTTAAGACTTGTGGACTTCAACTCCCAGAATTCCTCACAGCTAGTTTGAAGACCCCTCATTAAAGGATTATGCCAACAATGCGTGTCTAGCTGTCTTCAAGAGGACTACGTTTTGTCATAACCCAGTGAGTTGTATAGAAGAGCCCAACAAATATCCCAGAAGATGACAGCAAAACTTTCCCATAAAACTGTCAAGAAAATTACACAGACATGAAGTCAACTCAAAAAAGACATTTTTTTAAAAAGGTTAGTAAACAGAGAATTCTTTGTATTAAATATTTAAGATGTAAACACTATGCCTTGGAAGTATTATTGCCACCAAGGCATTATAAAACATTATGCTGGCCTCTTGTACTTAATAAAATGCAAGAATACGAGCATTTGGGTAAACCTCTCATGCATTATTTAACCTTCCTCGAAAACCAATTTGGTACGGAGCTTTATAAACATAAAAAAGGAGAGCACTGTTAAAAAAAATAACCCTGAAAAATCAAAATCTGGTTTATTAACAAATTGAAAAAGAAAAATATATTCTGTTTCAGCTGATTTTATAAAACGTAGATTTCTCTCTTAGCTCTTAATGCTTGCTCAGCTTTCAATGTCCCAATGTACAGCCATTTTCCTCATTCATTGTGAACACAGACACACTTTCCTGCAGGTCTGTGTGTATAACACATACATAGTAGATTATAATAAACATGTCTATGGAAACTTGGAACCAAAGAGGCACCTGCTCATTAGGTTTTTAAACAAAACACCTTTTTAGGTCCCTCTGGTTGGCTTCTATTTTTCTCTCTTGTTTTGTGTGATATTTTCTCCCAGGATTGAAAGCATGAATGGTTCTTCTTCAGATAGAGCTCTGCACTCTAAAGGAAGAGTCACATAAAAATGAACAAATGACAAACCAATTACTGTTACCTTTTGGCTCCTTTGTCATTCAAAAAGTAGCTTCCCGTAATTCAAAAGCAATTATTTTCAACAATTCAGGCAGCACTGCTAATCTTTACTCGCCTGTTGCTTTCATATCACTTACTATAGATAGTCCTTGACTAACAACCATTCTTAACAACAATCAGAAATTACAACAGCATTGAAAAAAGTCTTATGACCAGTCCTTGCATTTATGACCATTGCAACATGCCCACAGTCTTGTGATCAAAATTCAATTGCTTGGCAACTGGCGTGTACTTACAACAGTGACAACATCCTTGGGTCATAACCTTCCTAGGGGGCTTCTAACAAGCAAAGTCAATGGGGAAGATCAGATTCACTTAATGACTGTACCAAAACAACTGCAGCCAAAAAAGGTCGTAAAAATAGGCACGACTCAATAATGCATCTCTTAGCAATGGAAATTCCAATTCCAATTGTGGTCATAAGTCAAGGACTGCCAATATACTATGGAATGGTGCAACTCTTAATAGAAAACTCAGTATCAAGAGCACCATGACTTCATAGTATAGTGCCTAGTTCTCGCCCAGATGATTTTGAAGTTTAAGTATATTTAACAAATATGCCAGGTGGCGTTACAATGTCTTCTTATCCATTATAGAATTACTTCACTAGCTATACTTACAGATTCACTGCCTGCCTCCCATCTCAGCTTCCACTTCTGCGTACTAAGTATAACTCCTAGACTTCGAACTGAAGATAAAGCAGCACAACATGCACAGTGGCCTTATTTTCAGTCAAATGTCTTTTCTACATAAAAACAGTGATTGATAAAGGCGAAGCATCACTGCCACTGCTCCAATCAGACTTTCAGGATGTAGTCACACAGTATCCTAAGTCATTTGATGGCATCTTTGTGAGGGTTATTTGCAAGAATTCATTAGATATGATACGATTGGCTCCCGTAACAAGATTTGTCTGTCTGGATGAATGGGGATTATCTGGTACAATACGACATGGCACATTACCCTTACAATGTGTAAATTGTGGCTTATACTTTGGCATACTTTAATTCCAGGTCTGGTTCAAAAAAAAAAAGGATGTCTTGTTCCACATACCATTGTTAAAATAATCTATAGCTTGACCCAAGATGTAAATGCAGCTAGAACCTGCAAAAGCTGTATTTCAGAGACTTCTTTTCAGTTCAGTCCTTGAGCAGATGAAGAATGCAATTGTTGCTGCCTTACGCATGGGTGTCCCTCAGTTTCTAAAGCCTTTTTGTTAATGTTCGAAGGTATCCCAGCTCCAACAGTGGCTTTTCAGCAATGGGAGTCAGATCACATATTGACAACATCTCAGGTAGATTGGTCTGATCTGCAACGATCCCTCCCCTAAGGTAAAGGTAAAGGTTCCCCCGCACACGAGTGCTAGTCGTTTCCAACTCTAGGGGCCGGTGCTCATCTCCGTTTCAAAGCCGAAGAGCCAGCGCTTGTCCGAGGACGTCTCCGTGGTCATGTGGCCAGCATGACTAGACGCCAAAGGCGCACGGAACGCTGTTACCTTCTCACCGGAGCAGTCCCTATTTTTCTACTTGCATTTTTACGTGCTTTCGAACTGCTAGGTTGGCAGAAGCTGGGATGAGTAACAGGCGCTCACTCTGTTACGCGGCACTCGGGATTCGACCCGCCAAACTGCCGACCTTCTGATCAAGCTCAGCGTCCTAACCCACTGAGCCACCGCGTCCCTCCCCTACACCCACCCAAATAAGTATCTTTGGGGACAAGATAATCTCTGCCCCTTCAAAAAATATTTTCCTCCAGATTTTCTAAGAGCTCTGGAGCAGTATCCTGTTCATATTCCTACCTGTATTGGACTTGTAAAAACTTGTCATTCCAGGGAGCTGACTTAAGGAATCTCCAGTGCAGTGGCTATAAAACATCTGGTAAGCGGCTCACAGTTTTCAAATAGAGCTATTGAGTCCAGAGAGTAGTACTGCCTCTTAATCAGCTTGGGGGGGGGAGGGAAGAAAGGGGAGAGAACAGCAACTTGACCTAGGTAATGCACCATCTTCTCTCCATTCTGACTCCAAAATATGAGCTAGATGCCAAGGCCTTTTCTTATAAGTTACTGCCTGTGTTCTATGGGGATTTAACCGCTTCCTTAGAGCAAAACCTCAAATGAGGGAAGAACCAGTTGTATATACAAATTGTGGTTGCTGAATGATTTATCTCTCTTTTTAAAGAATGGTTGTTGATCCCTAAGAACGAAGATGCAACCTTATCCACTAGAGAATTCTTGCATAATGATAATTGACAGTAAAGGTCAGGTGAATTCTATTGTATCATCTATCACAGCAACCCCAATACTGCAGTTTTGTTGTATCACATATCATGAATTATCTTAATTCACCCATAAAAGTCAGTCCATAAGGAGAACACTGGGGATCAATATCTGGAACAAATAATTTTAAAGATATTTACTAAGACTTAATATGTTTTAGTTCATAAAATGCTAAGAATTTTTTTCTAAACAGAATTAAACCTTAGCGGCATTAGGTTTGTGGACTTCCTTTGCAATCCATTCCAAAAGCAGGAATAAATTTTTAAAGGATGTGTAAAAAAAATCTTATTTAAAACTCCAAAAATTGCATTCTCAAAAGGTTTTTGTTTGAAGCAAACAACTGAATGAATTGGGGGATGCATAGAATTAAGCCAGGAAATTCTGAAAGTTAAAATGACAATTTTGAATCAAGTGCAATTGAAGTTCTATAAACACAATTTTTAACTTCTCAATTGAAAATACAGGTAGTCCTCTACATAAGACCACAATTGGGAGCCAGCATTTCCATTGCTAACCAAGGTGGTTGTTCATGCTGGCTGAGGAATTCTGGGAGGTGAAGTCCACAAGTCATAAAGTGGCCAAGATTGGGGACCTCTGCTATATGGAACATACGGGTTCTACCTTTACCAGCAATAAAGTAATAACAGAGCCATGGTGGTACAATGGTTCGAATCCAGTTTTGCAGGCTAACACTGCCCAAACCAGCAGTTAGATCCAGACCAGTTCAAAGACGACTCAGTCTTCCATCCTTCCGATGCAGGTAAAATGAGGAGCCAGATTGTTGGGGGCAATAGGCTGTCTCTTAGAGAGGGCTGTAAAGCACTACAAAGTGGTATATAAGTCTACGTGCTATTGCTATGATTCCTGAAAAACAGCAGCTCACCACAAAAGTTCAGCACTTTAACATTCTAAAGAACTACTACAGTAACAAAGCCAAATAATCAACAGATACCTGTGGTTTTAGATCATAAATAACACCCTGGTGGTGTTCCTTCTATTCTTTTAAAATGTCATGCTACAATTATGTTCTATAATTGGTCTTTCCTATTCTCAAAAGGCAACTTTGAGTTATGTCAGACTATATACAGATGGTAAGACCGAGACAGAGAACTCAAATTGGAATTACGGGACTCAGATTACCATGGCAACCATTCAACCCCAATTCAGGAATTGATTATTAGTACAACAAATGGCTAGTGTGGTAGCACAGTCAATCTGTTATGAACTTTTATCAAAACAAACACATTCAGAGACAAAAATATTACGTACTTTTTCAGATTTGGGAGCAGGAGCTACTACACATTTCACAGAATTCTAAAACCATTTTGGTTGTTGGGTTCAAGTTAAAGCACTGAAAATACCCAGTAACTAATTTCTTTAATTGTCTCATTATCCTATTGTTAAAGACATTTTTCATCTAACATTTCATTGGAATATATAATTTGAATTGATTATTTTGCGTACTGCATTCTTGAATGATTGAGAACAGCTCTTAAATTTCTTTTGTGTGGCATCTTTTTGGACCCTTGAAAAGGATTATCATTTATAAAAATGTTAATGATCAAATCTGAGGCAATTCACATGATAACTCACTTCATAAAGAAGAGATTGTTGATGGCTATTGTTTGAATTAGCTGTGGTTCACTGTATAAACACTACCATTCAACCCATATTTAACTACTTTGTTCATCTGAACGTCAAGGGACACTTTATCAAATGTTTTGCAGAAGTCAAGACCTTACCACTGTCTACTAAGAACAATAGCTACAAAAAAATTGAAATGAGACTATCCAACAAGACTAATTTTTGACAAATCTACTATATGTAAAAGTGCTTAAGATCAATTTTTATTTACTTTAGAAGTGTCCAACATGGTGTCAAACTGATTGCAGTTGCTTTTGTTTCTCTTTGTTGCTTTCCTTCATTCATCTAATGTTTAACTATTTTCCTTAATTTCTTCATGGTAATAATGTACAGACTATCAACCAATCCACAAGCAACTTGCTTCAATATCCTGAGATGAAATCCACAAAGTTCTAAACTCATTCAAAAGTCATAAGATATTCCTAGACTAGATTCTTAGTAAGCCAGAGATGGAATTGTCCTCCATCACCTAATTCTTCACAATTTATGATCGAACCATATCCTATTCTTAAATGAATAAATATAGATGTATAAACAGGTACAACATTATATATTTCAGTATTTGAAAATGATCACTGGGCTAAAAATGGTGGAGCTATCACTCTACTATAAAAAGTATAAAACTCTTTTGAGATCCCAAATTATACCCTATCATTGTAGAAAACTGATCAGTAATACAGTAATTTTAATGTGCTTTATTTTCCAAACAGCTTTGTTAACTGGATTTTCTCCAGTTTATCAAATATTCTTGTTGTCACTGTAAACCAAAAGAACAATTAACCAGTGGAACAGCTTGCCCTCAGAAATCATGGGTGCTCCATCACTGGAGGTTTTTAAGAAGAGACTGGACAGTCACTTGTCTGAGATGGTATAGGTTCTCCTGCTTGAGTGGGGGGCTGGACTAGAAGACCTCCAAGGTCCCTTCCAGCTCTATTCTATTCTAACCTAGAACAAAAATCTTGTTTGCTTCAGAAAGATAAACTCTTAAATCCTCAGAATGGATATATAATAAAAGAAAAATACAATAATCCACTCTGAACACTTCAATAGTGTTTCATAGATAAATGAAAATTTAAACATGCAAACCAGATATTGCTCCAAAAGAGATGCTTAGTCCCTATTCCCATTTTTTCTAACACACACACAAAGCATAAAGACATAGAATTGTGGGAGAAGGTTTAATACTCCCCTCTCCTAAGCAAATTGTTGAAAGACGGGGAAAAACCTAGTTAGTTTCCTGCTAAATTTAGTAGCAGGAATGCATAAATGCAGGTTGGTTTTGAAGGAGTCTCACTTTACTCATTCGGCTTGAAAGCTACAGCTCATAATCCATTCACTAAGAAAAGGCAGAAATAGGTCATGAGAATGTTAAACATCTTTTCTTTGGTAAGCCTTGATAATGGCTGGTGAGGGTATCAACATTCGAAATTGCTCTTGGAAGGATGGAACATCAATTTCCTCTCATTCACCTATTTTTCAGTTTGACTGGATCCCTGCCAAACAGGATATACTGAGAATTTAGGAGGTTTTTATCCTGAGAGAAAAGCAATACTGCTTTGTAAATAGATTCAGGTCTTGGAGGCAGAAAAGGCAGTGACTCAGAAATCTTTACTGTTTCCCAGGCTTTCAGTAGCCAATACAAATCCTGATGATCATTTGGACAAAAAAAAAACAACAATTCCCACCTTCCTTCTGATAAGAATGTAGCATGCTTGTGACATTCTCAAAGAGTGGCCATATATTTATTTTGAAAGGGTGCCAGGTCAATGTAGAGCAGGGATTTTCAACCTTTTCACCCATTGTACCACTTTTAGGATATGGCAACATCCGAGTACCACCAGTCGCCTAGTTCCAGCCATCTCTTGCTTAGGCTTCTGCAATGCTGCCACCAGTTCACCTCATTCCCCTCCCCCGCTACAACTTTTCTAGGATGGTTGTGTACCACCTGCCAGGTGCCAATGTACCACAGGTGGTACCCCTACCATTGGTTGAAAAGCCCTGATGTAGAGAATACTGTTCTCTTACATCTCATTCACCTTTCCCCTGAACTACAATTCCCAGAGTAACCTGCAGGGGAAAAACAAATAAATTAAAAGTCCCTCTGTTCGGGAATGTTCCACAAGCTGTATGCACACCATGCCTACACAAACATAGTGAACTAACCTGACCAACCTGGCAAGGCAAAATATAGATGTTTCATTACCCAAACTAGGTAACATCATCAAGGCTAGTACAGCACTAGCAATGATCGTGTAATCTAGTGTGGGTCATGAAACGTCTGCAAGGAAGGAAAAAAAACAAGACCAGAGAGCATCAAGGACCCCTCATTTCAACCCTGAGCTACAAATATTTTCCTTTATTGAGACAAAATACACTGAGACAAGTTTTTTTAAAAAGCTATCTTTGCTTCGTTCCGTCTCCTCTAGCCCCTTCAGGATGGACTCTAGCCTGGAGGCTCCAGGACATTCCTAATCAACACCAGCCTTCGTTTTTATTTTTATTTTTTTTCTAGGCAATCATCCACTGAATCGCTGGGCTGCAGCCATCCACCATTTTTGTCTTGTGATCTAAGAAAGCCTCAGCCCCCCACGGAGCCCAGAGGCATTCTTAGATGACAGCCAATGCCAACACTGGCCTTTGCAATGCACCAGCCTTTCCTCGAGATGCTAAAAAAACCCCGAATGAGATAGAAGGCAAGAGGTCTCTCAAAGCTGTGCAAAAGGGGGGGGGGTAGGGGTTAGCCTTGCAATTTAGCCAATAATTAGCATGCTGAAGAGACTCTTCCCTTAAAATCTTGTTTTTATAAAAGCCTTGTTGAATTGAAAGGAGAGAGAGAGAGAGAGAGAGAGAGAGAGAGAGAAGGGAGGGAGGGAGGGAAATAGGAGAGATGGTTAACCATAGAAAAAAGGCAGGTTTTATCATCGCGTATTTACTCAGCCAAGTTCTCAGTGGATCTGTATGGTCTCTTTGCTAGTCCTCGCTGCATTTTCATTCATTTAGGCTTTGAGAGAGTGGAGTATTTTTTTATTTTATTTTTTTAAAAAAATGCCTCGGTACCACTTCCGGCAACCCAATGTGGGAGATGTATTCACAGTAAATCACCAGTTCAAAAGGAAAATTGCATCCAGAGAGGCGGGTAACTTAAGGAATGAACAGCCAGAACTTGGGCTGCATTCAAGAGTTCCAAGCAGCCTCCAACAGCTTAATGGGAAAGAAAACAAATCAGCTAGATGTTCTCCTTTTCAGCCACTTTCAATGAAAGCTTCAGAGCCAGAAGCTGCCGCACAAGGAAGGGAAGCCAAGCTCTTGAGGGGAGGAGCAGCACCTGCCAAAAGCAAGCCTGCTGAAAGAGACCCGAACTCATTTCGAACCCTAAACGCACATCGGCAGAGTTGAGCAGCCTTCCGTAGAGGCTCTTGGGGACTCAGTGTGCTCTGCATCTTTCAGCAGCGCCTGGATTTAATCTATCGGTTCTTAATGCATTTATTTGCAAAAGAAAAAAAAGGAGGAAACTGTTACATGCAGATGGGGGGTGGGTGGGGGGTGGAGAAGAAATTTGCCGCTATCTGGACTCACCAAAGCAGAAAAGAAATGCCACCCAGTTTTGTAGGACACATGAGGATTCTTACCTATGCAGATGGGATTTGTAGTCTATTCACCTGAAACTGGGGGAGGGGATTTTTAAATATATGTGTATATATATATATATATATATATATATATATATATATATATATATATATATATATATACATATATCCCGAGTATATATATATACATATATATATGTATATACATATATCCCGAGTGCCGCGTAGCAGAGTGAGCGCCTGTTACCCGTCCCAGCTTCTGCCCACCTAGCAGTTCGAAAGCACGTAAAAATGCAAGTAGAAAAATAGGGACCACTACGGTGGGAAGGTAACAGCGTTCCGTGCGCCTTTGGCGTCTAGTCATGCCGGCCACATGACCACGGAGACGTCCCCAGACAAGCTCTGGCTCTTCGGCTTTGAAATGGAGATGAGCACCGGCCCCTAGAGTTGGAAACGACTAGCACGCATGTGCGGGGGAACCTTTACCTTTACCTTTTATATATATATATATATATATATATATATATATATATATATATATATATATATATATTAGAGAATTTCTCTTACAATATACAATAGCTGACAGGACAACTCTTACAAACTGCACATTTTGTTTACTGAAGTTGATCAATCTTGATCTCTCTCCTTTAAAAGGTTTTTTTTCCTGCCAGAGGGAAATGTGTGTGGGGGGGGGGAGGGATTGATGGTGGCTGTCTAACTTCTTGTTTCTTCCAAGTCTTTCCCAAATATGTCCCAAACTTTTATTTAAAAGAATGAACAAAACTTGCTCTTGGGAAACACTGGCCATCAATGAAGAGGGGAAAAGCCTTTACACACACACACACACACACCATCAAGGCTACAAAACTGTCAGGAGGTCTCTGCAGAAAAGAAAGTAATCAGTCACATGTGTAAAGGGAAAGGATAGAAAGAGAAATGAGTAATAGTTAAAATATTTTACAAATCTCAAAGTCCTATCTTAATTTTTCAAAAAAAAAAAAGTTTGCTTAACGTAAGGGTTTTTGTGGGAAGTTACTTCAGCAAGAGAAAAGGCATCAAACTTGGTTCTTTAAAAAAAAAAAACCACACACATCAAACTGAAACTGCCAACACTGCAGAAAATGTCTGCATAATACCCCTAAAAGCTTGGGAGATGGAAATACTGTAATAAGAGGATGCCGAAGAAAAAAGATGAAAGGCAATTTGGTGGCCAACTGTTCCTTGATACTGTATATAACGGGTATTCCTAATGTTTGAGGCTTTGGCTTGGAGTGAGGAAAGGATACTGCAATTAAATCTACTGCAGTGCCCGGAGTCTAAATTTAAGTGGAAGTTAAAATCTAAGGAAGGAAGGAAGGAAGGAAGGAAGGAAGGAAGGAAGGAAGGAAGGAAGGAAGGAAGGAAGGAAGGGAAGGAAGGGAAGGAAAGGAAGGAAAGGAAGGAAGGAAAGGAAGGGAGGAAGGAAGGAAGGAAGGAAGCAAGGAAGGAAGGGAAGGAAGGAAAGGAAGGAAAGGAAGGAAAGGAAGGAAGGAAGGAAGGAAGGAAGGAAGGAAGGGAGGGAGGGAAGGAAGGAAGGAAAGGAAGGAAGGAAGGAAGGAAGGAAGGAAGGAAGGAAGGAAAGGAAGGAAGGAAGGAAGGAAGGAAGGAAGGAAGGAAAGGAAGGAAGGAAGGGAAGGAAGGAAAGGAAGGGAAGGAAGGAAGGAAGGAAGGAAAGGAAGGAAGGAAGGAAGGAAGGAAGGAAAGGAAAGAAGGAAGGGAAGGAAGGAAGGAAGGAAGGAAGGAAGGAGGGAGGATCTCTTTGCTAGATACTTTGCAAATAACAATAACAAATATCTATCCCCTTGTTTTTACTGGTCACACAACACTGGCGCTGAAATGAAGTTTGACGCCTCCGATCCTGATTCAGTGGGGAGGGAGCACAAGGGGATGCGCGGGTCACAGTGGTTGCTTAAGCCAGGGGTCTTCAAACTTGGCCCTTTTATGACTTGTGGACTTCAACTCCCAGAATTCCTCAGCCAGCTTTGGAATTCTGGGAGTTGAAGTCCACAAGTCATAAAAGGGCCAAGTTTGAAGACCCCTGGCTTAAGGAAAGCCAACGGGGTCAAGCCAGCCGACCGGTCCGTCTGAGCTGGGAGCCCCGCCATGCAGCCCCGGGTGGAGAACGGGGCCGGCGGGACGAGAGAAAAACCTCGCGGGATCGCGACACGCCGCCCGCCGGGGATTGAAAGGCGCGGAAGCGCTGGGGAGGAACGGTTCGGTCCAAGAGGCGAAGGGAAGGGCGAAAGCGAGTTGTTTTGTTTTTTTTTGCCCGACCGACGCGGAGTTTCTTCCGGAAAAGCGAAACGCTCCTAAGTTGGGAGGCAGCACCGAGGATCTCTAACGCAGCGTTTCCCAACCTTAGGAACTTGAAGATGCGTGGACTTCAACTCCCAGAATTCCCCAGCCAGCTATGCTGGCTGGGGAATTCTGGGAGTTGAAGTCCAGGCATCTTCAAGTTCCTAAGCTTGGGAAACGCTGCTCTAACGGAGCGAGCCCCGCTGGGCTCCGCGGGCCGCCCTTGCTCGACGGGGACCGAGCCTTAGCCAAGCTCGCCTCTCCCTCCTCCGTTACCTCCTCGAAGAGCTCCAGGCTGTAGGTGTTGTCGTCGTCGGCGAAGAAAAGCACCCCCGGCTGAGGGGCCGGCAAACGCTGGTGCCGCTGGCGGATCCAGGCCAAGCCGGCGTTGCGCTGCTCCGTGGCCCTGGGCTGGCCCGGCCGCTTGTACCGGCGCGGCGTCAGCACGTGGAGGTGGGTGCAGGGCGGGCCTCCCCTTCGGCCGAGCCCCGCGGCGAAGCGGCCGACCAGTTCGGTGCCGACGGCCGAGTCCTCCACCAGGATCCAATGCAAGCGCGCCACCTGGCGGAAGGTGTTGGCCAGACGCGTCAGCTCGGCTTTCTGCACCGGCCGGCTGTAGGTCGGCGTGATGGCATAGATGAGAGGCTGAGGCGGCGGCGGCTGCTGTTGCTCGGCTTCCCGCCAACCAGGCGCCTCCTGGCGAAGGGCGGGCTGCGGCCGCCGGGCGAGGTGGGACGAGGACGGACGGGGCGCCCGGTTGCCGCCGTCCGCGTCCAGCATGAGGATCACCAGCAGCACCCAGGGCAGCAGCACCAAGAAGCGGCTCAAGATCAGCGACTTCAGGCCGGCGCCGCCGCCGCCGCCGCGCCGTCCCCCTGCCTCGCCGCCCGCGCTACAGCCCTCACAGCAGCGGCAGCGGCAGCGGGGGAGAGCGGGCCCCGGGCTTCCCCCGCCGGCGCCGCCTGCCCCGGCGCGGAGGCTCAGCCGGTGCTGCCCCGGCCATGGAGCAGCGGGCGGCAGGGCGCAAGGCGGGAGCCCCGCTTTCCTGGCGCCGGGAAGCTCGGCGCAGCGGAGGCGGACGGGCGCCGGGCGGGGAGGGGAAGGGATCGGCCGCCGTGGTCCCAACACCTTGGAGAGGGAGGAGGGCGGCGCTGAGGAAGACCGAGGAGCCGCTCTGGCCAGCCCCGCCGGACGAAGCGGGCGGCGGGCCGGCTACCTCCCGCCGGCCAGGCGCTTCAAGGAGGGCAGGCGGGAGCCTCCCGCAACTCTCGGCTCTCTTGGCCGGAGCCCGAAGCCAGACGGGTGGCGAGGGACGCGAGCCCCGGCCGCTTCCAGGAGCCCCTCCGGGATGCCTGCCGGCTCTTTCAGGCTTCCCGCGGCTTCCTTCTTCCTCGCTTCCCGCTCAGCATCCCTTCCCTGGCGCCTTCCCCGCTCTCGGAGCGGTGGGACTCTTGAGGGGAAGGGAACGGCGAGGGTGACGGGCTCTTCTTCTTCTTCTTCCTCCTCCTCCTCCCTCCTCCTCCTCCTCTGCCGCCGCCGCCGCCTGCCCTGCCCGAAGGGCGGCCCTGGAAACGCGTCGGAGTCCCGGTGGTCACAATCGGAGCAGCAGCAGCAGCAGCAGCAGGCGGCGGAGAAGCGAAGCTCCAGCGGGAGGGAGGCTCCGGGGCGGCAAGCTGCTTCTCCGGGCTGCTCTGCTGGTGTGGGGCGGGAGGGGGGGGGGTTGGGGGGTTGGAAGAGGGGGGTAGGATCCCCTCGGGTCTGATGCGGCGCCGGGGTGGGAAATAGATGCTGCTGCTGCTGCTGATGATGATGATGATGCTTCTTCGGGAGAGGATTTGCCAGCCGCCGCTTTTATTCGCTCGTCCCTTTCGCCGCGGCTTCCGTGGAGAATTAGGCAGGAGAGGGAGAGAGGTTCGCCTGCCGATCAACTCCGGAGATCCGAAGAGGGTGGAAGGAAGGAGCCGGCTTGGTGGCGATGATTAGTCACCCAGTGAGGAAGAAAAAAAAAAAAAAGCCGGTTATTGATCTTTCAGTCAAACAGCCGAGCGATGAAAGGCGCTCGGCTATTGTGTTGGAAGGAAGGGGCTGAACAGGGCAAACGTCCAAAGCTGGGGAGGGGAGGGGAGGGGGGAGGGAAAGAGAGAGAAAGAAAGAAGTGGAGGAGGGTTGTTTTTGCCCACAGGACCGACTGCGGGGCTCCCCCCGGGAACCTGCTCGCACCTCCCTTCCCCGCAGTTGTTAACGGGGGCGACCGAGGGAGAACCAGGGAAGAAATGGTGGAGGAAAGCGGGGTGGGTGGGTTGGGGGGGGGCTTTGGAGTTAAGATTCCTTCCGTCCTTCCTTCGGAGTTGGAGGAGAAGCGATTGTAAGCTCTTCCCTGCAGTAGTCGTGGAGGGAAGATAACGCATTCTTTACATCGGAAATAAGATGTACAAAACCCCAAACCACCGTGCTTTCACACCAACGTAGAACTGCTTTCAGCCAGGCGCTTCTTAGCGTTTCTGGGCAAAATACTGCAGCTGTTCCGATTTTTTTCCCCCACCCCCACCCCCTTTAACGTAACGCTTGTATAAGGAGAAATCCAGAATGCCTACAAAAGGAACATGACAGCCACAGCGTTCCTTCCCCCTCCACACAATAGACGTTGAGGAACAAGGCAAGTTTCCCATAAACGCTTCATCTGGAAGTAATCTAAATGAGCGTAAATTATCCCTGTTTTTATTGGGATTCACTGTTGCCTGCATTTAAGCAGTTTATTTGGCTTAATTGCGGTTGGCAAAATAGCACGCCCTGTTTTAAAACTTAATAGCATGGCGGGGTGGGGGAGAAATATTGCCTCTTTGTGGTGATTTTTTAAAAAAAGTTCTTCCGTGTGCACAGACAATACTCTGAAGGAGGTTATGTAATGGGGGTTATGAGGATGTCTGCACGGGGGAATACCAGCTTCCAAATAGGAGACTTAACTCCGATGGACCAACTTCTTTGCACCGTGGTGTGAGTGACAAAAAAATTAATTCTCTTACTTTCCAGGAGTTCTGATTAAATAACCTTCCATCCTGGGTCAATTTTTGAAGTTGATCCGAAACACTGAGCTGGGATTTGGCTTTATCTCCTAAGAAAGTCTTTTGTAAACTTTTAAGCAATTTTCCAGAGGAGGACCTGGAATACATATCCATGACGTTTTAGCCACTGTATGTACAGTATCTATGAATGAATATATAGGCAAAAAATAAATAAGGTGCAGTGATAATTGCAATCAAAATTATGAGAAACTCTATACCTTGGGTAAAAATAATCAGTGTTTAAAGTACTAAAAGGTACTTTTAAGCTTTTGAAATTAAAAGGTTAAAAGTATCTTTTATTAACACTATCCTTTATTAAAATGATCCTGACATTTAAGTAAGTACTGGATAATTCATTGGACTGCCTGGTGTCTAAAGAACAAGGTAGACTGTTTTTCCACTGCTGTCTTTCAAAAGACAAAGTCCAGGCACAGTATATCTGAGAAACTGAACTGACTGCAACTGTAGGATATTTACTTGATAGCGTGCTTTGCTCAAGTAGGCAAAGCTGCTTTGCCTTTAGATTAAATTAGTTTAAGTATAAAGGTTCCCCCGCACATGCATGCTAGTCGTTTCCGAGTCTAGGGGCCGGTGCTCATCTCCATTTCAAAGCCAAAGAGCCAGTGCTTGTCCGAGGACGTCTCCGTGGTCATGTGGCCGGCATGACTGGACACCAAAGGCGCACGGAACACCTTCTGATCGACAAGCTCAGCGTCCTAACCCACTGAGCCACCACATCCCTTAGTTTAAGTATAAACCTCAGTATCTCTTTATCCATAACCCTGCAGCTTTACAGCTTGTGAGGAACCGATGCTCCAAAACCAGAGACTGCCTTCTTAAGCCAGGAGAGAGTCAAAGTTCAAGGGTCATGCTGGGAGAGCTTAGGAAAACACCTTTCTGAGAAATTTTTTGTTCCCCCCTCCTTTTTGTATTCCCCCCCCCCCCCCAATTGCAGGATGCAAAGTTAGTTGAGTCTGGCACTCCTCCCAGGAGCCTGATTTCAGCTGAGCCACAAAATCTTGCCTGGCCTCCCGATTACTTTTTAACATGCAGCTTCACCTTTTTTTATATACTTTTTTTAATTTAGAGAAGAAAAGTAAAACTCTAGGAGCAGTGGGCTCATGGCTCCTTAAGTAACACCAGCTGCCTGCAATTAGTGCAGGTTCACATCCCACCAGGCTCAAGGTTGACTCAGCCTTCCATCCTTCCGAGGTAGGTAAAATGAGGACCCAGATTGTTGGGGGCAATTAAGCTGACTTTGTAATAATGCCGCTTGGGTGTGCGTGAAAACCCTAATAAGCAGGCATATACATAGAATGAAGGCTACTGCTAAGCTTGTAAGCCGCCATGAGTCTTCGGAGAAGGGCGGGATGTAAATGGAATTAAAATAAAAAATAAAAAAATAAAAAATATTGGAAGCCATGTCAAGGAAAAATGGGTGGTTAGATACACAAGGAATCAACATAGCCTACTATGTGACGCCAAGCAGGCAGTTGGCAGTCTTCCCCTCTGGAGAGAGGGTTCAAATCCCATTTCTTTTTCTTGTTCTTTAGTGAAATAGATGCTGGACACAAAGACAAAAGGATTTCAGTTAGATTGGAATCTCATGGACGTTTACTTGATAGCAAGCCCACGTGAAAACTATAGGGATTTTTAAAAGAAGCATTTATCAGAATTATGCAAACATGCAGTATAAAATAGATTAAAATTTAGTTTTAAAATTAATAAAAGAGGATCCCGAACATATGTGCTGGAGTACTGACCATAAATTTGCTTAGCATCTGCAGTTCTAAAACTTAAATTTCATTCATTGGCTCTCACTCCCTTGTCATTGTGCTTAGACTTCGGATTGAGGCATTCTTTCATGAGAGCTAGCACCCCTGAATCCATGTCACATTATTCTCCGTGAATTTGCATAGGCTTGGACTGCAAATGAAGCCTTATGGGCAATGGGTTTATACAACTTTATCAAGCTGAACTTTGCAGAAAGACAAAAGTGATTTGGGATTATTTACTTTTAAAGAGTAAAGCCATCGCTGGAAAATTCAATTGCCCAGTTCAATATTTTCCATTACAAAATCAGATTCTTGGTGGGTCTCCTTTGTTTTCATTATAGGAAGAATACGCTGAATATCTATCAGTTACCAGATATTGCTGTAAGTAATAATTTGATGACAATGTTTTATTCAGGTTGGCCTTGCCGGGGAAATGAGTATAATGTGTGCAGAATTGCAGCTCAAAGCATTAGATCGCTTCAGAATACTCCTTGCACAATTTTGTACAGGCACCTATCTAGGCCACATTCATCTTTTTGCTACCCAGAGAGGACATAGTAACCCCTGGGGGCTCAGATGCAGCAAAGATATTAGAGTGATATAATGCAAACCGAAATCTATGTGAGATCAAAGTGACAAATAGCCACACAGCAAACATCTAAATGAGGAAACATCTGTGCAGTAGAGAGATAATTAGAGTTAGCGTGTTCTGTAGAGAAATAGAAGACTTGTTAGGTGATTAATGAAAGACGGCACAAATATAAATAGTTCAATACATCCCAATCAAAAGCTCTCTGAAAATTATTGTAGCCTGGTTTGTGCTGGGGCAGTTTATCTGAAGGCCAATAAGAGAAATAGCCTCTCCCTCAAAAGTGGAGAGCATCTTCCTCCATTTGCTATCAGTGTACATGTATACGTTCCCGTCTCTGTCCGTGCGTTGCTTCCATTTTGCAAATAACCCATGGTGGAATTCAGCATACGAATTAAGGATGCAATCAGCAAAGCTCGAATCTGTTGCACTGTGAAAAGCAAGGGCAAGTGGAAAGCCACCCATACATGTTGTTATTCCAACAAAAGTAGAAAGAATAAAACGGGACAGAGAGAAACAAGAAGTGTCAAAGAAAAGTTCAAGAATAATGAACTGAGAGAGCGGGTGGCTGATTTTCCCTTGTACTTTAGCAGAGTGTCCAGACACATCAGCTAGCTAGCTCTATGCAATTACAGGTTTCTTTTTTTTTTCTTTTCCAGTGTTGCTGCTATGGCTGATAAATTGTGCTTATTGTTTTTTCTGCATCATGCAAAGTGAGCCAAACCTAGTTTATATTCTAACTGTAACTCTAACTTTAAGTTCCTTTTGTGTTTCAAGCCCCTCGTTAAAGCAGAAGTAGTAAAAAGCTTCAGTAACATTTGGCTTCTTTTTTTAAAAAAGCATACATTTCACAATTTTACCAAATGCTCTAAGGAACAGGTGCAACAGGTATGTCATGAGGGGGCACAAGAGGGCCACTAGCATCTTTTTTTTTTTGGAGATTCCCCCAACTCTCATATTTGGTAGGGCCAAAACTAGAAGCTAGCAGGTATGATGGAATGGAGTAAGGAAGTGTGGATCCCAGGAGGGAAGGGATGAACCCAGAGCAGTAAGAGGCAACTCAGCCCAGATATCATGTGAGAGAAAGAGGGTGAAGGCAGCTCCTCCCTAATAGTTCACATAGTATATTGTAGGTGGAGGGACTACAATGCTCAGTCTGGCAAGATTTTGTCTGTAGGTATAAAACAATAAAGAACTTTCCCTTAAAACCCCAAACCCATTGATAAAATGGATGTTGGCATCACCCATTTTTTCAGTGTGGCTTTCAAGTAGTCTAATGGTATCTTTGAGCCAACAGGATCTGTATACTTTTGGTCTGATATGTTAGCTCAAGTATACCAGATCTAAGAAATAAATCAAGACTGGTTTATGTAGCGTGACATATACACAACGTACCTTTCCTAGTGTGGATGAATCCAAAGTACAGTGATCCAGGGCAAATCATCCCAAGAACGGATGGCTGAAGCAGTCTACTTAAGCAGAATCCCAGCTCCCTTTGTGATGACTGGCAGATTGTCCCTCTCTCTTAGGTCTGTTCTCCCCCCCCCCCCCCCCCGTCTCATTTTACCTCAGTGTGTACAACAAGAAGTGGGAGGTCTTTGAGCCTAGAGACAGAGCGGTTACAACAGCTTAGTTTTTAGTGCTCTCCAGGTAAGCAAACCACTTAATTTGCTGTCTTTGTATGTAGTTTAAGATTGCTTCTATTCCAATTCATCCCAGAGATGGTATTTGGGGAGCCAAAGTGATTAATTCATGATATTTTAGCCATCAGCTATTCCAATTGTCTCTTTCTTTGCTCTCCAGATATATGAGATTTCAACCCCCATAATTTATAATCAGTAGTAAAGCATGGCACGCAGCAAGTTCAACACATTTACATCTCAAATACTCCTCATTATGCCCTTTGTTTATTGTCTTCCTTATAAATTAAGGCCTTGTTAAAGAACTCTTTAATCACCTTCTCCTCCATGCTGTACAGAACAGTTAAAGATTCATGACAGTTCTTTCTCTTTTCTATACATCAAGTGGTCATTGTGAGACACAAACAACCTTGTGTCATCTTTTACAACCCCCCCCCCCCCCACACACACACATACATTCTTTTAATTCAGAGTCTAGCACAGGACAGTCCTCCATTGAAGTCAGAGCTACGGAACCATGAGCTGCCTATCAACTGTAAGTTTTGACAGATCACCTAGTCTTCCTCAGTGTGCTTGTGTATATTATATTTCTATTTGAGTAAAAATATAGTTGGTTTCCCTTGAGATTTAGTATGTTGAATGAAGCTTTCCATTATTACTCTAAATGATAGCTCTGGATTTGTGAAGCCGCATAATTGTGGTTTATTTTATAAGTCAGCCTTAAGCAGACTATAATCACGAAACCCAAATTTGCATATATATATATTAAAGGGAGACTGATATAGCTATTTCAAAACACTCAAGATATGTGTGTGTGTGTGTGTGTGTGTGTGTGTGTGTGAAATATTTGTCAAGTCATTTGAATATGCCTTGCTAATTAAATCTTTCTTTTCTGTTTGGCCTAACTCAAGGCTATCCACAGGTTATAGTCACAACTTATGACAGCTCATTATTTGTATAAATTATTCAAATTGCTAATAAAGAATTTTTTAGGGAGGCTAATATGATCATTTCGAACTTCTTATGTTCTCATCAGTTAGTCACTAACTGATGAGAACATAAGTTCGAAATAATCATATTAGCCTCCCTAAAAATTCTTTATTAGCAATTTGAATAATTTACACACACACACATAGATAGATAGATAGATAGATAGATAGATAGATAGATAGATAGATGATAGATAGATAGATATAGATATAGATATAGATATATATAGATATAGGTGTGTGTGTGTGTGTGTGTGTGTGTGTGTGTATACAAATTTCACTCACCCCTCTACCTTTTTTAACCTTCTGGTTTGATGATGGGATGGTGTAGTGCAGAGTTCCCCAACTTTTGGAGCACCAGGGACCGGTTTGATGGAGACAGGTTTTTCCGCGGACTGGAGGATATGTGGTTTTGTGTGCTGCCTGCATCCCACAGATGGGGCTTTGCTTGTTTGTGCAGATGCTTGCTGGCATGCTGCAGCCCAGTACTGGTCAACAGACTGGGGGGTTGGGGACCCCTGGTGTAGTGTTTAAGCTTTTGGACTTTGACTAGGGATGACCCAGTTTCAAGTTTGCCCTTGGCCATGGAAATTCTAGGGAGACTTGAGGACGCTCAGTTCTCTCTCAGCCGAACCTACTTCACAGAATATTAGGTATGTAAGCTGTTTCAGCTCCTGGAGGAGAGAGAAGAGATATAAATCTATTAAATAAATATTTATCATCCTCACTGGGGTGAACAATAGTGCTCTGAATTAGCAGCAGGGGGATTCTGTGAAAGTAAATGAGATTAGATGCTAAAGAGCCATGAAAGCTGGAAGGGAATTGATGAGTGATACAGGGAACCTGCTGGCATGTCTTGCACAATCTGAAATAGCTTCTTCTGGTAGACTCCTAAAAGTTGGCAAACAATTATTTGCTCATCAAACCAAGCACAAGAACAAGCCCGGTGTCGGATTGCCATTACAAATTAAATCTTCCTAAAGCTATCCCTTGATGAGAAGGTGGCCCTGTGAATTGACTCTAGCTTTTGCTTTGCCCTGGTTTTGTGGCAGTAGGATTCCCACTGTCTCTCCTTTTCTTTGGCCTGATAGTGTAGCTCTCTGAAATTAGGGTTGTAGATAACAGCACTGGGGAGAAATAGCTATTAAAATTGATTGTTCTGTGTGAGAAAACCATTTCACTCCTTCAGGAAATTGGAGCAGTTAGAGAAACATATAAATGGACCATCATTTGACTGTGGATAAAACAGTGAAAAATCTATGTCAATTTCAGGGGGTAGTACTTGAAAATATTACCCTAAATATTCATTGACTGCAGGGTGTTTTCAAAGCCATTGCAATGCAAACCGTGCCCCTTTTCTATGGGCATATGACATCTCAACGCATATACAAAACCAGCGGAACTTGAGCAAGCAATAATACAATGCTGGTTTCTTCATTTCTTCCCATGGATCCACCATGCCTGGTTAGCTGGATCCTCTAGTGAATCTCTCTAGTCTTTTTCTAAAGTGCAGATCACTTGTCACTACCATAAATGATGACAATGCCATGTGAAAAGTTATTTTCTTCTGTCAGTCGTAAATCTTTCTAAGGTTAGTTTCAACAGATTATTTTTAACATTTTGTGAAAAAGGAGAAATTCATCTCAGGGATATTTGCATATATCTTTATCAGCCTTCTCCTTCATTACCAGCAAAAAAGGCCCAGCATGGCCACAACAATAGTGGTGGCTCCTTTTTTGCAACTTTATATCCCTATCATATTTTATACGCACTTGGTGTTGGGAGCAGCAAGCACCACTCTACAAACAGCCTCATATATTCTCCATTGTGTGCCTGTTTACTCTCTTGTCATCCTTTTCTCTCCAATTAATATAAATACAAAGATCAGTTCCATATCTGTTAACTATCTCAGCACTGGGGTGAGCATTCAAAGGGCAGGAGAGTGGGGACAGAGCTGCCGATCCCAACTGTAGTCACTAAAATGAGGATTATCTATGCACAGGACAGGAGGCTACATCCAGACAGAGCAAGGTGAAACAGTGAGGCAAGATTATCTTTCCTTATTTATTCAGCCTATAGACAGAATATAGATTAATCTTTCCTTATTTATTCTTTTCTTATTTATTCAGCCCCTATGCAGAATATATATTAAGGAGCGTAGATTGGAATAAGGCAAGTGAGGTTTCAAAGTGGGAAGAAGAAACATCAGTAACCTGTTCTGTGTTGATGACACTACCTTGATAGCTGAAAATGCAAATATTCCATTAGTTCTAGGAATGAAAGACAGGGAGCACAGTAAAAAGGATTCCCTATAAAAAATACCAAACTAATGAAAAAAGGTAGAGCGAGCAGCCTTAGAAGTGACAAGAAATTGAAGTGGGGAATACCTCTTGCCTTTTTAACTTTGATTATCAACAGGGAGACATACTAGTAATCAAGAGGTACATTGAAGATTAGCACTGTTTATGGCACAATGAAGACCTGCTGTGAAATGATTCAGATCCTATTATGTGCATACACCTACAAATTGTTCTCTTTGTGACATTCTATAGACGTGAACTTTGAAGAAAGTATGAAGAAGCAGGATAGGATGAGCATTGATGCTTTCGAACTTTGGTGTTGGGCAAGACTTCCTGGGACTAACACGAAAACAAATGGACTAAAAGTCAAATAGGAGTTCTCACTTGAGACACAAATGATCAGGCTTAAAGGCCCACACTTTGGATACATTAGGCAAAGATCAAATTCGCTTGTAAAGTCTCTAATACTGGGAAAGATAAAAGGAAAGGGAGGAAGAAGACAACCAGAATGATGCATGGACTTAATTACAGCAATGATGGGTGCACCATTGGGAGACCTGAAGGGCCAGACTGGGGCAGACCATCATAGATAAGGTGGTCACTAAAGGGACGCGGTGGCTCAGTGGGTTAGGACGCTGAGCTTGTAGATCAGAAGGTCGGCAGTTTGGCGGGTTGAATCCCGAGTGCCGCATAACAGAGTGAGCGCCTGTTACTCGTCCCAGCTTCTGCCAACTTAGCAGTTCGAAAGCACGTAAAAATGCAAGTAGAAAAATAGGGACTGCTCCGGTGGGAAGGTAACAGCGTTCCGTGCGCCTTTGGTGTCTAGTCATGCCGGCCACATGACCACGGACAAGCGCTGGCTCTTCGGCTTTGAAACGGAGATGAGCACCGGCCCCTAGAATCGGAAACGACTAGCACGCATGTGCGGGGGAACCTTTACCTTTACCTTAAAGGATGATATCGTACAATGGCACATCAGTCATTAGTTTAAGCTGATCTGAATTAGTACAAGCTGCATGAAATAATCAACATTTTCTTTGGTTGTTTCAAAGTGAAGCATTTACAATGGCATCACGCTACCTTATTCATGGAATTTTACTGTGCATCCAGACAAAATAGTCTCCCGCTTGTAAACCTTGCATTCTTTTCCCATCACTGTTTTGATAATACCTATCATATATAGACATATATACATAAGGTAAAGGTAAAGGTTCCCCCGCACAAGCGTGCTAGTCGTTTCCAACTCTAGGGGCCGGTGCTCATCTCCGTTTCAAAGCCGAAGAGCCAGCGCTTGTCCGAGGACGTCTCCGTGGTCATGTGGCCGGCATGACTAGACGCCAAAGGTGCATGGAACGCTGTTACCTTCCCACCGTAGTGGTCCCTATTTTTCTACTTGCGTTTTTACGTGCTTTCGAACTGTTAGGTTGGCGGAAGCTGGGACGAGTAACAGGCGCTCACTCTGTTACGCGGCACTCGGGATTCGACCCGCCAAACTGCCGACCTTCTGATCGACAAGCTCAGCGTCCTAACCCACTGAGCCACCGCATCCCTTCACATATATACATAGCCTTCTATAAATAAAACAAAACTTTTGTGCTAAGTCTGGCAGCGCTAGGGGATATTCCTTGTTTCTCTACTCTCACCACCCTTCTTAGCTGTTTCTCCTTGCCTTTTCATTGGTTTGTTTCTTAAATTCCTTTTTTCAAAATTTCAGTTGATGTAGTGGCTCTAAGGAATAGCTATTCTTCAAAATCTAGACGCCTGTTCCATTCATAGCACCACCACACCACACGGAATAAAAAGGTCTAATTAAGGTTGCTTCAACTCCTGAAACTCCCAAAGTCATCCTGCTCTTTGGCTCAAGGACAAGGCCTGGATGCCCATTCTCTGATGTTGCTTGCAAAGCCACATGCCAAGAATTTTAGCCTTGAGCGCCCTGCTGTTCAGGGAAACAGGAACAAAAAAACCCAGTGTCCTTATTCTTGATGTTTTGTTTCCCCCTTACTTCTTTTAAAAACATAGTTCTCTCCTGATTATCTTTGATTCAGTTAAACAAGGAGCCGATGTGCTGCCTATAAATGAGACTCGCCCTGTAAATTTATAAAATAGTAGATGTGCTGGTTGAACAGAAACTGTTTAGGGTTTATTTTATTTTTTTGCCTCTGTGCGCTTGCTTTTGGCCAATGCTCCGCAGCAAGCGACCTGCTTTTTACACGTCTTGCCCTTCATCACCTAGCTCCAAGCAAATATAGACCCTGAACATCTTCCTCTTTCTTCCTCACTCACATGTCACTTTTCCTTTGTCCTGAAAGGAAAGTGTAACATGGAAGCAATTTAGCACTGCCGATCAGTTCTCTCAAACTCAGATCATCCCGAATAAGGTTAAGTGGTAGCCAAATCCATCACGAAATGCAATCATCTCTACCGAAGAGACCTATTTTAGAAGGATAATAAGTTCTGAAGTGAGGAATATTTCTTGGAAAATAATTTGGTGCAGTCAGTTTTATAGAATGGCAGGAAGAGCTGCATTGGATTAAGACCAAATGCTCGTGCCATCTTAACCCCTTACAATAAGGAAACTTCTTAATGGGGCAGTATAGCCAGAAATAAACTCACATGTATTATAAGTCCATCTCCTGAAAATGTTCTATTTGTTTGCTTGCCTCAAACCTTGGTGTGAAAGATAATATTTTAATTATAACTGTTTTATCCTGGAACCCCTGGGGATAAAAATAACTCAAAATAGGTTTTCTTCTAGTGAAATCTCCATTCCAGAGAGCAGAAATTCCAATGAACATTGCATGTGTCTTGTCATGCCGGCCACATGACCACGGAGACGTCCTTGGACGAGCGCTGGCTCTTCGGCTTTGAAACGGAGATGAGCACCGGCCCCTAGAGTCGGAAACGACTAGCACGCATGAGCGGGGGAACCTTTACCTTGACCTTTATTATCTGTATATACCGGTAATACTGGAACTTTGAAGTCTCAGATTATGATACTGTATATAAATAATATCTTGTTCGGTCAGTTGTGCCAGCAGAGGTTTCATATAAATACTGCTTGTAAGCATAGATAGCACAGGTAGTCCTCGACTTACAACAGTTCGTTTAGTGACCGTTCAAAGTTACAATGGCAACGAAAAATGTGACTTATGACTGTTTTTCATAGTTACCACCTTTGCAGCATTCCCATGATCATGTGATCAAAATTTAGATGCTTGGCAATTAGTTTACATTTATGACCTCTGCTGTGTCCCGGGCCGGGGGTGGTGGTCATGTGATCCCCTTTTGTGACCTTCTGACAAGCAAAGTCAAGGGGGAAAGCCAGATTCACTTAACAACCAGGTTACTAACTTATCAACTGCAGTGATTCACTTAACAAGTAAGGCAAGAAATGTCGTAAAGTGGGGCAAAACTCACAACAAATGTCTCAGTTAACCACAAAAAAATTGGGCTCAATTGCGGTCGTAAGTTGAGGACTACCTGGGCATTTTCTCCATATAATTTAATATCATGTATTGCTGATTGACAGGGACTCTATTCTTATTAGAAAGAAAAAAAATCTCATTTCTGATTTTTTCCAGCATTTTACCTGAAGATGTCATGGATACCTTCTGCTTGCAGAATTGTGGACTGCTACTGAATTACATTTATTGTGTATCAGATAATTATTTTAAGAAAGACTCTTGTATGTAGAACATGAACTATATAATGGAATGACTAAACACAAGTGGAATTCTTTCTTTCTGCATTGTTACGTGCTTACGTGCAAATTTAGGTGTTGTGGACAGTTGCTTATATTTTCTTTTGCTTGGGCTGAATCCAAAGCACATTAAAACCAGAGAATATTCAGGAGGAAGGGAGGAGGAGGAGGGGAAGAAAAAAAATGTAGTACCAGTGCGAGGATAAATTATTTTTAAACAGAAATCATAGCTGAAGAGAGATGATTTAAATCACCCACCCTGCATTGGCCAAGGCTTTGTCCGTCATTCTTCCCAATATCTGGAACTTTTTTCGTTGCAGAAAACACGCAGCCAATCCTTTCTTGTTGTGGAGAAAACAGGAGGAGGAAAGAGTATTAGCTATGTTTGCTGCCTTGAATTATTTATAATGTATGTATGTATGTATGTATGTGTACGTATGTATATATATATATATATATATATATATATATATATATATATATATATATATATATGTATGTATGTATGTATGTATGTATGTATGTATGTATATGTATATGTATATATATGTTTTCTGAGGTTTTCGCGGGTGCCTGTATGTGGATCCTTGGTTTTTCGGGTTTTTCCCCGCGTAGAATTAAAGGTGTAGGCGCAACGTTTCGACGGAATCCCATCCGTCATCATCAGGCTTCTGCTTCCTTCTTCTGTATATATATGTATATATATATGTTAAAATTAATAATAAATAAATAAAAACAGAACATTTGCTCCCAAAGAAGTTTGTTTTCAGCTTGAGATAATTCCTGGCAAGCTCACCTACAGCAAAGTTTAGATAAGGAAGAGAAAAAAAAGCACCCTTATTTGCCTATTTTCACATGAACGATTTAGCAGAAAAGCTAGTATCTTGCTTAGCTTTAAAACAGAGCCTCATTTTCTTTCCTTTGAATGTCAGGAAAGATTAGCAAGATTGGCAAGTTACACCATCGATCTGTGCATAGGTCTATCAATTCCCAACTTCCCAGTTCTTTGGGCTGCAATGCAGAGCATAGCCGGACAGTATTTTCAAGTGATTTATAGTTAAATGATTTCAATTTCATCATTCTGGTGGCCATAGAGTAAGAATTCCATTCACTGCAGCCAGTCCAGTGGGTCAGAAAAGCACTTTGACAGGCTCAAGAGAAGATGAGAATTCTAATCTCAGGAATTGCCTCTAGAACTCCAGGAGAATCCCCTTTAGCTGTTCACATTAGCTCTAGGAATATCTATTGAAAAGGCTTTTTGCTGCCTTAATTTTCTTAGCCAAGGACTAAATGGCCTTTTCTTCACGTTTGCCCTGGGGTCTATGAGCTATTAAAACAGGCTTTGATGGCACTGGTACTTTCACTGCACCGATTCAAGGGTCTTTTTCAACTGTTTTCAGCCTCTCCTTCAAGCCTCAGTCCTTTCGAACCCACTCCTAATTGCAGGCAGAGTAAAATTGAGAGACAACATCCTCTTGTAGCAGTCAGCCTTCACTCTTCTCTCAGACCAAGAGCTGATTTTAATATTCCTGCTTACCACCTTGCTTCTCTAAAGGCAGTTGTAGGGTAGGAAGGTCAGAGGGAAGATCTGTGCCAAGACGTCAGTTGTTTGGCTGACGTGGCACAAGGTGCTTTTGGGTGGCTTATTCGATTAGAGCCAACCTGCAGTCTATAGGCCAGCCATCCCTTTAACAACTCTCAGGGTGCCCACTTGAGCCGGGGGCATCAGTTTGGCAGGACAAGGTCTTTGCCCCCCGGTGGCTGTGAATCATTTTCTTTCAGTTCACGAGCAAGGATTGTCAAGGTGTGGTCTGAATAGGCCAGGAAGGATGGGATTGAGACTCCTCAATCTGTACAGGTAGTCCTCTACTTATGACTGGTCACTTAGTGACCATCTGAAGTTACGACAGACACTCCAAAAGCTACTTATGACTTGGTTTCAAAATTGCGGCTGTTGCAGTGCCCCCATGGTTCTTCATCCTTGTTGTTGTTGTTGTTGTTAGTTGCAAAGCCGTGTCTGACCCATCGTGACCCCATGGACAACGTTCCTCCAGGCCTTCCTGTCCTCTGCCATCTTCTAGAGTCCATTTAGACTCAAACCTATTGCTTCATCTTCATCCTTATGACTGATTAAAGGGATACTGCAGTGCCTTCCCCCACTTATCTCCCCCGTTCACCCCTTGGGTTCCTGTGGGCCTTGGTCTGCTCCCAACGTGGCCACTCAGCCACCCAAGGGAGCCTAAAGGTGGGCAGCAGTTGCTATTGGCACACTGAGGATGGTCACGACTTGGAGGCCTTGGCCTACTTCCCATCTAGCCACCCAAGGGACTTGCAGGACTCAGCCTGCTCCTCAGCCAGCTCTGGGGCAAAGCAACATCCAACTTACTTTTTCTGGTTTTTGCAGAAGAATCCAGGCGCAGTCAATGCAACACGTTACAATGCAATGTGAGACTCAGCTTTCTTACAGAGGCTGCCTCGTGGCAACCTTGTGCTATTCTGCAAGCCGGTAGTATTCTCACAGGTTTCTTTTTTTTTTAAAGGAGGTTCCACAAACAAAGATTTCCAAGCTGTAACTGCCCTTCCTGTGCCTGTAGGATCTGCTGCCCAGCTTTAGGCTCCCTTGGGTGGCTGAATGGCTGAGTTGGGACTAGGCCAAGAGGGGTCCTATCTTGGCTTTGATGTTCCTTTGGGCTTATCCTCATTTCAGTCTGAAAATAGTTGAACCAGACACGATGCGGCCGCTCCAAACTGAACCAAGACAAACCACGTCGTAGTTGATTTAGCCTGTTCAGCTGTTTTTTCCATCAGAGGTTTAGTGCTCTCTAGACGCAAGCATTTTGGAGACGGGAAGAGTAGTGAGATGGAACCCAGAGCGCATTGACCAGACATTTTCATGCTGCTGTTGTGTTTGCTTCCTATAAGGAGTAAAGTGTGGGGGCAGGAATGAGGGAGGATGCTGGTAGCGACAGAAAGACATGCTTTTTGCATCCGGGCTATGGATGGGAGAGCTGGCTATTCAAATACATTTCTGTCTCAACAATTTTATGGGATGGAAGGCAGGAACATGGCTCTTTAGAGGATTGCTTTGATTACCTCACAGTGCAGTAAGCTTGGGAGCCTTTGCTGTTCCTTTGGCCAAGCCCAACGGTCCTCCCCAAAGGCCTTCAATGTTGCCATCCCTGGGTGGGGTGGGGTGGGACCACGTACGCAACATTTCTCCTACTTCTGTTCATTACTTCTGCTGACTCTGCCCTTAGCAGGGAAAGCCGCTTTTGTTTTTCTTTTGAAATATGTAGGATGTATCAGTACAGGTACGGGTCCTCGACTTATGGCTACAATTGAGCCCAGGATTTCTGTTGTTAAGTGAGACATTTGTTAAGTGGGTTTTGCCCTGTTTTAAGACCTTTCTTGCCTCGGCTGTTAAGTGAATCACTGCAGCGGATAAATTATCTTATCAACTCGGTTGTGAAGTGAATCTGGCCTCCCCATTGGCTTTGCTTGTCAGAAGGTCACAAAAGGTGATCACCTGACCCCAGGACACAGCAATATGAAACAGTAGCTAAGCATCTGAATTTTCATCACGCGATCATGGGGATGCTGCCAAAGTCATAACTGTGAAAAACGGTCATACTGTAAGTCACTTTTTTCAGTGCTGTTATAACTTTAAACAGTCACTAAGTGAACTGTTGTAAGTTGAGGACTTTTTTTTTAAAAAAGCCAAGAAACACGCACTCTGTCGTATTAGCAAAACCTAAACTTTCTGTATATTATATCATAACTGTTTCTAAACCTATCTAAAGCATCAATGAACGTGATCACCATGTTAACCTGGGTGGACAAGAGAAAAGTCAGACCGGGCAAGTACATCAGGAAATGACACAGCAGTAACATGATTGTAAAGTTAAACAAAGTCCAAAAGAAGATGATAAAATGGCTGTCATGTTGTTGCTAGGAAAACAACATGGACTTGCTGTTTTTCATTCCCCCCCCTATCTTTTGTTTTACTAAAGAACAGTAGGAATAGCAAAGGGACAACAAGATGAACAAGTTATCTGACAGGTAAGCTTTTTCAGGCTACATAATGATTGGGGAGTCCTTGGTGTTCTCTGAGCTTGATTGTTGGCTTGCAGACATTTCATTATGTTAGATGTTGTGTAGCTGGTTCTTTGCAGGCAATAAGCAAGACGGAAGGTTCCAAAGAGAAATATACTTTATTGGAGTCAAGCAGAACAGAACTGAAACAGTGGCTGCTGCACAGCTACTTATATGGTTGGCCACTAGATGGCGGCCAATAGGCTTAAAGGAACCCATTCCCACCCCAAATCTACCAATGATATTCCTGGAGACAAGAAATCTGGCTTGGTCCGTAGCTGTTACACAGACACACCACTGAGTAACCATTAAGCAGCATTTAAACAGAGACGTGAATCAGTACAAGCAACCCCCCCAATACATTACATTAGATACTGTAACACCTTCAGTTATCTAGAACTAAAGATGTTACCCAGTCTGGTAATGAAACATCTGCAAGTCAACAACCAAGCTCAGAGAGCACCAAGGCCTTCACCGTTCAGCCCTGAACTACAGAAATCCTCTTCTACTGAAACCATACATTGATTGGAATGCTGGACTAGGGAGACAGACAGTGTTGTTAATCTTTAAGGTAGGATTGATTGAATAAATTAATAATGAAATATATTTTCTTGGCTCTCCTCTTTATTGCTGTCTGTATCATCTCTGTGTCAATCTATGGCTCTGTCTCTCCCTGTCCTCTGTCTCCCATTGACTTCATAAGGATCACAGTTCAACAAACTCTTAAATTATGTGTGAAAGGTTCCCCTGCGCTCCCACTAACTGCCCAGCTTCCATTGATTTTTGTGATGTAAATTAAAATCAATAGTTTTAAAACTGATAAGATGGGAGGCAGAGGGCAAGAGGCATTAGCCTGTGAAATAACAATGGGCAGGATTGAAGACAATTTTAATTCTGGACACATGTGGGGTTGATCACACCCACTTCCTTTGTTGTCCTCTTCCTATCTTGCCTCTCACACATTTTGCTAGGCTTCCAACCCAAACAATGGTGCAGCCATGGTCCATGCAGATAATTTGTGCATCCTGCAAAAATTGATCATTTTCAGCAAATTCATCCCAATATATTTCTTTCTTGGAAGGGTCTGCCTTGCCTGAAATCACTCCTGCAATTATTTGCATAGGAGGCAGCCCCCTTGTACTCAGTGGAGCTTACTGCTGAATAAATTTCTGTAAGATTACACTGTTTGCTCTACTCGTTGTATCCCACTCATTGTTTCTGTGATAATGACAGGTTGTTTGGCCATCTCCTTCCAAAATGGCTGAAGTAGCCTGTAGCCTTCTAACTCTTACTTCCAAGTAGGAAAGGACTCTATTGGGACAATTAGATACACCTTTCTATTTCTTAAAATTAAAAGAAAAACAAAGGCAGGATTTGGAGCAATGAGAACTCTTAAAAGAAGGACTAAAAGTGTATTGTCCGCAATAATCCATGATTGTAAAGTGCAAAGCAATCAATATACTTATAATAAACACATAGAAAGTTTGTTGGTCTTTTCTTTGATATTCTTAAGTGCATTTCAATATTTGGAGTAGTGTTTTTGTGCAAAGAGCTGACTGTTGCTGTCAGCTCCAGATGCCTTTTTAAAGAAAAAAAGAAAAGAAAATGATACCCATTGTTTTTTAATGAACTTCCCTCTCCTGCCAATACCAAGTGTATGGTGCTATAATTTGCCTTCGGTTTTCACATAACGTTGGAAAGTTTGTTTTTCCTTATTAAGGGTCCGGATTATAGATTAACCTGATGTCTGACTTGATTTTGTAGAGTCCTTGGTGGTTTGTCAGCTTTGTTTCTTGCTTCAGACATTTCATTACCCAACTAGGTAACACCATCAGTTTAAGAGAGAATGATATTATATAATGTAACACCCTGACAGGTTTTGTTGGAGATATAGGATTTTCCCCTGGTAGTTCCTTGATTCTGTTTTTTTTCCCCTGCATGATTGTTTGTCTTGTATTAATCCTTGCTTATCTGAGTGTTGGCTGCTAAATAGGATATGTTTTGGTCTTTTTGTTTCCTTCTTAGCTTTTTAATTCTCTCTTTTGAATGTTGCATAAATATGATTTATTTCTCTTGTCCATTGCTTGCTGATTTATCCGAATGCCAAACTTCCAGGAATTCCGTAGTGTTTTTGGATTTAGCTTGGTCTGGGATGTTCGCAGTTTTCTAGTTGAAACTATGGTTGAGTTTTTCTGTTGTGAGACTAAGAAGTTTTCATTGTGTCTTCTGACTGTTCATTGGTGTTTATGGCTAGTCTTTACTAGTCTTTACTCTGCTAGTTTTCTTCATGTCTGTCTTCCATAGTGGCTGTTCCAGTCCTTACATTGTGCTTATTCAGTCATATATCCCACCTTTATTATTTTCACAAATAATTCAAGGTGGCAAACATATACAACACACCTTCCTCTTCCTATTTTTCCCTGTAGATAACATCTGCTTTTTCCCCCCTCAGGCTTCTGGGTCTTTTGGTTTACATAAAATGCTTTAGAGGACTTTAGTTGGTTTGTGAGCTACAGCAATACTGTGTGTTTGTAATAGTCTGTTGGCTGTTTCAAAGATGTTTCTGATGTATGGTAATATTCTTTTCCAAGCTTGTGTTGGTTGTGCTATAGTGGGTTGAGTGGTCAAGCATTTTTTGATAAAGTAACATTAGTATCCATTTTGTTGAAAGTTGTTGTATAGGCAGTCTGTCTTTTTCCCCCCTGGTGTTCTGGTTGCTGCAGTGCATGTGAATAATGTTCTTCCATAGCTCCTCTTGTGGGAAGTTAAATAGTTGCTTTAATAGCAGAGCACTTTGGCCATGGACTTTGGTAATCAATTTTATTCTGAATAGGATTCTGCTGTGGATCTATAACAGGATTTCCATCTCTCTGTTATGCAAGTTCAACCATGTACAAATAGCTGTTTTTTTTCCCAATTAGCAGTGTTGACAACAACTGCTGCTGGCAAAAGAGATTCTAGCAGTATCCTCAATGTTAATTTATCATATCTTCTGGAATATCCAAACATCGTAGGGGTGACATAAAGACTGACCTCATTACTATTATTTTGGCATAAGAGTAGTTGGTAGAAAACATTACCCATCAATGTTTTGCAATTCTTTGCCTGTGTTACTTTTGCAGTGGGAGAAGCCATTTCACTTTCTCTATTTTTAATACATCAAATTCTCCTCTGTAAACTAGATGGAGAGTAGCAATGTGCGAATATTCTGGGCATAAAACATTCTACGCACGTAACAATGGTTTAGGATATACTGGCAAGAACTTTGAAAATTACGCACAGCTGTAAAATGTCTATGGAGATTCTCAATCATCCAGGTCATCGCTTCTCATCCCAGAAGCGTCTTCAGTTCTTTACTTCACTTCAGAACTGGAGAAATTTCATGGATGAGAAGTGAAATGTCTTCCAGGAAAAAAACATAGTCCAATTGCTTTTTGGAAAAAAAAACACCTTTGGGACACAGCTGTAATAGCTAAACAGAGGAAGGAAGATGTAGGGCCAATTGGGGAAGTAAGCTGGTTGGAAATATTATACTTGAAGCCAAGTGAGCTCCCAGCAGTGTCCTTGGCTACATTGATGGTACATCCAACCAGCTGGCTATTCCTCAATTTCCCAACATTTTCCACTTACTACCGCACTTTAGTAGCACCTTAGCTACTGTCACTGCATCCTTGAAGGATTTAGGGAGGTTGGAAGCTGATGGGCTGACTGGATTTGCCTTACAAGGATATCTGCAGACATCCTGCAGTTGGGGAAAGGAAAGTTCTGATGACTGGCTGGCATACATGACAAGCAGAATTGGAGGGGAGAAAGCATAGCCTTGCCTTTCTTTCCTTGCAAGGCATCTCTGGATTTTATTTGAGTCCCAATTCAGAAGCACCAAAATGTCCTGACCTTTAGATCTTCTGAACATTTTGCTTGCTGGGACCATTCAGCAGAATTTCCAAAATAAAATGTTTTCTTTGTTTCGTGCACATCTCTACAATGAAGACCTTACTATCAGCTAACATACTCGATAATTTATTTTAAAATAAAAATTAATGGCACCTTAGAATGTAGATGGGGAACCTATAGTTATCCAGGCAGGTTAAACTTGATAATCTGCAGCATTCCGTTCACTGTTTTAACTACAACTCCCTGTCAATAGTGGCCAGTGGTAATGGATGCTGGAAGCTGAAGTATGGCAACAAGTCCCTTGGCATGCCAGATTATTTACTGTCAACCTCAGTCAGCTCCAAAACTTATTATGTCTTTTTTCATGTTTTGGACCATGTGTATGCATGGAGTTCACTCCTTGTACTAAACCACAAACCTAGGTTTAAAAACTTGTTTTATATAATACTTGAAACCCAAACCAAAAAACTGTTACCACAAATTATGATGAGACTTGCTGATTCGTGAATTAGTGGGTTATATGAACCTTGCCACTCAGGCTTGTTAGTTTGTGGATGCATGCATTATGTAAACTTAACCAACTGGCTTGTTTGATTATGGATAGGCAAAATATAGTTAATTTGTTAACAAACCTATGTTTAGCTTGTGACTGACAGGATGAAGAAAATTCTGTACAAGAAAAAAACATGCCATGAAAATTTGGAATGTTAGATAAGAAAGAAACAGTTAACTGCTGCTCCATGAGACGGATACACTTCCCAAACTAGGAATCAAACTAGGCATATGTAAAAGAAACAATCAATGTAGTTTCAGACAGTTATACTGGACAAACTGATCATTCTTGTCCATAGAATGAAGACCTGAAGAACAGCAAAAGAATATTAATCTTGAAAACATAGGATGAGCAGCTTTGACCGAACACCAAGGCCAGGGACCAAAACACAAAATAGCCCTGGGGAACATCAGTGTATCAAATTATTAGAGAGGCAGGAAAAATCTATGAACCCCCAAATAAGGTAACTAGAGAAGAAGGCTATCAACTGTCCTCTATGGAGTCACCAGCACTGGAGGGCATTCTGCTTTCTGTAACACAGACAAAATAAAAGGAGATGATATTTGTTGCTAAGTTTAACTTGAGCTCTGCTAAGAAGGAGCTAATAGTACAGCTAGCTAATCATCAGCATATATTTACTGTATCCTGTGGCATTATTCAGAAACTACGGTATTTAATCAAGTCAGTATTATTAATATTATCACTAGTAAAATGTTTATAGGGGATGTTGCAAAACAAATAGCTGAGGGAAAGATTTTAAGACTGCCTCATCCAAGTGCAGGGGTTTTTGTTAGTCTGAACAGTTTGACTCATGTACTTGGTTCATGTATGCTAAATCAGGCATGTCCAATCGGCAGCCCATGGGCCACACACAGCCTGGGGCAGCTAGTAATGTGACCCCATAAGATCATAAACTTATAACATTATTAGTAATGTGGCCCCATAAGACCATAAACTTATAATATTATTACGTGATTTATAAGGAGCCATGGTGGCTCAGTGGTTTGGATGCAGTATTACAGGCTAATTCTGCCAACTGCCAGCAGTTTAATTCTCAGTGGCTCAAGGTTGACTCACCCTTCCATCCTTCTGAGTTCGATAAAATGAGGACCCAGATTGTTGGAGGCACTTAGAGAGGGCTGTAAAGCACTGTGAAGCGGTATATAAGTCTAAGTGATATTGCTATTTACATACATTAACTATATTATGTATTTTATGTGTGGCCCAAGACAATTCCTCTTCACTCAGTGTGGTCGATGCAAGCCAAAAGGTTGAACACCCATGTTCATCATGTTCAATCACCCATGTTCATCATGTTCAATCATGGTTTGCTTCAGAAACAGCTATTGACTCTGTTCATGCAGCCCACTGTAGTAAAACTGAATGAACCTCATTATGGTTAAACATGTTGGGTGAAACTAGGTATTTGGGGGAGGCTGTGATACTGTGAACCTGGAACAAGGCCTTCTAAAGTCTTACTCAAGGCATTGATGTAAGAACCATCCTCTATCCCAGCTCAAAGATGTGAAGAAATAAGCTTAGTCCAGGTTGAAACGGTAGGGAAGTATCCTAATGAACATATTGTATCCAAAATTCTGTGTCCTGTCTTGAAAGCCAAAAGCATCAGACTGATAAAGTCTGATGTCCCTTTGCAATTAGATGAGGCCATGGAAACTTGATTTTTTTTTTGAAACTGAAGGAACACTTTCAGGGAGTGGGGGCAAATGACAGAAGGCTATTGACAAAGCAATCTCACAAATGCAGTGAGAAATCTACTTGCATCAGAGAGCAGAACACAATTATATACGATGGTGACATTTATATGTATTTTGTCACTTAGGCATACAGTGATTTGCAGTGGCTGTCGCTGAGCCTTTGAATAGCTCTTCCTATTAAATGAATAATTAAAAATAAGAATGTATTCCTCAAATTTGATATCTAGCTGTGGAACAATACACAGTTTATTAGAATTATAATTCATAAAAACATTAAGAAGAAAAGTTTGGGTGTGTTAGTTTAAATCCATTTAGCTTTACATAACCTCTGTTGTTGATAGCTTTCTTTTCATAACTATATTAGAATTCAATAGTTTGCTGAAGAGATATGATTTGATTTTAAATATTTTATTTATTTTTACTTCTTTCAACTTTTCTCTAACTTTCTAATTATTTAGGAGGAATGTTTAACTTGACTTTTATCCTGAAATCTGCCTAACAGTAATCGATAGTTCATCTAATGTTAAATTAAATGAACTGTAAATAGAATTAGACATTATTACCATTGAATACATTTTAAAGATTTAATTTGCCATCTATTTTGCCTTTCCAATTTAATGTGATTACTCCTTTAATACATTACATCTTAATTGCTTTCTTATTCTTTAATCATTTTCCATGTCAGAGATATGGAACATAGTGCTGCAAGCATCTTCCTTGATGTTACAATGCTTTCTTTCTCATTTTTTCCATACTTTTAGTATAATTTAAAAAAAAATATAATAAGGTATAAGGAAGCTGGCATTAGTCAGAGCAAAAGCATCAGCCTCTGAAATCAACTTTATTTGTAGGAAAGTCTTAAGGTCCCATAAAGCTCCCACTGGTGGGGCAGACAAAACGTCTAGATTAATTTACTTTCTGATAATTTGTATTTTATATTTTGTATCAGGCTGAACCTATCAAACCCACGACTTACTCTCAAGACTCTAAATATGTTCCTAGCCTTTAAAAAAAAGGTTCTTATTCAATATATAGTTTAGTGGATTTTGTATTTTTCTCACATTTTTCCTATAATTTTCGTCATTTGTCTTAATGGAACTCTCTGAACAGACTTTGAATCAACCGATTAAATTTGTGTCCAGACATCTTCCCAGTTATAGGCATAATTCATTGTATCCAAAGTAATCTGGACAATTTATGTAGCTGTAAGACATTGGCGTCAATTTACATCATTTGCATAATGCAAACAGCACAGATTGACACAAGTGTGTACATTTAAACTTAACAGACAGTTAGGAATAATGGATGCCTCATCTTCCCAAATGATCTGTTAAATCAAGGTTTTACTGTATTTAAATCCAAATTAAATTGCTTTTCCTCTTGGTGTACAGGCAGTCCTCAAATTACGACCACAATTGAGCCCCAAATTTCTGTTGTTAAATGAGACACTTGTTAAGTGAATTTTGACCCATTTCTCTCAACAGTTATTAAGTGAATCACTGCAACTGATCAAGTTGGTAGCCTAGTTCTTAAGTGAATCTGGCTTCCCCATTGACTTTGTCCGCCAAAGGGTGGCAAAAGGTGATCACATGATCCAGAACGCTGTGACGGTCATAACTATGAACCAGTTGCAAAGCATCTGAATTTTGATCACATGAACCCAGAGATGCTTCAAAAGTTGTTTGTAACTGTGAAAAACGGTCCTAAGTCACTTTTTTCACTGCCATTGTAATTTTAAACAGTCATTAAATGAACTGTTGTAAGTTGAGGACCACCTGTAGTTTGTGGTCAATCTCCTTTAGCTCAGGTACCGGCCACTGTTCAAAAGTCATAAATATAAGACAGAGGTTGCTAAATATGATGTGGCATTATTTACTCCACTTTTAGATTTTTTTCATGGATTCCTAGACTTGGTCACAAGAAAAGCTAGTATTCAAAACAGAATAAAATTAAGAACGAGCATTAAAGTAAACTCCAAGGAACTAAAAAGAGATGTCTAAAAAGCTGGAGATTTGTGGGATGGTGTGAGTAATGATAAACTTGAGAGCCAATAAGTCTATATTGGCCACGCTAGAAAATTTTTTACAGATTCAGAGGAGGCAAAGTGCATTTTTGGGTAGGCATAATGTATCCCACAGGGCTCTGCTCATTAAAGTTAAGCTTAGAGCAACTATTCTTTTCTCTCTTGAGGTTCACACAGAAGCCAGAAAAAATGATGGCTCAATTTAATCAGTAGCAGAAGGGTGTTATAGTCATGCAAGATCCAAAGCATTTTTGAATCATTTTCAAAGTACACAGCCCTTTGTATTGATATCAAAATAGGGATAATTCATATTATTAATTTTATGGTATTCTTAAATGCGGGGGGGGGGGGAGGAGGTAAAACAATTTGTCTAATGGGGCTTGGCCCACTTTGAAGCCAAATCTGATAGCCAGCTTCAAAATCATTAAGTGGTTAAATTGGTTGGCTTAAAGTGTGTGCTATTCCGCTGTGGTTTATAAATCACAGTTTATAATTTAGCATGGCTTAGGAAATCCAGACAAATGTGACTTTTCAATAGGCATTGATTAAACAACCACAGCTTAGTACAAGTCACCCATAGTGAAGAATCACGTTTTTAATTTTTTAAAGAAAAAGTGTATCCGGGCTGACACCATGCCTGGGTAAAATAATGACATTATCCCATTACTATAATTTTTTACCCTCTAAGCACTCAGAAACAATTTCGAGGTGATCTGTGACTGCATTAACCAGAGCTCCATATCTGGGTTGCAAGAATCTGGACAACCACTCTAGGTTGCAGCAGATTTTAATCTGGCAGATCTGCTTATGCTGTACCTCCTTCCACTTTTTATATGCCAGTGAATTAGGGAAGCGGGACCTGCTTCCAAGTATTATTTCATTGTTTTGGATTCAGAGACGGTTTAACCCTTTTTTTTGCCTAGGTACCAGCTCCTGCATGTTTTCATCAAGGTCATTGTTTGTACTCTCTACAGTATAATGGTCAAGATACCAGGGAGCTGGTACGAAGGAGACTCAGCTTGCAATCCATCCTCAACTACAAGAACTCACTGGGAGAGTGATTTTGGGCTAGTTCCTGTCTGTCAGCCCAATCCACCTCACAGGATTGTTGTGGGGGAAAAAATCTAGAGAGGGGAGTGCTAGTCACACCTTCATGAGCTCCTGAACAAAAGGTGGGGTTTGTATCTAAATACATAAATAACCAATTTACCATTGCAATCATGCACAAAGGAACGAATCCCAGTTTGTTCAGTGCAGTGGGGTGTAATCTTTGATATGATATAGCAAGTCAACCTCCATCTGTTTGGTACATCAAACTTTAATCTTTAACATCTGTTCCTAGGAAAGAATTGTACTATTGCATAATACTAGGATGTACAATTGGACAACTAGTACAATCAATTAAGAATTTGAACCCGATTTTCATACTGTGAATTTAATCAGATGGCAGAGTCAATAAACCTCCTAAGAAATAAGCAAGATTCCCCACTGCGCTTTTAAGCTTGTAAAGTCAACCACAGAGACCATAAATATTTTAAGCAGCAGGAATAAAGCATTTGTTTTTATTCAGAAGATTAATTGTTACATGCATTTGTGTTTCAGTGGGGCTTTCAACTTGTAAAAAGCCCACGTCTGTGTCTCTTACAACTAGTGACCATGTAAATACTTAGATTAATCACCACTTTTTCATTAGGTTAAAGGGACATTGAGATAAACCACTACCTGGATGAAGAAGGAAGGCTAAATCTGTGTGTCACGATGGGAATGTAATCTTTGCACCATTTTCTTAGTGAATTCTTAGCCATATGTTCCTTAGGTTTTCCCATCAGCTTTGTGATAAGGCCTAGAGCACCATCTAGTGAGAAGGAGTGAGCTGATTTACAGAGGGAACATAGTTTTTGCAACGCAACTTGCAGAACCCACATTGTTGTTGTTTTTCCCTTTATAAAGTTGCTGAACCTACGTTTTGTGTTTAGGAATACTTAGCATATGTAAAAGAAGTCTCTGGAAAGGTGGAGAGTCATTTTTATCTTATGTTTGAACTGTGCAATTTTTTTCCAGCAAAACTATCAACTTATCCACTGTGGATCTATGTGAGCATTTTAGTTTACAGAGTATTTATACTCCACATAATGCTTTATACTGCACTGGTAAGACCACACTTGGAATACTGTGCCCCGTTTTGGTTGCCATGATACAAAACAGATGTTGAAATTCTACAAAGAGAGAAACCTGGAGGCTAAATGAACAATGAATGGTTGCAGGAACTGGGGATATCTAGCCTAACAAAGAGAAGAACTAGGGGTAACACAGTAGTGGTCTTCTAATATTTGAGGGGTTGCCACAGAGAAGAGGAGTTGACTTATTCTCAAAAGCACCCGAGATGATGGAAGCTTAACAAAAGAGAGATCCAGCCTAGAATTAAGGAGAATTTCCTGTCAATTAATCAGTGGAACAGTTTGCTTTCAGAAGTTGTGGATACTCCATCGCTGGAGTTTTTAAGAAGAGATTGGACAGCCACTCATCTGAAATGAGAAAGAGCCTTGGTGGAGCAGTGGGCTAATGCCTCCTTAAGTAACACCAGCTGCCTGCAATTAGTGCAGGTTCGCATCCCACCAGGCTCAAGGTTGACTCAGCCTTCCATCCTTCCGAGGTAGGTAAAATGAGGACCCAGATTGTTGGGGGCAATTAAGCTGGCTTTGTAATAATGCCGCTTGGGGGTGTGTGTGAAAGCCCTAATAAGCAGGCATATACATAGAATGAAAGCTATTGCTAAGCTTGTAAGCCGCCCTGAGTCTTCGGAGAAGGGCGGGATATAAATGGAATTAAAATAAAAAAAATGGTACAGGGTTTCCTGCCTGAGCAGACAGTTGCACTAGAAAACTTCCAAGGTCCCTTCCAACTCTGTAATTCTGTATCATAATAAAAAAAAATAGTAGTGATCCTTGAGCCCAGGGAGGAATGCTGTTGTGATAAAAACCACAGAGCTATAAAGCTAACCGCTGCTACTCAGGCCTTTGACTTTAAAAAATATGTTTATATTACTAGTTTTGTGGAGAGAGAAAAAAATCATATTAAAAACTGATTTCTCCGTTCCTTTTGGAGTCCTTCAGATTAATTCTTAGACAATTACTAATATATGGAAAAAATATTCATATGGACCAATTTACACTCTGATTTCTGGAAAAGAAACTCAGCAATTTTTTTTGGGGGGGGAACTAATCCTCAAGGTCTCCAGAAGTTCTGCTCTAAAGTCCAGTTCTGACTTAATCCTTTTCTTCTGGTATGTTTTGATTGCAATGAAAAATGCCAAAAAATCAGAAAGCATTTGGCAGCAACTTTTTTTTTTGCTGTCAGATATTATTTAAAAGGACAAGCTTTTGTGAGCTGCGGCTCACTTAATCAAAGGCCTGGCAAAAAGTTTCACAAAAGTGTTTGACTTCTAATAAAATGTGTTAGTCAGAAAAGTGTCTATCACAGGGGCCCTCAACCTTGGCAACTTTAAGGCTTGTGGACTTCAACTCCCAGAATTCCTCAGCCAGCCAGCCTTTTTTATGACCCTGCAATACCTTAATTTGGGCTAGAATGGGGGCAACTGGATGGAGCTGAGCCAGTGGTGGGATTCAAATATGCGAACAACCGGTTCTCTGCATGGATTCTGCTTCCAGAAGTCCATTCTGGGCCTGGGCAACAAAAAATTAGCTACTGGTTCTGCCGAAGTGGTGTGAACCGGCTGAATCCCACCACTGAGTGTTTACTGGCTGGATGCCCTTCCTGATGCCATGCAGAGTTCGCAGCAGTTATTTTTTCTTCTCACCATAGGTGAGAGAAACATCTGCCACTACCTAGGATTGAACTCTCAACCTTCTGAGTGGGCGTTGAGTGTCTTCACCGCTGCTCTTTTGCTCCGTAGACTAACCAGAGATTAAATTAGGTTCTTCTCCTACCTGTACAATTCCTAATTGTAATAGAAAGGATGTGAATTCAAGATTCAACAATAGTTGCCACCAGATGCTCTTATTTAGCCTATTCTGAATAATGTGTACCATTGAAGGGAGGATAGGAAAGCCTTTCCATTGTAAAAGCTGGTTAAAATTTGACAGAATGTTTTGCTTAGGACCAAAACAGCTAGAATTATTTATAAAACATGATTAAACATATTTTAGTGCAAAAGGTACACTAGATTGTCACTTTCTCAATAGCCATAGTGTGGTGGTGAAGATATCCATGGGATATGGTTTTTTAAAAAGTCAAAACAGTGACAGTATGCCAGCTGCGGAATTCTGGGAGTTGAAGTCCAAACATCTTAAAGTTGCTGAGTCTGAAAAAACACTGATTTTGAGTGCATTTCTTAACATTATGCCTTACCACCTCTGTGAACATTGTGTATTGCATTAGGTAAAGGTAAAGGTTCCCCCGCACATGCATGCTAGTCGTTTCCGACTCTGGGGGCCGGTGCTCATCTCCGTTTCAAAGCCGAAGAGCCAGCGTTTGTCTGAGGACGTCTCTGTGGTCATGTGGCCAGCATGACTAGACGCCAAAGGTGCATGGAACGCTGTTACCTTCCAACCGTAGTGGTCCCTATTTTTCTACTTGCATTTTTACATGCTTTCGAACTGCTTGGTGGGCAGAAGCTGGGATGAGTAACAGGCACTCACTCTGCTACACGTCACTCGGGATTCGACCTGCCAAACTGCTGACCTTCTGATCAACAAGCTCAGTGTCCTAACCCACTGAGCCACCGCGTCCCTGTGTATTGCATTAGTGCTGTTTAAAAGGAAAAACTCAGATGATCCTTCCTAAAAGAGTACTGGAGTACCTTACTAATTTGTTGACACAATTTTGATTAAATGCTGATTTTTTTGCCTTACTGAATTTGTATTTGATGTCAATTATTATCTTAGTTAGCACAGACCTCCTCCCTAATTAAACTGCTCCCTCCAATTGTTATGATGTGGTTGCATGAATGTGTCATGGGTTATTAGAAATTCAGTTCTTACTTATTGGGTAAAACAACAACAACAATCATTTTGCAAAAAGAAAGAACTAAGGTCTAATTGCAATAAACAATGCAAGTTAGTGGAATTTAAGTGACTGAAAAATAAAAGTTGATTTTTATCTTAAACGACTGATTTTCATATGGATTCTGCATTGCAGTGAACTGTAGGGAAGCTAATATCCTAATTTAAACAAATAAAACCTTACTCATAAAATTAAACCTTGTTATTCTGCTATGAATTAATCTCTACATAAATCTGAATGTGCTTTTATTGTACCCTGCTCACAGCTACAGTAAATATCCTCCTGACATAAAAGTGTTTCTGCTAGAATGGTCTGTTCTTTCTGATGTTGGTACTGAACGGGCTTCCTAATTTTTGACGTTGCTTTGGAAATTTGATAGATTCAGCTCACCTCCTTCCAGTGTTGCCAAACATTGTGACATGAGCAGTGACAGTGGTTTAATAAAGACTCCAGCGTCATCAGAAAGTGTATTCAATGTCCCATAATAAAAATAATAAAAACTCTTGATCTACAAAACTATTAAACGGATGCTAAAGAAATGTATCTGACGGAAAAATGCCGAGTAATTCAAGTGTTCTTTACTGTCAGTACTGTATTGTTGCTCTCTAAATTAATTTCCGTTCCCCCCTCCCCCCCCCTTTGTCTATCCTGAGGGAACAGAGTACATCTTTTAAAAGCATGGCCTAGATGGAATGACTGGGAAGATGTTTTCCTGATAACTATAGTTTATTTCTCTGCAAAGCAAAACACTGGAGGAAGAGGGGGTTTGAAGACAAACACAATATGAGTATTTGGGGGGGGGGAAAGTTCCTGTGTTATGCACAGTCAATTCTTCATGAGCAATAATCACAAGTCACACTATACTGTGAATTAGCCCATGAATCTATGATATGCTTATAACTTTGCCCCTTTGAAAAATCTGCATATTGTAAAACATGCACACATATATTTCATTATTAATCTTTATTTGTCTCCAGTTTCTTTTTTCTGTTCTGGAACTCCTTGTAAGTTCCTCCCCATTCTTCTAGATTTTCTGCTTCCTGATTTTCTTTGGTTCCTTATAACAGGCCAATGTTCCCCAGTCTCTAATATCCTCCAGACACGTTGAGTCCCAGCTTCAAGAATCTCCTAACCTAAGCCTAATGTGCTTGTGGGCCATGGTGACTGGGATTATAGAGTTTGCACTCTAGCTAGCACATCTGGATGATATTTTCCTGGAGAAAGTACCGGTAGTTCTGATTTTTTTCCCCTGTTTAAAAAATTGCCAAGTTCTGTTAATTTCAGCAAAAGAATTATGATTTTTCTGAATTAAATAAGCATGGATTGAAATCATTTACATTTAATATAAGTGTAATAATTTATATAATATATAATACAATAAAGTAGAATAATTATATAATTTAATATAAGTATTGCTTTTTATTACAGTATTAATTGGAAAAGGTTTCATTTTAAAATTTTGTCAGCTATTTTCCTGTGTTACTGTAATTAAGGTTTTCCCCTCAGCATTTTCTAACCTTATAAAAAAAGTCGGCATGCGTGAGTAGTTTTTTTCAAGATATTTAATATTCATTCATGTTAAACTCCCTTAGAAACAAGCCTTCCCCCCTTTTTTTCCTTTCTACAGGAGAATCTGGTTAATGAAACCTATTTTACTCTGTATGAGACAAGGCTCATGAACTGGTGAACATCCAATGTTATATTTAGCTATGGGCTTTAAATGTTGTGTATGACAAGCAAGAGCTGTTGACAAAACCCAAGCTGAACCTAAGCTTTATTAGAATAGTAACATTATTACAGCTAAACTAGCAATGCATGGCATTGATTTGAAATCCAAGGTTTTGTACAGAATGAAATGGCTTTGTCAAAAATCAATAGCGCCACTGCAATTACCATGAACATTACTTCAAAGGTATTAAGAGTCATAAATCAAATGCATCAGCTGGAGAATGATGATGACTATATGCACAAACAAGAAGCAGTGCTGTTATTATCTTCAGAAAGCCAATATTGTTTCCAGAAACAATATTCTATTTTTTATTAGCACATAAATTTTTTCATATTGCAAAGAAAATTTGCTAGAATCAATAGGAGCTCCACTTGTGGTTGAGTCATCTGAGTCATGGTTACCTTGGCCACAAAAATATGGATAACTAGTAAATGGCAGTATAGCTAATGTTTTCTGCATTTCTACAATTGTGGTACAAATAGTATGGGAAATGGGGTTGGTACCTGGTGTCTGAACTAATCAGATGTTGTAATCTGAAAAAAAACCCTTGAAAGTTGGCTACTTAGAGAACTGTGAAGCTCTACACATCCATCTAAACCAGAACAATCCCATATCCTTGATTCAGTAGCCCTTCTGACCAATAAGAAATCTGCATTCAGTCAGGAAGTGATCTTGGTGAACTGTCTCAGTTTCCTTGAAGTGTGGTGAGATACAAAGAGAAGGGTTTTATCAACATATTCATGATTCTGTGTTGCTATATTTTTGCTGCAGAAATTCTGGAAGGCTACTAGATAGTAGGAGAAGGAGTAGGAAAAGCCGTTTCGTTCTTTGCTATTATCTTAGTAGTTATCAGGATGTTTGGAACCCAGTTGTGATTATTCTACTGTTCTAGAAAACTGTGGAATTCATGGAACTCTTTATCATCAGTTTCATATAGTTGAATATCATTGGGGAAGAGGATAACATCTTGGGGAGACATAAGTCGAAAGTCAACCACTCCCAAACCCAACTCCTCAACCTTCTATTAAAGAACTTAGAATCACCACAACTCAATCACACCTGACCCAACTCAAGGAGGTCCTTCAGCATGATATTATACCGTAGTATCAACATTTGCCAATCAGGCTGGTAGAACTAGCAAGCAGGTACTCTCTTCTGCCTATTTCCTAACACATATAATCACCAATTTGAAACTTAACATTAAGAAAACCAAGATCATGGCATCCGGCCCACTCAATTCCTGGCAAATAGATGGGGAAGAAATGGAGGTAGTGACAGATTTTATTTTCCTGGGATCCAAGATCACTGCAGATGGGGACTGTAGCCAAGAAATTAAAAGACGCTTGCTCCTGGGGAGGAAAGCCATGGCAAATCTAGACAGCACACTAAAAAGCAGAGATATCACCCTGCCAACAAAAGTGCGTATAGTCAAGGCTATGGTCTTCCCAGTTGCAATGTATGGCAGTGAAAGCTGGACCATAAGAAAGGCTGAGCGCCAAAGAATTGAGGCCTTTGAACTGTGGTGCTGGAGAAGACTCCTGCGAGTCCCTTGGACTGCAAGGCGATCAAACTGGTCAGTCCTAGAGGAGATCAACCCTGACTGCTCTTTAGAAGGCCAGATCCTGAAGCTAAAACTCAAATACTTTGGCCACCTAATGAGAAGGAAAGACTCACTGGAGAAGAGCCTAATGCTGGGAAAGATTGAGGGCAATAGAAGAAGGGGACGACAGAGAATGAGGTGGCTGGATGGAGTCACTGAAGCAGTAGGCGTGAGCTTAAATGGACTCCAGAAGATGGTAGAGGACAGGAAGGCCTGGAGGAATGTTGTCCATAGGGTTGCGATGGGTCAGACACGACTTCGCAGCTAACAATAACAACAACAACAATAATCACCAACATCTTTTTGTGTCTTGGCACCCAACTTCATCACACAGGTGACAGAAGAACTGGAATGAGATGTCCCAATTTCGCTCTCCACTTGGATCTGCTAGAGAAGGATAAAGTTTGGTTTGACTGAGGCAGAATTATCTGGAAAATGACATTTCACTTTTTCTACCTCCCTGTACTTTATTTTCCTGGCCTAAACTGCACATGTGTGGAAATGTGAAGGATAGGAAGGCATCTAGTCAAGATCTATTTTTCCATTTTTCTCCTTCAGTCTGTGGCAACTTGGATCAGCAAAATACATAAGGAAACAGCCCCTTGCTTGGCAATAAAAATGGAAGCCGCTGGGAAGTCTCTCCCCCTCCCCCTCCCTCTCCACCCCCCCTCCCACCGCCATCATGTTTAGTCTGACTCTTATTCTTTGAATAAAAAGGCACCAGTGCCAGAACAAAATGCATCTCCAGAGAACATAAAATTAGAACTTATACATATTTATTATGTTTAATTATAATTATAAATATTATTAACTATGTTTGTAATACAAGATTCATTAGAGTTAGTAGAAAGTAAAATAACACTGCTTACTAAATGCGCTGTTGTGATCTGTAAATCATAGTTTGGAGTTCAGCAAGACCTGTGAACCAAGCCAGTTGGGCTTATTCAGCAAAACCATTTGGCCAAGTAAACCAAAGTGTAGCATGATGTCTGAATCCTGTTAATAAGCAAAGCACATGAAAACAGAAGCTACGTAGGATCACTTATGAATGGTAATCGCAACACTTCAGATTCTATCATTTACAATATACTGCTCCCTGAAGAGGTTTTTCCCTTCATTCCATTCCCTCTGAAGATGAGAGAAGTGAGGGCCCCCAAATAATATGATTGGCAGCCTGTACAGGACACAAATGTGAGGATCTTTTTCATAAAGTGCACATGTTGGACTTTCGCAAATGCCACAAGAAACTGCTAATCTGCAAGATACCAGAGCTCTCTTAAGAATCCGTAGATGATTCACTGCTAAAAGGGATCCACAAAAAATGATCTACCTGATACAAGGGAGACATACAATACTTGAGTCATCTCCATCATTCCCTGTTTATGAAATAATATGGCTGGTTGCCCAAAGGGGATCTGTTAGGGGTCTCCAACCCTGGTCTGCAGACCAGTACTGATCTGTGACCCATCAGGAACCAGTCCACACAAACAGGCGAACACACAAAGGTCCATTTGCACAAGTGTGGGATTAGGTTGCACGTGCTAAACCATCCCCTCTGCCCCCACTGCTGCACCGTTGCCGGTCCATGGAGCTGGAAAGATTGGGGACCATGATCTAAGGAGTTATCTATTAGGGGGTTGGACTAGAAGACTTCCAAGCTCCCTTCCAGCCCTCTTGTTCTATGTTCTAATTCCATTTCATAACCCAAGGAATTCTTTTGTAGTCCTCCCAAAATATTCAGTCTCTTTCCAGGCTTGCAGACCCCACACTGTTCTATTACATAATATCCCCAGTGTCTCCCAGGAAGCGAAGTTGCTGGACTGTCAGTGAATTTGACTCGCCCACTCCTGGCATATGGACCAACTGGTGGATAGCAGACTGCTCTGTGCAACAGAAAGCGTGCGTAGGAAGGAAAACACTGGAGTTAGGAGTAGGAGTTAGGAGTATAATTTTCGCAAGAAAGTGTCCTCCAGGCTAATGTCTGCTGAAAAAGATAACTTTTATTTAGGAAAGATCCAGTGGCTTATCTGTAGTGAAGAACCTATGGATGATGCCCTCCATTACAGAGAAAAGAAAAAAAATCATGTGATAATCACAATTGCACTGAAATCAGAAGAGAAAGAGGACTGAGCTGAGAGAAGAAGGTGGTGATAAAAGTCCTGAGAATATCTGACTCCCCAAGAGCAGACATGTTTTGCAGAGACATGCAAAATGAGTATGTGATACAATGGAAGGAGATATAAGTGTAGAGAACTTTGGCTAGGCTACTGGCCAATAGGCTTATAGGTGCAGAAAATCAGTACATGCAAAGTTGATTTCTACCATCCCGTTCCAACTTCTTCTCTAGGCTGCATTTCTTTGGCTCTAATCTTGGCCACTCACATGCTTCTCTTTCATGAAAGCTAAAGGTGAGAAAGTAAACAAAGTAAGCGCATCCTACCCCAACATCCATATTAAGAATTTTTTTACACTAAAAATGGCAAATGACACCACCCCCCTCTATTTCTTCACACTGTTTTGTGTGTCTGATTGGATAGTCAGTTCTCCAATGAACGAACAAATCAGGCAAGTATTAGCATAATTTTTATGCATGTGCTGTTCCCTTATCCTAAGGCACTACTGCATATCACCTTTAGTTCTGTGTTCATGATTAGTGAGCAGACTGCCTTCATGACCAAAGAGTAGCCAAAAATCCAAAGCAAATTAAGCATAACATTCAGAGTTTAATAGCCTGAATTAAAGGAAATCTACTGATAAACTTGTAATAATACTGATTCAAGCTGCAGGCAAGGAATAGTTTATTAGACATGAAACACTCCGCGTATATTGAACTGTAACGTGTCAGAGAAAGGGATTGCTTGGCATCCTTTGTAAGAGTGAACATTTACACATGCAAATCTCCCACCTGCACCTTACATGAATCTTCCCTGTGCAGAATCCACAAGATGGTCTATAGTTGTAAGAGGTTAAGGAAGGATCACCCTCACACTTAGTATTTAAACTGCTCCTGTCCTAAGCTGATACTAGCTTGATTCTGAGTTTAAGAAAATCCTGCCTGGGTTAAGACACTTTGACAACAGCTGGTTGGGTATTCAGTCTGGACTGCAGGGACTGTATTTGCAAGACCACCTGCTGCCATTGTCAACCTCCCATCGCCCGGTTCACTCCCACAGGGTCAGCCTACTCAGAGTTCCATCGGTTAAGCAATGCCAGCTGGCGAACCCTAGGGGGAGACCCTTCTTTGTAGGCGCGCTGACCCTCTGGAATGAGCTGCCTCCGGAGCTGCGGATAGCCCCCGACCTTCGGTCCTTTCGCCGTGACCTGAAGACATGGATGTTTCAACAATCGGGCCTAGACTGACTATGGTTTTAAATTTGGTTTTATGGGGTTAAATTACTATGTATTGAACATATCTACTGTTTAATTATTTTTAAAATTTTGTATTTTCATGTTCTTTTTTAGTTTTTATTGTTGTGAGCCACCCTGAGTCCTTAGGGAGAAGGGCAGCATATAAATATAATCAATCAATCAATCAATCCATCAACCATATCCCCCCATTGAACTCTAGAAAGGGTACAGAGAAGAGCAACAAAGATGATTAGGGGGCTGGAGGCTAAAACATATAGGGAACGGTTGCTGGAATTGGGTATGTGTAGTTTAATGAAGAGAAGGGTGAGGGGTGACATGATAGCAGTGTTCCAATATCTCAGGGGCTACCACAAAGAAGAGGGAATCAAGCTATTCTCCAAAGCACCTGAAAGAAGGACAAGAAGCAATGGATGGAAACTAGTCAAGGAGAGAAGCAACCTAGAACTAAGGAGAAACTTCCTGACAGTTAGAACAATTAACCAGTGGAACAACCTGCCTCCAGAGGTGGTGAATGCTCCAACACTGGAGGTTTTTAAGAAGAGACTGGACAGCCATTTGCCTGAAATGGTATAAGGTTTCCTGCCTGAGCAGGGGGTTGGACTAGATGACCTCCAAGGTCCCTTCCAACTTTATTATTATTATTATTATTATTATTATTATTATTAATTATTATTATTATTATTATTATTATTATTATTATTATTATTATTATTATTATTATTATTATTATTATTATTATTATTATTATTATTCCACTGGTGCTGGACCCTCCCACCTTTCTCCTCCAGGTAAGCAATTACCAATCATTGTCCTTCCTGTATGGCTTAGTCATAATACTGTAGATATACAGTATGTACATTCTGTGTGTGTATGCATGCATGCTCGCCTGCAAGCTAGGGTAATGCAGAGGAGTGCTGACCAGATTCTGATTTTTGGTGGGAAATCTCTCTCTCTCTCTCTCTCTCTCTCTCTCTCTCTCTCTCTCTCTCTCTCTCTCTCTCTCTCTCTCTCTCTCTCTCTCTCTCTCTCTCTCTCTCTCTCTCTCTCTCTCTCTCTCTCTCTCTCTCTCTCTCTCTCTCTCAGAAGTAAAAAAATCTATCTACCAATCCTCACAATGGACCAGCTTGGTAGGTTATACTCCATTTCCTTTTATGAACAGGGCTTCATCTTGCAGTGTCTTGATTCGGCCTGGTAATAATAATAATAAATGTTTGTGTGCACGTGCATATGAATAACACATCTATACATCCACATTTATTATATTTATATTTAGTATGCAAAAGCCTCAAAATACCAGTACGTGCAGGAAAAAAGAAAAAACAACATTTTGGAATACTGTCAACTAGATACTGTCTTACCAGCATTAAGTCAATGGCATAGTTGTGGTTAGTACTATTGCTTAAGAAACAGGACATTGCTGGCTTGTAGGCCATGTTGCCAGTCCTGTTTTCATTTTCTCTCTGCTCTAAAAGCCCAGATAATGAAGCCCACCCACACATTTAACATCACCTCTGAGTTCTGAAAATGCCTGCCCACACACTTAAAAGGTGGTGATGGGAAACAGCCCCAAGTTTCCAATAAAGCTGACAGAGTAAAGCAGACCAAGGCTGCACTCCTGTCCTGCCCCCCACTCCTCCCAGCCTTGAATGCAGCATTTTTGTTAATATTTTCCAAGGTGGCACTTGGATTTTTGTTCGTTTATTTTTCTAATAAAAGCTTCACGTTGCTGACTCAACCTGGCTCCCTGATGGATTCATTCAAGGCTGCTGACTCTGGCTCTTTTTTCCAGTCCTACTGCCTGGTGAATTATCCTTAATTACTCTGCTATTGTGTGGCTGGAAGGTAGATGTCAAGGTTTCTTCTTCCACCTCAGTGAAAATGTTCTAGCACCCCATGCAACTAGTTGTTGTAATCAATCAAATTTCTTAGCATTACCGGGGGCCCAGACCAGACTTCTGAAGGAAGCAACTCAGAGTTTACAGAATGAGAAGCAACCCCGGGGGTGTCCAACCTCGGCAACTTTAAGACTTGTGGACTTCCAGAATTCCCTAGCCAGCATGGCTGACTGGGGTATTCTGGGAGTTGAGGTCCACAAATCTTAAAGTTACCAAGGTTGGACACCCCTGAGCTACACCAAGAGGAGGCACCAAAGACTGCAGAATCTGGCTCACGATGCTACCTCCTATTGAGTCAATTACAATGCTACTTATTCCACCTCCCCCCACCCTTATTTTAGGCTACAATTCCCAGTCACTCTGGAATAGGTTGGGGAAAGCTGATTTACTCTTATTAAATAGGACTTCAAGTAGTCTGGCAAAGTTTGCTCTCAACATTTGTTTCTATCTGAAAGCCCTTTATTGGAAGGGCTAGATCTTTTGGTGCACAGAGCTTATAATTTTTCCACAACCATCCTACCATTGTTCCTGAGTAGTCAGACAATGGGAGCTATGTTCTAACATCTGGGGCAGCCTTTTCCAACCTGGCAACCTCCAGAAGTTGTTAGATTACAACAGGGGTTCCCAACTCTGGGTGCGAGATGATATTCCAGGGGATGCAAGAACCTGGGCTTTCAAAATGGTAGTTTATATGTAGAATTCGTTGCTGTTATTTTGAACTTTTGTGAGGGGTGGGAGAATATATCAGAAGTGTTCTAGGGGTGCTGGTTATAGAAAAGGTTGGGGGCCACTGGATCGCAACATCCAACATCAGTTCTATCCAGCCTGGCTAATGGTCAATAATGTGAATTTTTGTACAACAAAAGGATCATATTGGAGGTTTGCTATTGAGAAAGACTGAATCCTGCAGGGCATCAAATTGGGAAGGTTGTAGGTCACGAAAATGGTCAGATTATTTTACTTGCCTAGAGCAGGACTGGACACATTTGCCAGGGACACTTTGCTTTGGAATGATGTGTCATGGGTTCTTGATTTACACCTTTGGCCTAGGACAGGGGTAGGCAACCTTGGCTCTTTTATGACTTGTGGACTTCAACTCCCAGAATTCCTGAGCCAGGAATTCTGGGAGTTGAAGTGTACGAGTCATAAAAGAGCCAAGGTTGCCTACCCCTGGCCTAGGTGGATTGACCTAGCATAGACAGTAAGGAAAATGACCTTAATGGAAATATGTAAGAACCCTAACCTAGGTGATTGGGTAAAATTTTAAGCCTTGTGAAAAAAAAGATAACATTTGGAAATGGCAGATGCCTCTCTGATTCACTGGAGTATTTTGGGGGTGGAAAGTACAGCACAATCAGACTTGCAAAATTCTGTTCTAATAGCCAATCTCAACAAACTAGTTCTAGTCTTCCTATGGAGTTGTTCTCCTGATCTGTTCTACTTAGTGGGGCTGATAACTAGCATGCTGCATTAAGCTGGTTATGATGTACACTGACTGACAGCAAAGACTAGGGTTTCAAGCAAGAGTTTCTCATCTGAATCTATAGATGATGGAGATAGAATCTAAAACTGTTGCTTACAATGCAAATATTCTAAACCAGATTTTTTTTTCTTTTCAAGGAGCACTGATTCACAATTGTTTGCTAGGCTCAACCTAACCCCACCTTCCCCCCCCCCCAGCCTCAGGTAAGCAGTAACAGGACTAGTCTCATGACAGGTTGTTGTTGTTGTTTTCTGTTAAGCAAATCTATCACTGGACTTCATCTCTCTCTCTCTCTCTCTCTCTCTCTCTCTCTCTCTCTCTCTCTCTCTCTCTCTCTCTCTCTCTCTCTCTCTCTCTCTCTCTCTCTCTCTCTCTCTCTCTCTTTTTTGAACTGCCCAAATTTACATGCTGGAAATTACCTATAAAAATAACATGTGACATACTGGAGATCGCCCATTTGGTAAAGCTTTTATTTAGCGGTGTTTCATAAAATAAAATGTTGGATGTAAATTATCTTCCAGCTGTGCACAAAGGTGATTTTAATTAGATTTGCCAATTGTGTCTTAAGCTCTTTGGGCTCCTCCGGTGTATGGACCGATGCAGTCACACTATGGACAAAAAAGCCTCAAAAGTGGATCAATAAGTAAACAACTTGGGTGAAATCCATGATTAGGAAGTAGATTATACAGGCTATCTGGAATCATGTAGCCTCTGTGAAGAACACTCAGCAACTACTTTTGAAAATATGCTGATTTTTTTAAAGTGGGGGGAATTAGGTATTATGGTAATTGTGTATGAACACAATTAACATGTTTTTGGATTAATGTTATGGGTTTTGGAATTGATCAAGAGGTAAATTACCTTTATAATCTAATCAGAGGCCTTTTGGGCTTCCCCTAGAAATGTGAGTATCTACTGCTGATGTTGAACCTTAGAGATTTTGGAGTTATCTAGCCTCAGGTCACCAGATCTCCAGAAAAAGAGGACATGTCCTCCTCTTTGTCCTCATGCCTTTTGTCCAGCAGGAATAGCCTTAAAAACCAAACATTGTCCATCTTTTTAAGCAGTTTTTCTCCAAGTTGCAGCACTTCCCTACTAAGTACTAACAACAACGCTCTCCTTTCTGCAACCTTAATTAGTTGATTGGAACCAGCTAGTGGGCTTGGCTACTACCTGAAACTGACAAGATCTTAATCAGTTATATGCTAAAGGTTTTTGCCTACTAATAGATTCTAGTATATTTTTATGACTGAAAAATGATGGTTCTCATGCTGAAAAAGTAATTTCATATACCTAAATATATTTTTTCCCAGTTTTTCATTGTAATTTTTACCATACAGTAGATGCCAAGGAAGTTAAAAAATTAGCGTGTCCTCTTTTGTCCTTCATTTATCCTCCCTTCCAATTGTCTGTGCCCTCCTTTGCCTGTTCAGACGTCTGATAATTCTTAATCTAGTCAGGGTTCTTATTACATTCATTTCTTGCCTGAACATACTTCTAGCAACTGCCTACAGTGAAAAAGAAGCATAAGCGCTTACAAATTACAGATAGTCCTCAGCTTACAACCATATTTGAGCCCAAAATTTCTGTTGCTGAGATAGTTGTTAAGTTGCCCCATTTTACGACTTTTCTTGCCACAGTTGTTAAGTGCATTGCTGCAGTTGCTCAGTTAGTAGCACAGTAACACAGTCTGGCTTCTCCATAGACTTTGCCTGTCAGATCGCAAAAGGACCCAGGGACACTGCAACTGTCTTCCCACCGTAGTGGTCCCTATTTTTCTACTTGCATTTTTACGTGCTTTCGAACTTCTAGGTTGGCAGAAGCTGGGACGAGTAACAGGCGCTCACTCTGTTACACGGCACTCGGGATTCGACCCGCCAAACTGCCGACAAGCTCAGCGTCCTAACCCACCGCGTCCCTTGTGTGTCATAAATAGGAACCAGTTGCTAAACATCCATTTTCTGATCACATGACCATGGGGAGGCTGCAATGGTCGTAAGTGCAAAAAGTGGTTATTAGCTACTTTTTTCAGCCCTGCTGTAACTTTGAACGATCACTAAATAAAAGGTTGTAACTTGAGGACTACCTGGATTAGCACATTCTGGCTGTGGCCAGTATTACTGTTTTCAGCCTTCATGAATTGACTCTGTTTTCTAATAGAGCCCCTACTTAAGTGCACTAAAAATGGAACTCAGTGAATGATAAGGGTTGTTTGTGAGCTGACTTCGAGACTGGATAGTCTCAACGATTGGAGTCTACCTCCTCTTCCTGCACCTTTACCTGTCCAAGTAAGAGCAGGGCAAACACAGCATCTACACTAATATAAATAGAGATCAGGGATTACGGCGAAGGAGTGCAGAAGTGGGCTGCAGAATTGTACCAGAAAGTGTTAAAGCTAAATAATTAATATCAGCCTTTTATTGATAAGCTTCAGTGGGCCTGAGAGATAAGTGATTAGCATGAGGCTGACTGTGGCAGAGATGTTTATTTTAATTAGCAAGATTTAGTGGCTTCCTATGAAACAACTGGGAATTGAAAATCCTTGTCAATTTGCCTCAAATCACCCAGTGATCTGCTATTACAGCCAGTTTGGTTTCGGGTTCTTTTCAGTTTTTGAAAAGTCTATCTTCTTGTTTACTATATGAATTTCAATATTTTACCAGCACCATCTTGTCCATTTGGTCTGGATTTAATTTTAATTTATTCATATCCAGCATACCACCAATGTTTGGACATGTAGAATTTGAAAAACCTGGGAAGCAAAACAGATTGCAATAGCATCCTCTAAGACAGGGGTCTTCAAACTCGGCCCTTTTATGACTCATGGACTTCAACTCCCAGAATTCCTCAGCCAGCATGCCTGACTGAGAAATTCTGGGAGTTGAAGTCCATGAGTCATAAAAGGGCCGAGTTTGAAGACCCATGCTTAAGATTAGGAATAGCAACCATATTCCTACATCATTTTTTTTAAACTTCTTAAAGAAGAAGGAGTAGGTCATGCTCTAATGGTGCCTTCAGTCCTTATAAGAGAGTTTGAAATTTTAAGATGCTGAATGATATTTTAAAAATTCACACTAGGTCTAACTGAATAAATACCCTCCACATTCTTGTTGAGTTCACCACAGCCATAATGACCTTCAGCCATAAAGTGGTTAGTTCAGTTTTGCCTTTTATCATGTGAGGCTTGCCGCTGTATTTTATCAGCCAAGACGTATGAACCAGAAAGAACTGTGAACCCAAACACTTGCAGTTAACATAACAAACCATAGTTAAGAAAGCTATGATGTATGAACTCAGTAAAGACTCCAGGAAAGCCTCATCAATTAGATCAGCTATAAACAATTTTGATTTCTGAACAGAAACTAGATTGAAATTAATCTAAATAATTCATTTGCTTCATGAGTTTCCAGAACTTCATTGCCTATTTGCCCATTTCAATTAAAACTAGGACACTAATCTTGAATTCCCATCATCTTAGGTATTGAGGGAAAGCTCTATTAATGTGTCTTAAATGCATCCCTCTGCTGAAAGAAGGGAAGGCGTAGAGTGTAATTAGTGAAAGTTGTGACATTAGGGACCTAGCCAGAAATAAAGTGCAATTGCCCTTTGTCTCCATAAGTGCCCTACATACAAATGGTCACCAGAATAGGGATATTCATGAGCATCAACAATCAATTATTTCCAAAACAAGGCTGGTTGTTTATATTCTTAATACTAAGTAATGGATTCAAGATCAGAACAGAGATAGAAGATTTTCACTCCTGAAATACTTTACAAAAATGTCACAATAGGCTGCTGAGAGTTTAAAATCTTTTATGAAATAGGGTCAGGATATTAAAACCTTCTTTTAATTAATTTTTATTTAAACTGCTTCAGCTTGCTTAGGCATTTGGACGAAGAATTTAATTTCAGAAGGTAACATTGAAAAATGAGATGAAGCAGGTAAATGGCAGAGGTTTTGTTAAGGAATTTTAATTGTGCAGAGGTCTCCTTGTGCTAACAAAGAGTTGCACAGACAAGGAATGGTGCTGAGAGTAGAAAAAGTCACACAAGAATACACTGAGTTATAAAAACAAAAAGTAGTTTACTTTTGAGGTGGTGTAAGAACAAAAATGCACAGTCAAAAAATAAACAGTCCAGGTCATAAACAATAGCAACAGTCCAAAGAGTAATCCAAATACAAAGTCTTCTTACCGGTCCAGAGGTCAATACACAGTTCAGGTTTACAACAGTAGTAAACCAACAGCAGAGCAAAAACAGTAACAGTAGAGATCAGTGAATTCAGAGAGAGAGAGAAGCTATGTTCCTAGCTTCCTCTTATGGCCATGAGAACACTTACACACCCATTGGCCAATTAACATCTTAAAGACATAGCATTATGGTTAATATATTTTCAACCCAACATTGTAGGCTAACACCATATGCCTAACATTCTCCCCTTTGGGTAGAATAATATATAACTCTTACAATCTTATGCACATTCTTTCACAATTAGCATTGTGTTTCACAGCACTTTGTACCTTCGTAAAATGGTCTGCAATATTTACATCAGATGAACAATACTCTAGCTGTATTAATTTATCTTTGACACATTGTCTGACATTTAAATAACGAAGATCAGTATGTTTAGATCTTGTTCTTACTGCAGCATTATTAGCCATCTTTATCGCAGCTTGATTGTCCTCATACACAATGAATGGATCATTTACATTTAAACCCATATCTAACAATAATTGTTTGTACACTAGCAGTTCTGTACATAACACTGATAAACATGAAAATTCAGCCTCCATTGTAGATAAGCTTATGTGTTTTTGTCTAATAGACTTCCATCCAATCAAAGAATCACCCAACAATCATGGTCTCTATCATTGGTCAATCCTGGTGGTATTCTTAAATAAATAGTATGTTGCAATGGAGCTTGTAAATATGCAGTTTCAACATCTACATGGGTAACCATATATTGGTTTTTAGCCGCCCATAATAAAGCTGCTCTTAAAGTAGTTGCCCTCAGACTGGGTGCAAACACTTCGTCATAATCCTCAGTAGTTTGGGCAAAACCTTGTGCAACCAAACGTGCCTTATGGGTTATAGTTCCATCTATACCCTTCTTTATCTTATATATCCATTTACAACCTATAGCTTGCTCACCAGGTGGCAGTTTTGCTTTCACATAAACCTTAAGATCCTGCAAAGACTTCAACTCCCTGTTCATTGCAGCTTTCCATGATGCCTGTTCCTTTTCAGAATACATCCTGATCTCATCATAGTTAGAAGGCTCTGAACTAACTTGACATATTACACTTGCTTCATAGCGATCAGGTGGATGTCTGATACGCGTTGAACGCCAAGGAATTACAGGGCTTTGAATTTCTGACTCCTTTTCTTCCTCTGATTCATCTTTTATCTCCCCTATCTCCTCTTCTATATTTACAGGAGATATATTATCATTACTAGTTACGTTATCAGAGGAGTCCTCAAACACTAGAGGATCAGTATTAACAGTTTCTTGCTCTAACCTATCCCAACCAACGTGCTCAAGGAATTTTGCACACGCACTGTTATATACATTAGTTGTGCCTCGTTCCCAGAAACGATAGGATCTATGGTTAGCTTCATAACCTACGAAGTATAATTGCCTAGCCCTATGTTGGCCTTTACTCCTGAGTTGTGCAGGAATGTGGACCCAAGCTGGGGTGCCAAACGTGTGCAGGTAATCAAGGTTTGGTCTTCTACCATGCCATATAGTATATGGTATTTTACCTGTAGAAGTATTAACAACTATATTCAGAACATGGTTTGCACATTTTGCTGCCTCCCCCCACAGTCTATCTGTTAAGCCAGAATCTTTTAACATGGTTCTCATCATGGCTTGTAACGTTTGCCCACGTCTCTCAACAAATGCATTATGTTGAGGCCTATAAGGGGCTGAACGTTTATGCTCAATGCCAGCAGATTCTAACATATCAACAAAACGCTTATTTGTAAATTCAGTACCATTATCAGTAATTATGCACTGAACCTTTCTCTTTGTTTTTCTCTCCACGAACTTCAGCCAGTTTGCAAATTGTTGGAAAGTGTCTGCCTTTGACTTAAGCAGATAACAAAAACCATAACGAGAGTAATGGTCCAATATACTTAAAATATAACATGACCCTCCTAAACTTGGCTTCATGGGTCCAATTAACTCAGCAAACACAACTTCCAAAGGTACAGTTGTTTTGAAACCGTTTATCCTGTTTGCAGGAGTTGCCTTACTCTTTTCCTGATTACAGGCATTGCAATTCAAATACTTACTACATGGCTTCAGTTTAAGTCCTTGTACTAACTCAACTGTTTTACGTAGTGAGTTAAAGTTTACATGCCCTAACCGCCTATGCAATAAATGTATACATTCATCATGTGGCTTCTTGTTCTCACATATTGAGTTAGCTTTAACTGTACTAACCTGGTTACTTGTGAGAACGAATAAACCATTTTTCAAATTAGCAGTTACACAGGTTCCATTCCTCTCAATAGTGCATTGCTCCCCTCGGAATGTTACCACAAACCCAACTTTAACCAATTCCCTTACAGATAACAGGTTGAATCTTAGTTTAGGTATATATAAAACATAGGTAACTGTTCATCAATGCATGGACAATAGGAATTACCTTCACCAGAGGCCTTCATCTTCCAACCGTTGGCTAGTGAAACATATTGGTTGCTGTTTTTCATATTAATAAACCTATCCTTCACTTTAGTAATGCATTGTGAAGCCCCACTATCAACAACCCACAATTCATTATTTCTGGATGTTGGTTTACCAGAAACAGCCAAACCAATGCCCTTCTTAGCCTTCCCACTGCTATTCACATTCTGTTTTCTACCCTTTCTACAGAATTTGGCTATATGCCCTCTAGCCCCACAAGAATAACATTTCTTGACGTTGTAAGCAGTGGTAAATTGCTGCTCCTCTCGTGGCTGTGTCTCTCTCAGCTGGTCTCTGTCACGCCTCCTTCTGGACTCTTCCAGCAGTCTCCCAGTAATGTTAGTCAATGTCAGTTCCTCTCTGGTCAGGACTTCCAAAGAAGAAACATACCCATCATAACTCTCATCCAAAGATGACAGAATAATGTAGACCTGATGCAACTCTGAAAAAATCAGCTCCTTTTCATGAAGCTCTTGAAAAGTTGCCTTCATGTAATTTAAATGGGTCAGCATATCTCCATTCTTCTGCAAACAAGCCCTAAACAGCTTACGTGTAAGGTGTATATGTGCACCCACACTGTCTCGAACATAAAGCCTTCGCAAAACGCCCCAACACCTAGCAGCAGACTCCTCACCACGAACATGGACAAGCTGCTGGTCATTCAGTGTTAGTCCAATAATGCAAAGAGCTTTCTCATTGCTTTGTTTAAAGTTGTCTAACTTCTTTGCATCCTCTTCATCATCTGGATCCCAAGCAGTAGTATCTGGTGGGTTATTTACAACAGACCATAGTCCTTCCTTGTGCAAAAACAAGCAGCATTTCGTGGACCAGGAAACATAGTTTGTCCCATCCAACCGGGTTATCCAGGAGATGCCTGACAATAGTTCCTGTGCCATTTTACACCAAATAGCTAACACAAACTCAGCTAGGAATACTGTGTGAACTAACTCTCAGTACAGGCCTGGGCCCATAACCAGTGTTAAGGAATTTGTTTTGTGCAGAGGTCTCCTTGTGCTAACAAAGAGTTGCACAGACAAGGAATGGTGCTGAGAGTAGAAAAAGTCACACAAGAATACACTGAGTTATAAAAACAAAAAGTAGTTTACTTTTGAGGTGGTGTAAGAACAAAAATGCACAGTCAAAAAATAAACAGTCCAGGTCATAAACAATAGCAACAGTCCAAAGAGTAATCCAAATACAAAGTCTTCTTACCGGTCCAGAGGTCAATACACAGTTCAGGTTTACAACAGTAGTAAACCAACAGCAGAGCAAAAACAGTAACAGTAGAGATCAGTGAATTCAGAGAGAGAGAGAAGCTATGTTCCTAGCTTCCTCTTATGGCCATGAGAACACTTACACACCCATTGGCCAATTAACATCTTAAAGACATAGCATTATGGTTAATATATTTTCAACCCAACATTGTAGGCTAACACCATATGCCTAACAGGTTTTCCAGATTATTGGATTACTGCTTGAAATACACACAGACACACACAGACACACACACACCCGGGACAGCTAGGAATTGAAGTTCAAAATAGCTGGAGAGCATCAGAATATTTAGATTTAGTAAGGAGTCCTTCGTTGTATTTCCAAAGAGATTCTTTCTAAATGCCTAACTAGACAGTCATTCTACCAATTCCTGTTTAGTAAAGGACAGTGCCTGTAATTAAAATGTGCAACTGTTCCTTTATAAGATGTCACAAAGCTACAGCATCTGTTATTTGTGACATAACATCTTTGTAAGCCAATAAACATATCCTCTGTAGAACATACAATACTGTCATATTTTAAAAAACTGAAAGGATAAAGAAGAAAAAACTGTTGAAAAAATAATAATGAGAAAAGTATGAATATATTGCCATTATGTTTTCCCCATTATTTTTTCTGAGATTGTAATAATACTGGTAGCACTTAATTGTAGCCAAAACCCATGTTTAAGTGCTCTGGTTCAAAAAAAAAGAAAAGAAAAGAAGAAGAGACAAATTAAGTGTGTGGATGGATGGATGGATGGATGGATGGATGGATGGATGGATGGATTTATTTATTTTATTTATTTATTTAATTAGATTTATATACCGCCCCTCTCCAAGGACTCGGGGCAGTGTACAGGGCAAAAAACACTAACAACACACAAGATATAAAAATTAAAATAAGATTAAATCAATAGCCCTAAGTAATAAATACATTCTAAAATTTAAAATTTTTAAAATTTAACTCTAAAATCCAATCCCTCAGTCCAGGCCAGGATGGATGAATAGAGTTCATTTCAGCTCCTTCCTTTGTATCCAGTGTAGGGCATTATCAGGAAAGAGGAAGAGTTAAGGTAGAAAAATGAAATACATTTTACAAAATTGAATACCTTATAATGGTAACTACGCTACACAGAGTTAATCAGGAATCTGATTATAATTACTTCTTGTTCTTGCAACAGTTCTTAGGGAATGTACTAAAGATATTAAGCTCTTAAAACAGAAAACTGGCAGAAATGATTACCTATAAAGAGGTAAAGTGTGCAACACTGTTGTACTATTCAATATTTATTGGTTGTACTATTTAGTATATTAACAAGTGGGTGAATATCACATCCTTATTTCAATGTGTGAATACTCTACAGTATTTTATTAAAGGTCAAATTGTCCTCATCCCATCCCATACTTTTACCCATTCTTTTATGTCATCTGTCAGCCTGATATCAACTGCATGAGAAAAGATGTACTCCATGAGATATATTGAAAACAGTTCTGCTACAGGAACTTTGATTTACAGTGAGGAACAGGGAGGTCCTTGAGAATGATCTAAAGCAATTATTGCATCCAAGATTGCTATCCCTGAATCACATATTCTCAGAGTCTCTGTCAGGCTTAGCTCAAGAAGGATGTAGTAGAACAATCCAGCCAGAGTTCAGGTCTTTAGTTGCTTACACACAATAGATCTTGCCAGACTAAACCCTTACTACTTTCACCCTAATGGATCTAGCCTGGGAGATTCTAAGGAATGTACTCCTTCCTTCCTGGGAAACAGATGCTTCAAAATATTCTATCACAGGGGTAGGTAACCTTGGTTCTTTTATGACTCATGGACTTCAACTCCCAGAATTCCTGAGCCAGCCGTGCTGAGGGGAAAGGGAGAGATTTCCAAGCTGAGCCATGCTGGCTCAGGAATTCTGGGAGTTGAAGTCCACGAGTCATAAAAGAGCCAAGGTTGCCTACCCCTGGTCTATCACATCATCTCCCCCTCTGTAGGCACTCTCCCTCCCAAACCTGAGACCAGGGAAATGGTCTTTTCTGTTCTGTTTGATGCCACCTGATCTGACTTTGACAGCGTGAGTGTCCCACTTTCATGGCAGCGCAGACAAGACACAGAAAATGAAACAACAATAACAACAACTGTGCTGTAAATAATTGATGACTAGAGAGGAAGTTACTTCAAAAAGGCCGGGATGGATAATGATCACTCTCAAAATTCAAAAGATTAGGAGAAATACCAATTTAGTCACTCCAATTCTAGCCTCTAAACCAAATCAGGCAAATATATGAAGTTACTACAGGAAATCCCTGAGTTACAACTACAGTTGAGCCCAAAATTTCTATTGCTAAGCAAGACATTTGTGAAGTGAGTTTTGCCCTATTTTACGACCTTTCTTGCCACAGCTGCTAAGTGGATCGCTGCAGTTTTACGTTAGAAACACAGTTAGTGTTCACCACCTCCCATGGACTTTGATCGTCAGAAGGGGATCACATGACCCCGGGGACCCTGTAAGCATCATAAATACATGCCAATTGCCAAGCATCTGAATTTTTGATCACATGACCATGAGGATGCTGCAATAGTTGTAAGTGTGAAAAACGTTCATAAGTCACTTTTTTCATGGTAACTTTGAACAGTCATTAAACACACTGTTGTAAATTGAGGACTTCTTGTATTCATTTCGTTATATCAAATGTTTGGTGAACTAACTCTAAAGAATGTTTACTTGGGTCTATTTTAAAATCAGTTCTTGTTCCTGGTGAAAATAGAATGTCTAAGAAAAAGTGAGGCAAACAACAAGCTTATCTTGTTTGCAATCCAGGGACCCAGGCAGACATCTTTTAATCCCCTATTGCCATTTTTCGTAAAGGAAAAGCCAGGTTTTCAATAATACACATACAAGCATTACAGTTTTATGACACTTTCTCTCTGCAAAGGACTCACTGAAATAATATTTATGATGTATTTTCCAACTCATGGTAAGCAACAAAAATGCAAACTGGATAAATGAACAAAGTAGAAATTGTGGTAATTGTCGAAGCTATATTTTACGAGTAAAGGAAGTTTAGAAAAGAATTAGCCTGATAGACAGGAATTGATTGCATTTGACCTTGGCTGACCTCATGGTCACAAAGTGCTCTTTGGTCATATGGAGAGCCACATCAGTTGTCGTGTTAGGAAAAATAGACATGGGTTCAGGAAGTCATTGTAGCTTTTGAAATGTATACATCTTTTGCTGTTATTAGGCGCATAATCTTCAGTTATGAGGAAGGATAACTGCTACTAGACATTTTTTGTTTTTTGATGCTGGACAACGACTATAGATATCATGAGTTAAAAGAACTATAACTCAAACATGAGTGATGATGGCATTATTCATCCTTCTGAACATGCAACGGAGCTCTAAAGAGCTCTTTGACATCAATATTTTACTGTGAATATGTACAGCATATTATAGCAATAGCACTTAGACTTATATACCGCTTCATAGTGCTTTACAGCACTCTCTAAGTGGTTTACAGAGTCAGCATATTGCTCCCCCCCCCCAAAAAAAATCTGGGTCCTCACTTTACCGACTTCAAAAGGATGGAAGGCTGAGTCAACCTTGAGCCAGTCAGGATCAAACTGCTGTCAGTTGGCAGAATTAGCCTGCAATAATGCATTCTGTCCACTGCACCACCACGCTTCCTACCTATATCGTATCCTACCAATCCTTTATACTACCAACCATTTAGGAATGTGTGTGCTTCAAAACATGACAAGGAAGGAGTACTTTGAACATTCCACTTTGTAAGAGCAGGACATCTTTGTTATTCGTTAAATTAGCCTGACTTTGTTCCAGCTTGGATGTGAAAATGAAAAATTCTAGTGCTTGGCTTTAACTCAGTTGCATTCCCTTGACTCATCTCACCTTATAAAAATATTTGCAGGAAGTAGATAAGCTGGTGAGGCTGTCCTGGGTAGAGAATTGACAGAACATCTTGTTTCCCTTGGAAGTGAAGGAAAATACCTTGGACAAGTGGAAGTATAGCACCTTCTGATATTCTTGAAAGTAGCCTGTCCATGAGTGAGGAAAAAAAAGAGATGTTGCTACTTTAAGGAGTCCACTCCTTAAAGTTAGTGTAATTTTTCAAACAGTATACGGCCTTTTCCTGGCTTGCATAGCAGCTGGAAAAACATTGGGCTGCTTTAATGGGGAGCAAAGTACTTCAATGCTCATGAAAAGGTATAAAATACTTCTTTCAAGTCATTCTTGAAACAAGCACAGCCTTGTAACTATGCTTCAGAGCCATAGGGTGGATTTTGTACTTTTATTACTCATTGATGGCTCTAAAAGCATTATTTCATGAAAGCTCAGTTCATTCACAGCATCCGTTTTCCTTCATCGAAGCAATTTGAAAATCATTCATGTTATTTCACAACATAGTACTTGGGGTATCTCCAATGAATCATCTCCATTGAATCATAAAGTAATAATTATCCAGCAATGATAACCATTTGTAAAAATAAATAGGATGAAGTAGTGGTTGCTTGTATTATGTCCCTTAATGGATTTTCTAAAAACTGATTGATTTCTAGGGCCTCAGAACTATTCAGAGTGCTGTTAATTGATCAAAATGTGAAGCTAATTGTTCCATTTCTTTCTTCAGGGTAGACACACTTTAATAAATTATTACTGCAAGCAACATGGTATTGCTAATTATTGATTCCAGATACATTAGCTAGGTGGAATGGGAATGACCTTCTAGTATCTATTAGTAGCACACCAGATCAGGCTTAGAAAAACACTCATGTATACACCACAATATTTAATGAGTTGCTGACATGTTTTTAAATGATAGATGACTTCCTTCATCTGCTCTTAAGATATGTCGATCTTAATGAGATTTCAGTTTTTATACACTACTGTTAATGATGCTTTAATATTTTAGAATTTCTTTTAAGGGACATTTTTTTGTTTACCTTGTGCTCCTGGAGGTTTCCTTTGGGTTTTGTGGTTTTTCTTGCACATCTCATGTTAAGACTCTTCCCCTATTCCTCCTTCCTAGCCTGGAAAAAAAAATCAGGCATAAAGTTCCTCCAGGAGGATCATCCCTTGGCATTGAACTAAAGCGGTAGTAACCAGAGAGGCTGCAGAACACCCAAAACCTATCAGATAATGAAAGAAAAACATTGGTTTAACCACATTGTAATTAATGGAAGGGTTGTTACACATAGGTAAAACATTTTCTCCACAATTTCTTCTCCTTTGAAAAAAATAGCCTGGGAAGCTCCCACCCAACCCACCCAGCATCATAGAGCAGGAGTCCATGGATTGGCACCAGTCCATGGTTTGCCAGGAACCGGTCCATGCAAGCAGGCAAAGCCCCATCTGCGCACATGCGGAACCACGAAACCACACCTCCACCCAGTCCGTGGAAAAACTACTCTCCACAGAACCAGTCCATGGCACCCAAAAGGTGGGGGCCGCTGTCATAGAGTGTTGAAAATGATGACTTTTTAAAACACAGAAGGATATTTTGCAAACAGCCATCATGCAAGGAAGAAAGCCAAGCTGAATGTGAGACTTAGTGTCATGTCAACCAGCATAGGAAAATGCTCTCTTAACTGATAATAAAACAACACAGAGAGCTGCAATCCAATGCAGGTCTACTTAAAGGAAAATCCAGCTGATTTATTATCAAGGAGGCATACACCCAGGAAATCAGTTTTGCATCATTTACAGAGATGTAATTCCAACGGCGTTCACTGGAATTAGCTTTCATGTAAGTGTGTCTAGCACTGCAATCTGGCTGAATAATTGTTGAAGGCAAATTTTAATTATTGTGGGTTTTATTCAGTTAGCCTCTCCTGCTGGTGGAATCATGTCCCGTGCGGGCCACAACGGAAGGGCTCCCCTGACCTCAAAAAACTCTTAGAATATGTTCCAGAGAGTCAGCAGACCTGCTGGAAAAGGTTTGGGAAGCTGCAGAAAGAAAGAAGGAAAGAGCCATAACTGGATTTCACTCTGTAAGTATACTTTGATAGATAAAAGTTAATAATTCTTGTCACATCACTTTGAAATTAAAACCTAGCAGAGATTACAAATAGCAACAGAAAATTACACAACTGGAAGTAACACAATAACAAAATACCAAAGTAAGGATTAAAGGTGGATTACTAATAATATTCCCATCCAGAAGCAAATCTGAGAGTGGGACATACTTTTTGTAAGCCTTCTTCTGAAGATTTATCAGAATGATCTTTTCCAAAAAGTATTTTGGAAGTCTTTTCCAAAAAAGAAATCAGCTGCTTCTTTCATGCAAAGCTTTTGTTGATCTCTGTGTGGGGTAATTTTTAATGTGAAATCCACTGGTTTAAATGGTATTTATGGGATTTATTTTTATGATTGGGCTATATTTTATGGTTAGTTGTTAGCATTTTGGTGCCATTTGGAGAAAAGCTGGCAATAAATGAAGCAGTAAGCCCTGTGACAGAACTTGCTTTTTTGAATTATGTGATTCTTCACTCTTTCATAACTATTCTGTAACTTTGAGAGTTTTAGATTCTACAATAGAGTGACAAACAGATATATTATACTTTCTCCTAAAAAACATGCTTCCACATAAAATGTAAATATTACAAAGTATGGCCTTTTCTTACATGTTAATTTATTCTGGGCAGAAATTTATGTTGATGATGATGATGTTTTATCTGAAATTAATGATGATGATGATGATGATGTTGGAAGGGACCTTGGAGGAGGTCATCTAGTCCAACCCACTGCTGAGGCAGGAAACCCTATACCATTTCAGAAGTATGTAGTGGGGTGCCCCAGGGCTCTGTTCTGGGCCCAGTGCTCTTCAACATCTTCATCAACTATTTGGACGAAGGGATAAATGGGGAACTCATCAAATTTGCAGATGACACCAAGCTGGCAGGAATAGCCAACACTCCAGAAGACAGGCTTAAGATACAGGAGGATCTGGACAGACTCGAACACTGGGCGCTATCTAACAAAATGAAATTGAATGGTGAAAAAAGTAAGGTTCTACATTTAGGCAAGAAAAACCAAATGTACAGGTATAGTATAGGGGGTACCTTGCTCAATAGTAGTAACTGTGAGAGGGATCTCAGAGTTCTAGTGGACAATCACTTAAATATGTGCCAGCAGTGAGCTGCAGCTGCCAAAAAAGCCAACACAGTGCTAGGCTGCATTAACAGAGGGATAGAATCAAGATCACATGAAGTACTAATACCACTTTACAATGCCTTGGTAAGGCCACACTTGGAATACTGCATCCAGTTTTGGTCACCACGATGTAAAGAAGATGTTGAGACTCTGGAAAGAGTACAGAGAAGAGCAACAAAGATGATTAGGGGACTGGAGGCTAAAAAAATATAAGGAACGGCTGCTGGAATTGGACATGACTAGTTTAATGAAGAGAAGGACTAGGGGTGACATGATAGCAGTGTTCCAATATCTCAGGGGCTGACATAAAGAAGAGGGAGTCAAGCTATTCTTCAAAGCACCCGAAGGCAGGACAAGAAGCAATGGATGGAAACTAATCAAGGAGAGAAGCAACCTAGAACTAAGGAGAAACTTCCTGACAGTTAGAACAATTAACCAGTGGAACAACCTGCCTCCAGAAGCTCTGAATGCTCCAACACTGGAAGTTTTTAAGAAGAGACTGGACAGCCATTTGTCTGAAATGGTATAGGGTTTCCTGCCTGAGCAGGGGGTTGGACTAGATGATCTCCAAGGTCCCTTCCAACTTTACTATTATGATTATGATTAATTTTAGCAGTCTAGCCTTTTAGTTGAAATAGCATAGATGCGTGTTGCTAAAAGGCTCTGCCCTTTCTTGGAAATAGACCAATCTCACAAGAGATAAACAAAATTGAATTTTATTAAAAAAAGAAAAAAGAATAAAATTTAAGAACATCTTTTAATTTAAATTCATATACAGGTGGTAAAATAGGTAAATTATCAAAAATCATTTCCATTACAGGATAACAGCTGCTGAAAAGAAATTTACAAAAAAAAAATGCAGTGCCCAAAGTAGACCCAAGATGGCCAACACAATTACTGTATAGAAAAGCTGCTTATAAAGAGATTAGAGTGAGATTCAGATTATAATATTAAAATATTCATTCTTACTCAGCCTTAGTTATGAAGACAGACTGACATTGTACAGAGTTCAGTAGTTGGTACAAACAAATAATAATATAGGACAGTAACAATTTAATTTAAAAACAAGCCATTGAGCCATATGCAATTTCCCCGCCACATTTACCAATTTCTACAGAAATTTGTTGTTGTTGTTGTTGTTAGCTGCTAAGTCGTGTCCGACCCATCGCGACCCTATGGACAACATTCCTCCAGGCCTTCCTGTCCTCTACCATCTTCTGGAGTCCATTTAAGCTCACGCCTACTGCTTCAGTGACTCCATCCAGCCACCTCATTCTCTGTCGTCCCCTTCTTCTATTGCCCTCGATCTTTCCCAGCATTAGGCTCTTCTCCAGTGAGTCCTTTCTTCTCATTAGGTGGCCAAAGTATTTGAGTTTTAGCTTCAGGATCTGGCCTTCTAAGGAGCAGTCAGGATTGATCTCCTCTAGGACTGACCGGTTTGATCGCCTTGCAGTCCAAGGGACTCGCAGGAGTCTTCTCCAGCACCAGAGTTCAAAGGCCTCAATTCTTTGGCGCTCAGCCTTTCTTATGGTCCAACTTTCACTGCCATACATTGCAACTGGGAAGACCATAGCCTTGACTATGCACACTTTTGTTGACAGGGTGATGTCTCTGCTTTTTAGTGTGCTGTCTAGATTTGCCATGGCTTTCCTCCCCAGGAGCAAGCGTCTTTTAATTTCTTGGCTACAGTCCCCATCTGCAGTGATCTTGGATCCCAGGAAAATAAAATCTGTCACTACCTCCATTTCTTCCCCATCTATTTGCCAGGAATTGAGAGGACCAGATGCCATGATCTTGGTTTTCTTAATGTTAAGTTTCAACCCAAGTTTTTCACTCTCCTTCTTCACCCGCAACAAGAGGCTCTTTAGTTCTTTCTACAGAAATAGTGCCACCTAAAGCATCTGCTTCTGCGTTTCAATTCTCCTGGGCATCCCAGCTTCTTGGAAGTTCCAAAAGTTAATCAGAGGCTATGGATAATGAATTTAGTCTCTTGCTTTTCCCATTATGATTTACAATAGCTAGAGCTGTGCCCACAGTTTTAAAATAACCAGGTTTTTTTTCTATCTCTACAGAGAGATGATTTCATTCTGTACACAATTCTGTGCCTGCATTGCCTCTCATGGGGATATTGATGGTTTGGAGTGAGAGGCTACTCTGTCTATCATGGATGTCTCAGACTTGCAAAGAGCCTTACATTCATAATAATAATTGAAGAACACTATTAAAACATTCCAGTAACTCTTATCATATTACGGGAATGATCATTAGCTGCAAAAGTAGTAACCTGGGCATCTATACATCTTAGGCTTTTATAGATTTTTTTTACATGTTTGCTCATAACAATGACGTTAATATAAATTGACTATTATAGTAGCAAGTTTATCCTAACATGCATTAAACTAAATTGAACTTTTTTGTCATTGCTTTCAGTGCATGCAGGAGATGGGAAATACCAAGGCAACATTACTTTATGAAGCTAATTTACCAGAGAACGTTTGAAGACCTCAAGCAGATCAGTATCCTTTTTTGCATTTCCATTTTTGAGGGACATTGGAGTACTTTTATATGATGATGATGTTAAAATGGATGCATGCATGCTGCACAATGGCCAAATATAAATGTCAGGATTCTCAAAGGTGTAAAAGTACTTTTTTTAAAAAAAATCAGGCTGTTTAAACTTAAAACACTATTTCCATTTTAGTTTGATAAAGATAATATTTACTTCAGGAATACAGGAAGAGAGGAAAAAGTGTCTCATTGCTTAAATGTAAAGTTACTAAAGATGTCTGTGGTGCATCTGGCATATTTAAACTAAAGAGCCAAAGTTAGCATATTAATAGCGCATTAGAATTTACCATGGTGGTGGATTTTTGAAAGTGGAAGGTTTGGAAACTTAAATCTCCTCATGCAAAAAAAAATTATATTGAGGAAATTGGTTGAACTCAAACTAAATTTATCTTATCTTATAGAACAATCCTTCTCATCACCAGTATTCCAGCTTTGACCCCCATGCTTGAGCAAGAGCGAATCCAATCAGTAAGAAATCTAAATAAAGCTATAGATCCATCATAAATTCTAATTTCCGTTAGTGAATATGCTTGGAATGACAAGTTTAATTTATTCTAGCGCCTTGAGGGGAAGTGATGAAATACAACTTTGTAAAGCACATAGTGCAAATGAGGCTATATTAGTAAAAAAAAATTGAACTCCCATTTTTAAACTTTAGTCTGAATAGAAAAATTGGAGAAAATATGTGGTATTTGTCATGTATCAAAATGATTATACTAAGGTTATAAAATTATGAAAATGTGCCTTTACAAAATCAAATATGAGAAAGAACATTCTAGTATACTAATGAATATTGAATAGGCATCCTAAATTTGAAGCCATTCAGTTCTGGCTTTAGAATTATTATATAAAATTACAGTTTCTGCACTGAAAACTTCTGTTGTATGATAGCTTTTGTGTGTTTGTTTGTCTCTGCACGTGCATATGCATGCATCTTTTTCCCCCCTTATTTTGTCTTTTCCTTAAACTAACTTATTCAGAGCTGTGGAGTTTTTTTATCAGGGATAAATACGAGAAGAAAAAATACTATGACAAAAATGCCACCCATGTCACCAGTGTAAGTAAAAATATAAATTATTATTCTCTGAATTACTCTGAAGTAATATGTGCACGTGAAAACATAATTATATAATATAAATATTATTAATGTTAATTCATATATCCAAGAGGTATAAAATATATTATTAATACAATGTTATTATTAATAATATTAATACTATAAATAGTATTACATACATCCAAGAAGATGTGTTAAATATATACCAGAGAAGTAATCCCATGATAATAGAAACAGATTTTAGTAACACTTATCTCCATTGCTATAATTGTATAATTGGTTTTACTTGTATAGATAATTTAATTTAATAATAATTTAATATTAATTAAATATAATTAAATATCTTGATGGATATTTGAGGGCTTAATTCAGTGAGAACTTTCACCTCTAAATGTACAGCATTGTATATTATGAAACATGAACACTGTTTCTGAGTACTTTACTTTTGTTAGACAGTTTATAGAGTCTGAAATAGGAGTTAACTCTAATCTTAATCCCTAAGGAAAATACATTAGGTGCTTATATTAGTTTAAGGGCTGTAAGAAGAGTGGAAAAATCTGGAACGGGGTATGGAAACATAATGCAGAAGAACAGGATAGATCTGCTGCTGTTAATGCAAAAAGAATGAATATTTCAATTAATTCATAGTGGAAATAGGGTAATTTATCAGTTGTGAAGTTAGTCACATGGTTGTTAAGTGAACCTGGCTTCCTCATTGTCATAAAAGGTGATCACATGACCCCAGGACACTGCAAATGTCATAAATACATGCTAGTTGCCAAGCATCCAAATTTTGATTGAGTGATCACGAGGGTGCTGCAATGGTCTTGGGGGGTGTGAAAAACGGTCATAAATCAAAGCCCTGAGAAATTACAACCAGAATAGATTGGGGTTTTTTTTTAAAAGAAAGCAAAAAGTAAATTGAAATTTAGACAATTGGAAGCTATCCTAGACTAAGTGCCATATTTTAATTACAATAAACTAATTCTGTATCTTTCCTAATTTCCCCCACTGGTGCCATTGCTTTCATTTGCATTACCCTGAATTGAGCTCAAGTGAGCAGTATTGTACTGAATTTGGATACTGCGCCACCAAATTCACAGCTAAAATTAGTTCACAGGATGGGATTTTGTCCTGCTTTGCTTTACAAAGTGCTTCAGCTCCCTTTGGAAGGTGCAGAAATAATGATAATCAAGACAGAAATGATTTTTTTTTTAAAAAATCTATTTTCAATTGGATTTCTTTTAGCCACCTTGGGAGATGAAACTGGTAGCTGTGCCAGTTCTCCTGAACATTTTAGTGGCTTTTAATATCACTGAGAATAGCATCCATTGGCAGTTATCTGAGGGACATTGTGTTGCCGTGTTTGTAATCCTTCCTGTCAGGACATGTCCAGAAGGTGGTACTGAGGGAAGAGAGTTCACCATCTAAGCTGTTGATCTTTCACAGGTGTCTATCCTGTCTCCTCTCCTCCCCTAGAAATTATGTGGAGCTGTGGATGCTCCAACACTAGAAATTTTTAAGAAAAGACTGGACAGCCATTTGTCCGAAATGGTATAGGGTTTCCTGCCTGAGTAGGGGGTTGGGTTAGATGACCCTTCCAACATTATTATTATTATTATTATTATTATTATTATTATTATTATTATTATTATTATTATTATTATTATTGCCATCAGTGTGCCGATAACACCTAGCACTACCACTCCTGACCCTGTGTTGCCTGGAAAGTTACCAGTACCCTTGAAAACATTGTCCAAATGGTCTGGATGAAGGAGAATAATCTGACAAGATGGAAGTGTTGTTGCAATGAAAAGACAAGACTCTGGGAATGACCTGAAACCTTGCATTGGATGGGATCATAGGCTCCCAGAAAGAGCAGATTCACAGTGCTTCTTGACCTCCAGTTCTTACTTGATTTGCAAGGAACTGTTGCAGTGAAACCCATCGTGGCCAGTATGTCAACTTTGACTCTTCTTATTTTGGGCAAACGTACCGTAATAGCAGACATCATCACCTTGGTTACATTCCATCTCAACAATTGCAGTGCACTTTATCTGGAGATACTATTGAAAAAATGGCCAGCGATTAGAATTTGAACAAAATATGATGAATAGCCAGCTGGCTGGTGCCTATACTTATGCCTACAGTATACCGAGTGATTTTCACTGGTTATTTATGTTCTACTGTTCTAGGGTCTAATTATCTGTGATGCCAGCTCTCCTGTCATGACGCTACCAGGTTACTTAGATGAGTAGATCTAAAGATCCCTGTGCTGCTAGAAGCTTGACTATCAGATTTTCAGGAAAGGATGCAAACAGGAAAATGGCACCCAGCCTTGGGAATAAACTCCCTAAAAGGTGATGGGATCCCACTCTTTCAATATTTAGCAAGATGGTAAAAACACATCTCTTTCATCAAGCCTTGTTAATAGTCAATTATTTTAATGACTGATTTACTTTTTTCTTTATTACTTCACAGCTTTTGTAGCTGACTCAAGTCAAAGGACACATTAAAAATTTTGAAAACTACAACATCAATAGATCAGAGCAAGTCATTTCTTTCCCTCCTGCCCCCTTCCCCAAAGGAAGACATCAGTCATATTTATTTGGAGCTGAAGGCTTAGTAAAACAAAACTGTCTTCGCTTACCTTCTAAATGCCACAAAGGTTAATCACTTTAAGAATTCTTGCCTAATGAGGCCTTATCAGCTCAGCTGAAAATCCTGGTGGCTCAGTCTGAATGGATGCATTGTTCATACTTCATTATTAAAGAGGAGGCCTTTAAGTCAGAAGGGTTTGAGTCTCTCCTTGTAGCAGGAGAAAAGCAAGGCAGATTTGCTGTCACTGCTCTACGTTCCTCTCAGACGGCCGAGATTTGCCTTTTGAAGCCTCCAAACAGTTGACTTTTGAGGCAACCGCCTCATCTCATATGGTGTTTCCAGCAAGAGATGGGATGGCAGCATTTCCTATTACTATCCAGAACAACGGTAATGGCAACAGAGCTGCTTTAATGAGGCTTTTATTAATAACAAGGATTTTCCATCCAACCTGAACAGATCCAGGAAGGGATACAATATTTTTTAAGAACAACATAGTAAAAAGAGGTGTGCACAACCTCTGGCCCCAGAGTCACACATGTCTCTCAAAAGTTATAATCCTGAGACATCTTCCAAAACTTAACATTGAGTGACATTTATGGAGAGTAGTCATGTTCAATCACTTCATTTCATGTTGGCATTTCAGTATAAACCATATCAGTTCTTTTCTGGCCCTCTCTTCTCCTTTGTCCCAGCTCTGCCTGTTTTTTGGAATGCATTCTCAGAATGCCATCCCAAGACTTTGAACCCTCAAATAGCTTGGCATTACCATCAGAAACATCTACAAGAGGGCATGGGAGGCAAGTGACAAAATTATGAACTGCATTATGACTGAGTTATGACACCCTGATATGAACCCCATGACTTACCTATTTTCATCCAAAATCAGGAAGCTAGTACAAAAGGACAGTGGTGGTGTTATCTTGTCACCATGCACATAGCATCATTTTTTCATGACTGCAGCTAGCTCTAGAGACCTATGTCCCCAATATAAAACAAGGAACTGAAACCCATTAGAAACCCACATTTCCTAAATTAGTCAATAGAACAGTTTACCTGCTCCTCGCTTGTCACATGTATCTCTTAACAGCTCTTTGTTCTTAACAGCTTCTTCATACAACAAAGTGCTAAGGAAGCTTTGTCAACCTGGTGCCCTCCAGGAGCCAGTCAAATAGGACTTCATATATTTTTTGAATGGAACACCATCATTATGTTTGCAATTCAGGTCATCAAATAGTATTCATGAAGAAATCCCAATTATGTGATATCAAATCAATTTAAATTTGAAATATAAGTATGCCTTGATTAAATGTTTGCTTATCTCATTCCAAATTGCATGTTTTGCATCCCTTTCAAGCCCTACGTCTGGTTACAGTGTCACCAAATTAACTAAATGTGTGCTGTGGTTGTCTTAGCTAAATATCTATTTGCTGGAATTAATTGCCTGTAAGGTTACGAAGCCTTACGCTTTACACAAATTCATTAGTTTGCCTGCTCCATAAACTCCCTGGAATATCTACTAATGGAAAGCCATGAATTGGATTAGCAGCCGCAAGCAACAGACCCCCGCCCACTCCAGATGAGGGTGAAGCCCACTCCCCACCCCTCATGTGAGGGAAAGTGAGGTCAGGGAAGATGAGCAAGACTAAACCTGTGGCTTCATATATCTCTAGCTTGCTAGAGAGCCTGCTCAGATTCTGTTACCTTTTATAGCAAGGGTCTTCCTTGCCCATCTTATTCCTGTATATTTTATAATAATACACACAGATTTTAAAATACTTTAATTGCAAGTGCCTGCTTGGTACTGGCAGTGGTGACACTGGCCAGATCTATGGAGAAGCTAAGCAGAGGAGGAATACCAACATCCCTGGAATGGAAGGGCTGGTAAGATGGGAGTAGTTAATTTTAGCTTGCTCTTCCCAATGACGGCAGGTCAAGAGGTGACTTGTTCACATGGGCATGTGCCAAACTTGTATGCTGCCCATCTCACAGAAGGTGACTCTAGGTGTTGAATAAAATGCAGGATAAAACAGTAAAGCAGGAAATAAAGATCTTAAATTGAAAAATTCAATTAAAATAAAACTAATCAGGAGGACACAGAGGAAGGGGGAAAAGTACCGTATTTTTCGGACCATAAGACGCACTTTTCCCCTCCCAAAAGTGGGTGGAAAAACGAGGTGCGTCTTATGGTCCGAAGGTAAGCGAAAACACTTGTCTCTCGTTCAGTCAACGCAGTCCATCAGCTCCATTGGAGAGACGTGATTGAATGAAGACGTGGAATTCTCCGCCCCGCCCCTGTGATTGGTTGGCAGGGGAGGAAATACGGAGGTGCCTGCCATGCCTTCTGACTGCCTCCCCCTCCCTGCGCACGCACATTTTTTTTCTTTTACCTCGCTGCTAAAGAAAGTTTTTGCTAAACTAAACCTCATAGGCAAAGCCGTGAGGAGTTGTCCCTGCAGGTTTCTCTGCGAAGTTTATTGGAAGTGATTTCCCATTTGCAAGATAATACTGCTAATTGTTTGAAATTGCTTCGGCATCTTAGAAAACCTATTCAGGGAAAAGAAACTACCGGTACCTACCTTTCTTTCTTTCTTTCTTTCTTTCTTTCTTTCTTTCTTTCTTTCTTTCTTTCTTTCTTTCTTTCTTTCTTTCTTTCTTCCTCCCTCCCTCCCTCCCTCCTTTCTTTCTTCCTTCCTTCCTTCTCTCTTCCTTCCTTCCTTCCTTCCTTCCTTCTTTCTCTCTCTCTCTCTCTTCCTTGCTCCCTCCATCCTCCCTCCTTTCTTCCTTCTTCCTTCCTTCCTTCCTTCCTTCCTTCCTTCCTTCCTTCCTTCCTTCCTTCCTTCCTTCCTTCCTTCTTTCTCTCTCCTTTTTCTTTCTTTCTTTCTTTCTTTCTTTCTTTCTTTCTTTCTTTCTTTCTTTCTTTCTTTCTCTCTATCTCTCTTTCTTCCTTCCTCCCTCCTTCCTTCTCTCTCTCTCTCCCTTCCTAGTATACCGGTACTATTTGGTTCAGAATATTTTTTTTCTTGTTTTCCTGCTCTAAAAACTGGGTGCGTCTTATGGTCAGGTGCGTCTTATGGTCTGAAAAATACGGTATGTCAGAGAGAAGATGAGGTGTTCTCTGCTCCTTTAGCCACCTTCAACTTGCCAGACCCCCACTAAGGCCCCAGACTAGTTGGCATAGCCATGTCTTCAAGGCCATTCGAACATTAGATTTTGCAGCCATTTCATAGAATTTGGATCCAAGCCTAGGGCTGCATCCAACTGTATACTTCCTGTAACCAATACAGTTAAGTCTATTGCAGTGGTGCCCAACCTTTCTGACAGAAGGGACCAGGACTGGGGAGGAAGGTGATGGTTTCACAACCTAGATTCCGTGCATGCGCAGATGAAGCTTCACTCACTCATTCCTCCCCTGCTTTCATGGCCCGGTTCATAACAGGCAACAGACTGGTACCGTTTTGCAGCTCAAGGTCTATTGTATTCTCACATGTCCTGAGTTATTTGCCCCTCTCTTAATCTACATCCGGAGCAACTTTTATTTTGGTACATTGATAGCCAACTGTTCTTTGGCATTTTCAGATAGGGGGTCTTTCTCATTTCTGTAGTTGGTAGGGATTGAAACGCTTTTACTCATAGATCAAATGCTCATTGCTGAGATAGAAGCAGTCCTTTGCAACATGTTGCAGTCAGACTGCCATGCCTAATCATGCTGTCCATGGAGTTGCATATCTATAGAGCACCATGATAGATACATTTTTTTTAAAAAAAAAAACACCTTCTTTGATGGAATCTCATTCAATTATTCCTTCATGATCTTAACGTTTCTCATACAAACATAACTATAGAGGACCAGATTCCTGCTAATAAAATATGTCCTGTTCCATTAAAAAAAGGGAATAAGAGATAGGACACTACTAAAGCTTAATTTAATATGCCCATTTTAGAAAATCCTGTAATGATTAAATGAGAAAAAAAAGAAACAATAGAATTGCTGACAGCGGGAAACAATGGGAATATACTACCGACTAAATATATATTCCATTATTTAAAATGTGCTGCTTTAAACAATGTATCTGAAATAAATTATAACTCTCAAACAATAAAATAGTGTTCCTATAAATCTGGACCTACTAGGTCATCAGGATCACACTAGGAATACAGTCATCTGGAAATTCTTATATTATTATTTTTTGTATAATGCAGTAAGTGTGCATTGAAAAACAGTCATGTAAGGATATATATAAAGGGGATATATATGTCAAGGCTATGGTCTTCCCAGTTGCAATGTATGGCAGTGAAAGCTGGACCATAAAAAAGGCTGAGCGCCAAAGAATTGAGGCCTTTGAACTCCGGTGCTGGAGAAGACTCCTGCGAGTCCCTTGGACTGCAAGGCGATCAAACTGGTCAGTCCTAGAGGAGATCAACCCTGACTGCTCTTTAGAAGGCCAGATCCTGAAGCTAAAACTCAAATATTTGGCCACCTAATGAGAAGGAAGGACTCACTGCAGAAGAGCCTAATGCTGGGAAAGATTGAGGGCAATAGAAGAATGGGACAACAGAGAATGAGGTGGCTGGATGGAGTCACTGAAGCAGTAGGTGTGAGCTTAAATGGACTCCAGAAGATGGTAGAGGACAGGAGGCCTGGAGGAACGTTGTCCATGGGGTCGTGATGGGTCGGACACGACTTCACAGCTAACAACAACAGTATGTGTGTGCTCGCACTCACACACACACACACACACACACACACACACACACATGTCCAGACACAATTTTATAGACAAAATAGCTGAGTTAAGGATGGATATAGAATTATGTCTTGAGAAATATATTTTAAATGCATAGATGAATAAATCATATACTACATAAAGTGTTATAAATACTGTCAATCCCTGATTAATAAAATTAGTATTTCAATTACAGTGCAGGCAAGCTAATAAATTTGTACAAAGTGTAAGACTTGTAGCCTTGCAGGCAATTAAGTCAAATAAATAGATATTCAACTAAGCCAACCTCAATACTCAAGCTAGCTAATTTGGTAATACTGTGATCAAAGGGTTTGGAAAGGACAGACATGTCAAACGCAAGGCCCGGGGGCCAGATCCGGCCCGCGAAGTGGTTTCATGTGGCCCCCAAAGCCATCCTGGAAACAGTGAGGGAACGGTCCCCGCTGCCTTGGCCCTGGCCCAGAGACCCTCCTTCTGCCAGAGACCCCCAGATCTGTCCCACTCCTGCCCAGGCCCCCATAGGCACCCTTGATGCCAATGATGTAGAGCTGGCCATGCCCACTGAGTAGGCCATATGCACTCCACCCAGGCCATACCCACCCAGCCCCCCCGAGGGCAACCACAATGCTGATGTAGCCCTCAATGAAATTGAGTTTGACACCCCTGGGAAAGGATATAAATATGCAGTGTTAATACAAGCAAGCATTTGGTCAGAAACAATTATAGTTCACAGAGAACTCATATAACTGGGATCTTTTCATGAGTCCAGTTAGATGGCCCAAACTGTGTAATTTTGCCATTAGGAAACTTACATATACATCCACCATTCTATTGCTTGCCAGTATAAGCAACATTATGCCTAGCACATTAACAAGAACCAGTGCTTTTTTTGTAAAACAAAAAGGTGCTGGAACTCACACATGTCATACAACCTGCCTTGCCTACCCTACAAGGTTCCATCCCAAAAAGGTGCCGGAACTCCGTTCTGAGCGTTCTATGAGAAAAAAAGCCCTGACAAGAACAATAAGCAAAACACTTTGGACCCTGGAGATAAGGGAAAAGAAGAAGAAACATAATTAAAACTAGCTTATATTAACATTCTTTGTTCTATTCTCCCACCCTTTTCTTTCTTTGGAAACCATCCTTCTTTCAACATATTCATATACTATTCATATATCCCTATGCCATTCCTATTAATTTCCTATTCATATAGATAGTACTCAGCATTCAACAACTGAGCCCAAAATTTCTGTTGCTAATCAAGACAGTTGTTAAATGACTGTTGCCCCATTTTATGATTGCCACAGTTGTTAAGTTAGTAACTTAACATGGTTCTTGCCACAGTTGTTAAGTTAGTAACATGGTTGTTAAAGTGAATCTCCCCCCCCCGCCACAATGACTTTCCTTGTTAGAAGGTTGCAAAAGGGACACTACAACCATCACAAATATGAGCCAGTTGCTAAGCATCCAAATTCTGATAATCTGACTATCGAGATGCTGCGAAGGTCATGAAAGTGTGAAAAAGTTGTCATGGTTCCAACAGATGAAACTCTTCAAAGAACTTTGAGGCATTGTTTACCTTAAAGAATCTTTATTTAGGTAGCATAGCATCGGCACTAACATAGTCAAAGCCAAAATCTGAGTTCTCCTCCCCTGAGCACATAGTATCAAAGCAAAATAAGACACTTTTTTCATTGCAACTTTCAATGGTCACTAAACAAATGGTTGTAATCAAGGACTATCTGTACATTGCTTTTTGGTCTTTGCATTTTTTGGGGGGTGGTCTCCTTTCTGAGGAGCTCATCCAACCATAACTTTTTTAGTCTTTCCTTCTTTTCAGTCCCATCATAGCTTTGTGTGCATGCCTCTAATTTAATCCTCGTATACTGTCTCTTATGACAAAATCATTCAATTCTATATTCAGTCCTCAAGACCCATTCATTCTTGCAAAGAGAATAGAAACTTGGCATCAGATTGGCAGTTCTTCAGATCCCATGAAAGTTTGGGCATTGTCTAGTACTATTTCAGCATAGCTCTATTTGCATGATGAACTGGAAATACTTGTTTCATTTTAAAAATATGGATTTGTAATTCAAATATTCAGATGTTCATAGAAGAAATATGTAGATCAAGGACATCCAACATTGGCAAAATTAAGACTTGTGGTCTTCAACTCTCAGAATTCCCCAAACAGCTGGGAGTTCTGGGAGTTGAAGTCCAGAGGTCTTAAAGTTGCCAAGGCTGGACACTCCTGATGTAGAATATTATTGCTATGATTTAACTGGGTTCCCCCAAAGGCATTTTCCTATGTATTTTCCCATGTATTTTACATGTAGACAAGGTGGCCTTGAAAAGTCAGAGCCCTCCTAACCATACACATCCATTGCGAATATATTGGCATCATCTATTTTGCTCTCCACGTTCATGGACACCTAACCCTAACACTAAATGTGTAGTCCCCCTATAGGATTTTGCCATATATTTTCCCAGGAAATATAGATAGGGTGGGATCGAAAAGACAGTGCCTTCCTAAGCATACCAATGCACTGCAAATCCATTGGTGACAATCATCTGAGTTCATGGAGATGGAACCCTAACCATAAGGGGGTTGCCCCCCCATTAGATATCCCATGTATTTTACCAGTGAACATAGATGGGATGGGATCGAAAACTCAGGGCCCTTCTAAGCATACCAAACATATATGAAACTGATTCTGATGTCTATTTTGCTTTCTGAGTTAATGCTGACCTAACCCTGAGTAGATTTGCCCTCCAATGGGATTTTCCCATCTATTTTGCCAGGAAGCAGAGATAAGGTGGGCTGGAAAAGTCAGCGCTCTCCTAAGCATACTGATACACTAGGAATCCATTTGTGACGTCCATTTTCTTGTCTGAGTTCATGGAGATTTAACTGTATTCCTAAGTGGGTTTGCCCCTCAATAGGATTTTCTCATGTATTTTACCAGGAAAGCTGGATGGAGTGGGCTTGAAGTTTCAGTGCCATTCAAATAATTCTGCTGTACGATGAATCCATTGATGACATGCATTTTGCTCTACGAGTTCACAGTGACCTAACCCTAACCCTAAATGGCCCCCAATTGGATTTTCCCATATATTTTACATGGCAAGGTAGAAAACGTGGGCTCAAAAAGTCAGCACCCCACTAAACATACAATGCTCTATGAATGGGATTTTCCCATATCTTTTACATGGAAAGCTACATAATAATGGCTCAAAAAGACAGCACCCTCCTAAGCCTACCGATGTGTTATGAATTCATTGGTGACAAACATTTTGCTCTCCGAGTTCATGGAGAAGGAAAAGCAACATTAAGTGGGTGTTCCCGACAATGGGATTTTCCCATGTATTTTACCTGGAAAGATAGAAAAGACAGACTCAAAAGTCAGCACCCTCCTAATGATACTGATGCACTATAAATTCATTGATCACATCCATTTTGCTCTCCGAGTTCATGGAGACCTAACACTAACCCTGAGTGGGTTTGCCCTCCAGTGGGATTCTCCCATGTACTTTACCTGGAAAGGTAGAAAAGGTGGACTCAAAAAGTAAATACCATCCTAAGCATACAGATGCACTGCAAATTCATTGGCAACATCCAATTCGCTCTCTGAGTTCACGGGGACCTAGCCCTAACCCTAAGTGGAGATACCCTCCAATGGGATTTTCCCATGTATTTTACATGGAAAGGTAAAAAAAAAGGAGGGCTCAAAAAATCAGCACCCTCCTAAGCCTACCAATGTCTTATGAATCCATTGGTGACATTCATTTTGCTCTCCGAGTTCATGAATATCTAAGCCTAAGTGCTTTACCCTCCAATGGGATTTTTCCATGTAGAATCAACCAATCAGAATAGAAGTGGAAGAGACCTTGGAGGTCTTCTTTTCCAACCCCTGTTCAATCAGGAGACCCTATACCATTTCAGGCAGGTGGCTGTCCAGTCTTTTTTTAAAAGCCTCCAGTGATGAATGAGCCCCCAATCCCCAGTCTGTGGACTGGCACCAGGCTGCAGCATGTCAGAAACTGAGCCACACAAACTAACAAAGCCCTATCGGCAGGATGCAGGCAGCACCTGAAACCATGTCCCCTCCAGTCCATGGAAAAACGTCTTTCTAAGGAACTGGTCCCTGGTACCCAAAAGGTTGTGGCCACTGACCTACAACTTTTGAAGGCAAGCGGTTCCACTAGTTAATTGTTCTCACTGTTGGGAAGTTTTTCCTTAATTCCAGGTTGCTTCTCTCCTTGATTAGTTTCCATCCATTGTTTCTTTTCTTGGCTTCCGATGCTTTGGAAATAAGTTGACTCCCTCTTCTTTGTGGCAACCCCTCAAATAGTGGCATACTGCTATCATGTCACCCCTAGTTCTTGGCCTTAGTTGCTCTTCTTTGCACATTTTTTCTTGGCACCAGCAAAGATGGGGAAGAAAAAGAACTAAAACACATCAAGAAAGCCCTTAGAACTTGTGGCTATCCCAAGTGGGCCTTCATCAGATCTCCAAAAAGATCCAGCAGGAGCTCCTCCATAACAGAGAAAGAAGAAAATGTAGTCATTCCATACCTTGCAGCAATATCAGAAAAGCTCAGGAGGATCTTCAGCCAACACAACATACATACACACTTCAAACCCAAGAATACAGAAACTTGTCCACCCCAAGGATAAACAGCCAAACACAAACTGAGCAATATGGTATATGAAGTATAATGCAGTGAACCAGTCTGTTTTTGATCACAGTCCAGATCTATTCCAGAGTTTATTCTAGTTTCTTTTTCAGAGTCTATTCTGGATTCTACTCCAGACTATTCCAGAGTCTCCTGGATGCTATTCTGAATCCCGTCCAGATTATTTCCCTGGTCTAATCTGGATTCTATTCTGGATTCTTTCACTAGCCTATTCTGGATATTACTCTAGATACTTTCCAGAGTCTCCTCTTGACTCTATTCTGGATCCCTATTCCAGAGTCTAATCTATTTTTTTTCTCAGAGTCTATTCTTGATACTGGTAGAGGACAGGAAGGCCTGGAGGAACATTGTCCATAGGGTCCCAATGGGTCGGACACGACTTCACAACTAACAACAACAACAGCATTCTTGATACTATTCTGGGTTCTGTTCCAGAGTTTATTCTGGATTGTTTGTGGACCCTGTTCCATGGTCTAGATTTCTGTTCTAGATTTTATTCCTTGGAGTATTCTGGATTCTATTCTGGATTCTATTCCACAGTCCTGCTGGTTTCTATTCATGATCCTATTCCAGAATCTAATCTGGATTCTATTCTGAATCCTATGACACAAGATAGGAGAACAAACCCTTCAGGACAAGATTTAACAGTACATCTGCATTTAAAAGACAAAAGCCACTCTTTTGAAGACAGCAAAGTCCACATTTTGGACAAAGAAGACCACTGGTTTAAAAGAGGGGTCAAAGAGCCATCTATGTCAAAACTGAACAGCCCTCTCTCAACAGAGGGGAAGGGATACAACATCATCTATTTCCAGTCTACAACACAGTCCTTTCAACAGTTCCAAGAAGGCTCTACTTCCGTTTGCACTACTCAGGTGACTCTGATGACACAGATAAACCTCCAGGTGACCTCAACAACTGTAAAAGAATGCTAATGCCCAGTGTCTGCAAGGAGTATAAATCCTTCCATTCCCCACCATCCAGTCAGAGCTGAAGAAGCTTCTTGGATGAGAAGCGAAATGTCTTCAAAGGATAACTAGAAAGTCCAATTTCCTCATGAAAAAACATATTTGGGATGTCTATCCCACATTTTTCTTGTTTACCAAGAAGTAGGTTTTCAAAGGCCTTGCTAAAGTCTAAGTATACTATGTCCATAGCATTTTGCTGGTCTACTAATTTAGTCACTTTGTCAAAGAATGAAATAAGATTGGTTTAACATGATCTGTTTTTAACAAGCCTGTCCTGTTGTTGTTAGTTGCGAAGTCGTGTCCGACCCATCACGACCCTATGGACAATGTTCCTCCAGGCTTTCCTGTCCTCTACCATCTTCTGGAGTCCATCTAAACTCACGCCTACTGCTTCAGTGACTCCATCCAGCCACCTCATTCTCTGTCGTCCCCTTCTTCTATTGCCCTCAATCTTTCCCAGCATTAGGCTCTTCTCCAGTGAGTCCTTCCTCCTCATTAGGTGGCCAAAGTATTTGAGTTTTAGCTTCAGGATCTGGCCTTCTAAAGAGCAGTCAGGGTTGATCTCCTCTAGGACTGACCGGTTTGATCGCCTTGCAGTCCAAGGGACTCGCAGGAGTCTTCTCCAGCAAAGCCTGTCCTAGCTTCTAGTTATAACTTTATTTGTTTCTAGATATTTGCAGATCTGTTTTTTGATTATTATTTTTCCAGTATCTTGCTATGTATTGATGTTAGGCTGATTGATCTATAGTTTCCTGTGACTGCTTTGTTCCTTTTTTGAAAATGTGAACCACATAAGTTGTTTTCCAATCCTCTGGTAGTCCCCGGTTGCTGCAGGATGTTTGAAAGATACGGTACAATGGTTCTGAGATGACATCTGCCAATTCCTTCGGAACTCTGGGGTGCAATCTATCAGGTCCTGGTGATTTATATTCATCAAGATCAGACAGGTGTTTTCTTAGCATTTTCTTCCTTATTTAATTTTTTATTTCTAGTCTGTCTGTCAAGGTTCCAACTGATGAACTCAATCAAGCAGATATCTTAGGGACATTTCAATCTCTTAATGCAAAACTTTATTTAATACATTTCAGCACCAGCTCTGGCAAAACCCCACCCAAGCCCTACATAGTAAAAGCATAGAATTCTCTCTCCTCCCTCTGTATCAGGTCACAATGCCCAATTAAATACAGCAATATTATTATGAGAAAGTATTTCTGGGTTTGGCCAGACATCTGGTAAATGTCCTTGAAGTCTGCATTCCAATTCGATTCCCTCCCACCCACCCCCACTGCCAAGTTTGTTGGCAAGCTAAGAAGCAATAACTGTTGCAGCAGGGAAAAAATCCTGCAAAACTTGACACTGTCTTTTCCAGTTATGTTTTTGGTAGGTTGGGCTACAATTTCTTTTTTGTGTGAAGACTGATGGAAAGAATGAGTTAAGCAGCTTTGCTTTCCTTCTGCTCCTTGTTACTTCCTTGCCATCTTCTCTCTTGAGTGGATCAACTGTTTCCTTGACTTTTTTCTTGTTATCTGTATGTTGAAAGAAACATTTTTTTTATTATTATCTTTGACTTTTGTTGCAAGTCTTTGTTCATTCTGAGCCTTTGCTTTCCTTTATCATTGCAGATTTGGGCTATTTGTTGATATTCTACCTGAGCTATGTGTCCCTCTTTCCATTTTTCGTACTTGTCCTTTTTGTCTTTTAGTTTGTCAGAGAGAACTTTGTGTAATCATGCTGGTTTCTTCTTGGATTCCTTGTTTTTCTTTTTCAGTGGTATTGTGTAGGACTGAGCTTTTATGATCATATTTTTCAGAGATTCCCACACTTGAGTTGTTTTCCCCTTTAGGATTTTATCCATCTGATTTTTTCTTAGGCTTTCTCTTAGTTTGTTAAAATCAGCTCTTTCAAAGTTTAAGACACTGGTTGGATTATGCTCTATTGCCTGTGTTTGCATTATATTGAATTCCAGTATAACATGGCCACTCTCGCCCAGCATTCCAGAGATGTCAATTCCCTCTATCACTTCTTCTCTATTTGTAAGAATTTGGTCCAGTATAGCTTTTCCTCTAGTTTCCTTCTTTATCTTTTGGATGACAAAGTTGTCAGCTAAATTGGTGAGGAATCTGTTCGATCTCCCACTTACTCCAGAGCTTGTCTCCCAGTTGATATCAGGTGGTTAAAGTCTCCCATTATTACTGTGGCATGTTTCCTACATACATTTGTTAATTGGTTAGCAAAGAATTCATCTATTTCTTCTGCTTGGTTGGGTGGACTATAGTATATAGTAATGTCATTCTTTTTTCCTTATTGACCTATATGGATTCTAGGAGGTTTACCTAGAAAGATAGAAAAGGTGGACTCAAAAAGTCAGCACCTTCATAAGCATACCAATGCACTGCCAATTCATTGGCAACATCCATTTTGCTCTCCAAATTCATGGGGACGTAACCCTAACTGTAAGTGGAGTTTCCCTCCAATGGGATTTTTCCAGGTATTTTACATGGACTGGTAGAAAAGAGGGCTCAAAAAGTCATCCCCCTCCTAAGCATACCAATGCACTGTGAATTCATTAGCGACATTCTTTTTTCTCTCTGAGTTCATGGGGACCTTACCCTAACCCTAAGTGGGTTTACATTCCAATATGATTTCCTCTTGCATTTTACATGGAAAGATAGAAGAGGAGGATCAAAAACTCAGTGCTCTCCTAAGCATATCAATATCCATTTTCATAGGGACCTATCCTAAGTTGCTTTACCCTTTGTTTTACAAGGAAACATAGATACCATGGGCTCATACATTCAGTACCCTCCTAAGCAACAGATCTATAGATCCATCTGTGCTATCCATTTTTCTCTCCAAGTTCATGTAGACCTAACTTAACCCTAAGTGGCTTTGCTCTCCAATGGGATTTACCCATGTATTATACCTGGAAAGATGACTTTTTGATCCCGCCCTATCTAGGTTTCCTGGGGAAATGCATGTGAAAGTGCCATTGGGCAGAAACCCACTTAGGGTTAGGATGAGGTCTCCATGAAGTCAGAGATAAAATGTGTTTGGTTCGAATTGACGAGGACTCAGAGTGGTTAACACTGAACGAGTTTATTGAATACACAAAGTCAACTGTCAAATGTCAAATCTTGCAACCCTTTTATAGAGAAAGCGTTTGAACTGTAACCAATACAAACTGTCTGTTTTCCCGCTCCTTGGTTGTGGCGTCCAATGATTGCACCTTATTTTCCCGCTTTAAACCTTGCAAAGCTGCACAGTGTTTGCAATATCTTCTATGGCTTATTGCTAACTATTTACATACACAACACCCCTTACCCCCCAGTTGGTGTCATTTCTTTACAAAGTCCTTTAGGTATTTTGGTGGCCTATGTATTCTAGAAGGGTATCTGTTACTTTGGCTGCTAGGGGCCCCTTTTCCTGGTTGACTGCTTGGCTGCTGGTTACTATGCTGGTTACTACTGGACCTGGGCTCAGGGTTACTGGCTTCAGATGTACTGCCTTGTGTATTAGGTTGTGTTTGGGATTCAGTTGTCACTGGCCTACTTCGCAGGGGTATTTCCCAATCAATTGGACTGAATTGTTGTTGATGGGCATCTGGAAATATGTCATCTTGCCCCACCACTACACCACTTTCAGGCCAAATGTTATCTGTACTGTTTGCCCTAACTGAGCTTTGGTCCCCCTCAGCTGGCACACACCCACTAGATCTTTTCCTCAGCTGGTCTATGTGTCTTTTACAGACCCTATTCCCTTCCCCCTCAATGATGTATGATAAGGGACCTAAGATTTCAGTTACCACCCCAGGAATCCACTTATCCCCTTGGGCGTAGTTCCTGGCCCAAATCAAGTCCCCCACTTCAAATGTTCTGTTAGGAATGTCAAATTCAATGTTTGGTTGGAGTCGGTCGGGGTGTAGTCTGTCCAACTTGGTCAAGATTTTTCTTCCCCACCTCATTTCAGCTGGACTTTTCCCTGTAGCCGAACAAGGGGTTGTGTGTTGGGCCAACAAGAACTCAGCTAGTCTCTGATGCCAGTCACCTCGAATAATTCTTTTAAGCGCGTCCTTCGTGGTCCTCACGTTCCTTTCAGCCAATCCGTTGGTGGAGGGGTGGAAGGGTGCAGAAGTCTTATGCTTAATCGAGTTGGCCTTGAGGAAATCCTGAAATTCAATAGATGTGAATTGTGGCCCGTTATCAGACACTATTAAATCCGGCAACCCATGAGTGGCAAAGAGGCCCCTTAATGCCTGTATTGTTCTGCCTGCCGTTACTGAACTGACCGGTACTACTTCTAGCCATCTAGAGTAGCTGTCGACCACTACAAGGAACGTTAACCCCTGGAAAGGTCCAGCGAAGTCAATATGAATCCTGGACCAAGGATTCCTAGCTAACTCCCATTTATGTGTGCGGATGTGTTGTTGTTCAGGCCTGGAACGTTGGCACAGATGGCAATTGGCAACGCATTCCTCAATGTCTTGGTCCAATCCTGGCCACCACAAGTGACTCCTAGCTAAGGCCTTCATCCTTACTATTCCAGGGTGTCCTTCATGCAATTCAAATAGAATAGCTGATTTGTGGATTCCTGGGATTACTACACGAGTTCCCCAAAGTAAGCAACCCATATGAACTGATAGTTCATCCTTCCTTCGGAAAAATGGACTGTATTTTACGTCTGGGTTGGCGTTGGGCCAACCGCTCATGACCCAGGCCATTACTCTCCTTAAGATGGGGTCCTTATTGGTTGCCTCCGCTATGTCTTTAGCAGTTAGGGGCAGATCAGGAATATCTTGTAGGGACATTACTTGTCCCACTGGGGCAGGGTCCTCCTCTGTTGTGCTAAGGGGCAATCTGCTAAGAGCGTCTGCATGACCCATGTCTTTACCTGGTCGGTATTGGAGGGAAAATGAATATGCTGAGAGGAAAATGGACCATCTCAGCATCCTGGGAGACATAATTTGGGGAGTCTGTTTATCTGTGGTAAACAGTCCCAGCAGGGGTTTGTGGTCTGTCAGGATTGTAAAGTTCCTGCCATACAGGTAGTCGTGGAACTTTTTAACTCCTGCCACTATGGCTAAAGCTTCCCGGTCAATTTGAGCATAGTTCCGCTCTGCCTTGGTTAGTGTGCGGGAGTAGTAAGCAATGGGTCTTTGCATTCCCTGGGTGTCTAAATGGCTGATTACTGCCCCGACGCCATAAGGCGAAGCATCGCACGCCAGGTAGATTGGTCTATTTTCTATAAAGTGGGTTACAGTTGAGCTACTGGAAAGGATATCTTTTAAGGTCTGGAAACTCACTTTGTGCTTGTCTTGCCAATGCCAAGGGGTCTTCTTATCTAAAAGCCTGTGCAGTGGTTCTGCAATGGCAGCCTTATGTGGCACAAAAGTGTGATAAAAATTTACCAAGCCTAGGAAGGCCTGTAGCTCAGCCTTGTTCCTTGGTTCAGGAGCCCCTTTTATTGCTTTAATTTTTTCAGGGGTAGGGTGGACCCCGCTTTTGTCAATCCTGAACCCCAAAAAATCAGTGGATTTAACCCCTATGCTACATTTTTCCTTTTTTAATTTTAATCCAGCCTTTCTAAATCTACCCAGTACCTGTTCCAGCCGCTCTACTAACATTCCTTCATCTTTTCCAGCTATTAGGACATCATCAAAGTAAGGGCATACTCCAGGTATGCCCTTTAAGGTCCTCTCCATCACTTCTTGGAAGATGCCTGGAGCAGCTGCAATCCCAAATTGCAGTCTGTGGACTCGGAACGCCCCCTTGTGGGTAACAATTGTTTGCGCCTCTGCAGCCTCTTTGGAAACAGTCAACTGTAAGTACGCATGCGCCAAGTCGAGCTTGGCGAAGATGGCGGCGTCCTGGATCGTGGCGAGGACCTGCTTCACCGTCGGGACCGGGTAAGCATGCTTTTTCATTCCAATGTTGAGGGTCGCTTTATAGTCGGCGCAGATCCTCACATCCCCATTGGGTTTGAGGGGTGTGACGATCGGCGTCTCCCATAAACCGCCCTCAACGGGTTCTAAAACTCCGAGGCCTACAAGCCGGTCGAGCTCGGCCTCGATTTTTTCTTTTAAGGCAAAAGGTACCCTCCGGGCCTTTAGCCTGATTGGATTTACTGAGGGGTCTAGGTTAAAATTAATGGGGGGCCCTTTGTACTTGCCTAGAGATCCATCGAATACGTCTGCAAATTCTTTGCAGACGGATTCGAGGGTCTTATTTTTAATCACAGAATTTATTCCCCCTATCCAAATTCCCAGGGCAGGAAACCAATTAAGCCCTATTAAGCTAGTCCTATTCCCCTCCGTAACTACCACATCTAAGACCCCCTTAAATCCCTTAAAATTAACTCTAAGGCTGGTCTTTCCCTTTACGATTATTGGACTTTTTTGGAAGTCCATTAATTGAATATTTGTTGGGCTAAGTGGAATTCTTTTTCCACTTAGTTGTTCAATTTTTTTCAGGGTTTCAGTGGAAATTATCGACACTGAAGCCCCAGAGTCGATTTCCATTCTGCAAGGAACCCCTTGCAGAAGGACTGTGATTTTTAATTTTCCGTCCGGAAAATTGTGCCCCCTTCCCTGCCTTTTCCGATTGACTCGGGCCACCTCCCCTGGGTTTGAAAATTTCGCCCGGGATCTAGGGGTCTCCTTGCCACTAGCATTGGGGGTTACCTTACCCTCTGGCCACACATCGACTTCATTCAGACGGGAGTCCCGGACGCGGTTTCTGCAGATGGCCTGGATGTGGCCGGTCTTGCCACAAGCCCTGCACTTGGCGGTGCGGAATCGGCAGGAAGCGCGGGGATGGTTGCCGCCACAGCTGCCGCATCGGTTCTGGGTGTCGTTGTCGCGCGGTCTGGTTGCGGTGTCCCGCCACGGTCGTTGTGCCCCGGTCGGTGGTCTCTGCGGTGTTGCGGGTTGTTGCCGGCGGCCGGGTTCGGGCCCTTCGCTTCTAAGTTGTCTGGGTGCCATCTTCCCAAATCGCCTGGAGACTTCGGCGATCTCTTCCTCCCACTGCTGATCCACCTCCCCGCAGTCCACATAGCCCTCTTGGTTAATTTCAGGTGCTGTCGCCATGCTACTGCGGGGGGGGTCGCGATACCCGGTAGACTCATACGTTAGGAGTTCGTCGAGCACTTCCTGTAAATCGCCAGTAGGTTTGGCGATTATTCTGTTTTGTAATTGTTCATCGCGTAAGCCTAGCACAACTCTGTCCCGAATCCTAATTTCTAAATTATCGTATTTGCAACGAAATGCGGCTTCCCTAACGGCAGCGACGAATTTCTGTATGGATTCCCCCGGTCTCTGATTTCTCTTCTCGAAGATGCGCCGCCAAAAAAGTTCGGACCTTCGGGGAGTAAAGTGCACCTTTAGTTTTGCAAGGAGGTCGGCATAGGGCACGCTGGAGACTGGTTGTGGCTGGCACAGCCCGACAGCGACTCTGTAGACCGGTGTGCCGCAAATTGTCAAAAGTGCCGCCGCTTTTTTTCGGTCGTCGGTGATTCCGTTCACTAACAGGAATCCTTCGACCTGACCAATATATTCTTCCCAATCTTCGGGGAAGTTAGGGTCAAATTCCTTCAATGACCCGATTTGCGCCATTCGGAGAATTTTTTTCCTATTCTGCCGCGGCCGCTCGGTTGACTGTGACTCGCTCAGACTTTGCCGCCTTCACGACAATTCTTCCTAATCTCTGGTCTTCTGTCGATCCCACCCTCGTCGCCAGTTGTTTGGTTCGAATTGACGAGGACTCAGAGTGGTTAACACTGAACGAGTTTATTGAATACACAAAGTCAACTGTCAAATGTCAAATCTTGCAACCCTTTTATAGAGAAAGCGTTTGAACTGTAACCAATACAAACTGTCTGTTTTCCCGCTCCTTGGTTGTGGCGTCCAATGATTGCACCTTATTTTCCCGCTTTAAACCTTGCAAAGCTGCACAGTGTTTGCAATATCTTCTATGGCTTATTGCTAACTATTTACATACACAACAAAATGGATGTCATGAAACAATTCATTGCATATCGGTGTGCTTAGGAGGGCGTTTACTTTTTGAACCCTCCCTATCTAGGTTTCCTGGTCAAGTACATGGAGTACCCATTGGAGGGCAAACCCACTTATAGCTAGGGTGAACCCAACACCATTCCAGATCTTTTTGAAATATGGGATTTTGGTGGATTTGCACATTAAGGTATAAATATACTGCTCAAAAAAATAAAGGGAACTCAAGATAAGACATCCTACTATTAAATACAGTACATTGTGTTGTTTAAGTGTTCCCTTTATTTTTTTGAACAGTATATATTATTCTAAAGCCTTTTGTGATAACACTCGTAATTGCCTTAGGTGAAGAAGGAAGAAAAATAGGAATACAGATTTTTTAGTTTGTTGGTTTGTGTAATGCAGAGATCCTTTGAAGTCTGGCAGGTCTAAGCTTCTCAAACATTTGAGTGATAAAAGTGTCATGATGCATTTGGTCTGACTTGGTGGCAGAGTTGTTGTTTGAAGAGGGAATTTTGTGCAGGCTTGGCACAAAGCTTGCAAAGCACATCTGCTTTCTGACAACATTCAGTCATGGATTGCAATGGTGTGGGGCAAAAAGAATAAAATTTATAGTGTGCTTGAAGATATTTATAGAAGCAGGTTTTCCTATATTTATGTACTATGCATGCATTGTACCATGGGCAAGTACAGAAAGAACAGAAGACCCAGAGATAAGGAAAGTCCCATGGAATTCAACAGCCCTTTCATCCTATGTTATGCTGAAGACTGCTCCTTAAGAAGTTATATTGGAACTGTTATGTACTGGGCTTTTGGTACCACACCACGTGCATTGCTGGAGAGCCGTTAGCCCAGACAGGATGTTTCTGGTCCTGCAATTGGTCAGCCTTGGGCGGCAAGCACAGGTTCAATCTGATTGGTTGCTACCATAGGGTTTGGCTATATACGTGGCCGCACGTCTTTGCAAGTTCTCAAATTTAGAGGAATAACTGAGAGACCGACTTGTCTGTGGCCTTCAAGACAGAACCCTCCAGCAGAGACTGTTTGCCAGACCCAATTGCACATATGCCGAGGCACAGGATGAGGTCATGGCTGACGAAGCAGCCAGAGGTGCAGTGCAAACAGTGCAGCCCACCAAATCTTCAAAAGTAGAAGATTCAGTCCATCTTGAGGTCGCCAAATGCGTTGGCGAATTGTCAGAAGACAAAGAACCCAAAATAAACAAGCTCCAAAGGCAGCCAAATGCACAAAACCACGGCAACCACCAATGAGAGAACGATTACAAGGCAGTTCTCTTACCTAGATGTAAGGGGTGCGGAGGCAACCATTTCTGTGCCAATTGCAGATTTTGTTCAGCCACGTGTAGAGCTTGCGGAAGGACCGGCCACATCGCAGTGGTGTGCAAAGCCCGCCAAAGAGACAGGCCACCCAAACACCAGTCAGAAGAACCGACTAGGAGAGGTACTGGGGCCCAAGGTCCAGTTAGTGTGGGGTTCTTCAGAAGCCAGAGAAGCGTCTGCTGCACCGGGGTTCATTAAGCCTAAACTCAAGCTCGCGGTAGAGCTACAAGAAGTTCCATGTAAGATGGAGTTGGACTCTGGCTCAGTGGTATAGATCATCTTGCATGACACATTCAACTTTGTGTGTAGATGCAGAAACCATTGGGCTAAACTAAGGCCCTCAGATATTATTTTAACAGATTTAACAGATTTTCAGAATGCTCACGTTAAAGTTAAGGGTGAAGCAACCTTATTGGTAAAATTTAAAGGGTTTGGGGGGCACCTGGATGTCATAGTAGTAGAGGGCCAAAGAACAAGTCTTATTGGACTTGATTGGATTGAGGCTTTAGGCATTAAAATTACAGGCATTAACCGGACACAAACAGCAGACCTCATGACTGTTTGCGAGGAATACGCGGATGTTTTTGAGTCAAAACTGGGAACTTATACTGGCCCACCAATTTCTTTTAAATTAGATCCTAACATTGTGCCAATTAGGGTCCCCTTTGCCCTAAAACACAAAATTGATTCCAAAATCAATGTTGGTAGAACAGGGCGTATTACAGCCTGTTGATGGGGGGGAGTGGGAAATTCCTATAGTCACCCCACTAAAGTCCAACGGGGAAGTTCGCATTTGCGCAGACTATAAATGCACATTAAATAAGGCCATTAATCAACATGCATACCCGGTCCCTGTAGTCAACCATATTTTAGCCTCCTTGCAAGGGAGAACCATTTTTGCTAAACTTGATTTAGTGCAGGTGTATCAGCAATTGCCAGTTGACGAGGCCACAGCCACGGCTCAAACAATAGTAACTCACAGAGGGGCATTCAAAGTCAAACGCTTGTAGTTTGGAGTCAGCGTTGCACCGGGTATTTTCTAAGGGTTTATGGAACGCACACTTAAGGGTATTCAGGGTGTCTGCCCCTATTTTGGAGATGTTCTCATTGCTGGGAAATCCCCAGAAGTATTGGCCAATAGGCTCAGGGCTGTTTTGCAGAGGCTCCGCGATGTGGGCCTCAAATTAAAGAAAAACAAATGTAGTATTGGGGTCTCATCAACGGAATTCTTGGGGTTCCGTATCGATGCTAGCAGGATTCACCCTGCTGAATCAAAAGTGAAGGCCATCAAAATGGCTCCTAGGCCAAAATCAAAAGGAGAGCTGCAAGCATTTTTGGGCCTCCTGAATTTTATTTTTATTGAAAAGTTTTTCAATACATTTTATCTTTAACAAAACAGGTTAGAAACTTTTAAAGTCCATTCTTCTATAGTCGGCAGTTCTTCCTTCTTCCAGTATTGCCCAACTAAAAGTCTTGCTGCCGTAATTAAGTTCAACATCAACTTAGTGTCCACAACAGTAGTATCAGTAATAATACCCAGTAAAAACAATTGCGGACTAAACTTTATCCTTTTCTTAAATATCTTCTGCATATTCCACCAAATTTTAATCCAAAATGCTTTAACCTTTTTACAGGTCCACCCTATATGAAAGTACGTTGCATCTTCACCACCACACCTCCAACATTTAGGCTGGTAATTCGGATACATACTTGCTAACTTTTTGGGATCTAAATGCCACCTATAAAATATTTTATAAAAGTTCTCTCTTAAATTTTGGGCTTGCATAAATTTTACATTTCTCACCCAGATCTTTTCCCAAGTATCCATTGTGATAACTTCTTGAATATTCTGAGCCCACTTTATCATGCAATCTTTAACAGGTTCTGTTTCTGAGTCAATTTCTATCAATGCAAGATATATCCGTTTGATATGTGCTTGACCCTGATTTCTAATTTGTTTTACCAAATTTTCATCAGTCATTGAAAAACCAATTTTCTGATCTTCTTTCCACCTGGCCTGTAGTTGCCCATACTGAAACCAGGTTTGAACAATCTTTTCTCCTCGTAAAAAGTTATACGGCTTCAAACGCCATACATTCCTCTCCAAACTTAAAATTTCCTTATATGTAGTCACATCATGTTTAAACCCAACATTTATGTTTTCTATTGCGTGTTTCGGTATTGCCCATAAAGGTATCTTATAGTTTAACTTATATCTATACTTTTTCCAAACTCGCAACAGAGCATGTCTTAAAATATGCACCTTAAACACATTATCTACCTTCTTATCATACAATAAATATGCATGCCATCCAAATAACAAATCATGACCTTCAAGATTTAATAATCTCCTGAATTTTTATCACACATTCCCACCGCATATGGCTGCAATAGCAGAGCCCCTACACAGGCTACTTGATAAAAAAGCCCCTTGGAAGTGGACTAACTTACATGAAAAAAGTTTCCAGGATCTCAAAGCCCTTCTTTCAGAAAAGTCCACTATAACTCATTACATTGAGTCTAAACCTGTATGTCTTGCATGTGATGCATCTCCCTACGGGGTGGGGGCAGTCTTAAGCCACATAGAGAAGATTGGGAAACAGGCTCCTACTGCGTTTTATTCTAGGACTTTATCTTCTGCTGAGTGTAATTATGCACAAATTGATAAAGAAGCCTTGGCCATAGTGGCTGGAGTCAAGAAATTTCATGATTATTAGTATGGCAGGGATTTCACTGTCTACACTGACCACAAACCCCTTTTGGGGTTGTTCACAACAGATAAGCAAACTCCCCACATACTATCTCCAAGAATGCTGAGATGGTCTATATTTTTGTCTGCATACAATTTTAAGTTAATTCATAAACCAGGGAAGCAAATGGGCCATGCAGATGGCCTCAGCAGACTACCACTGCCACTAATGGATCCTGATCCAGCTCCTGCTACTAAAATATTGTCCATTCAGGACTTACCTGAGTTCCCCCTCCACACAGGGGATATTGCTGCTGAAACTGCCACAGATAAAATTCTGAGCAGAGTACTGTCATGGGTATACACGGGCTGGTTCGAAAAAAGTCCAGGCTCTGAATTTCAAAGTTATTTTGTCAGAAAACATGAGTTGTCTGCACATAAGGGCTGCATTTTATGGGGCAACAGAGTCGTTATCCCCACTTCATTAAGGGACAGAGTCTTACAATCTTTATATGAAGGCCATCCAGGCATTGTACGAATGAAAGCCTTATCTAGAAGCTACCTTTGGTGGCCTGGCCTGGATAAGGATGTAGAGGATCAAGTTCATGGTTGCTATACTTGCCAGCAATCTAGGCCTGAAATGCCTCAGGCCCTAGTTCACAGGTGGGAAGAAACACATACCCTGTGGTCCAGGGTTCACATAGACTACGCTGGGCCTTTTCAAGGACAGCTTTTCATGGTAGTAGTGGATAGCCACTCAAAATGGCTGGAAGTAGTTCCAGTCCCTAATATGACTACTGCTAGGACCATTCAGGTGCTGAGAAAACTCTTTGCAACATATGGGTTGCCTGATGTTTTGGTTTCTGATAATGGAGCTCAATTCACTGCTGCTAAGTTTCAGGCTTTTCTTAGAGCTAACCTCATCAGACATGCTATATCTGCACCATTTCATCCTTCTTCGAATCGACAAGCTGAATGGATGGTGAGGACAACAAAGGAGGAACTCAAGCAGATTATCATAGGTGACTGGCATCATAGATGTGCACTCCAGTTCTTGACCTTCTTGACTTGTTTTGCAACCATATCAGTGGTTATTACAATATTCTCCATTTTGTTTTGTGTTGCTTGTTTTTGGATATCTTTGATCCAGGAGGCAGTTTTATTATGTTCCACCACCGATCCGGTATGGATTTTTTTTATTTCTTCTCATCATTGGTGATGGGAGGTGCCTGGGTTGTTTCATGGTTGCTAAGCCACTACCAATCAGAAGACCAGTAATCCCATAACCATAGGGACTGCACCCGATAGCTGTCCAGGCCCAGCCACGGGTAGTAGTAGTAGTAGTAGTAGTAGTAGTAGTAGTAGTAGTTGTTGTTATTATTATTATTATTATTATTATTATTATTATTATTATTATTATTATTATTATTATTATTATTATTTGTAGTTATCCCAGACTCCAAAAGACCTTTTTGATTCCTATATGGAAAGTTACAAAGTTCTGCATTCCTGTGATAAACCTCTGCCTGCTCCATTTACAATTGTATCCTGTCTTTAGTGATAAACCTTTGTCTCCTGCTTCATTTACAATTGTATATAACAAGACTTGTCTCCTGTAATTGTCTTTGCCTCTGTCTCTTGTAATTGCCTCAAATGCCTTTCAAGTTATGTCTTCCTGATGACAACCCTTGTCTTCTCTGTTAACATTTGTATACGATAAGCTATGCTTTATTGTTTCCTGTAATGACCTTTGCCCTCTTCATTAGCAGTTCTCTGTTAGCGTTTGTTTATGATAAGCTATGCTTTATTGTTTCCTGTGATGACTTTTGCTCTCTTCATTAGCAGTTGTATGCAATGAGTTATGTTTTCCTATGACCTTCCATATGTTGCTCCCTCATGAGTGTACTTCCCCCTCCCTGATGAAACTGCTCAATAAAAAGAGTGCTGTGCAAAGCTGTTCGAGGGGACAACACCATCCACCCCGGGCACTCTGTGCTCTCTCACCTTGAACAAACTTGTGTTGGTGCCTCAGTTTGTCCTAGGATCCTGTTCCTGCGCTATCGCAGTTCCCAAGTGTGACCGTTGGAACGTCCGGCACACTGGGTCGGTGGCAAAGGGCAAAATCCTTCCATATTCAAGGTGTTCACCCTTGCGAGGGTCCCTCTAAATTCTCACCCCTGTTACGGGGCTCTAAGAGTTGAGGCCAGAACCCTGATCGGTCGCTCAGCGCAACAATTATTATTATTATTATTATCTCCCTTCAACTGTCTCTTTTTTACTCTAAACATAGCCAGATTTTTTATTATTCCTCATATGGTTTCGTTTCTACGCCTTTTGAATGATAATTTTGACAACCAATCACACTGAGGATACTATAAGTATAATAAAAGTAAAGTAGAAAGTGTAGATTAATTTTTTGGTTTTGAACCTTTGGATGAGTTGCTGCAAATCAACGCCCAATCTCAGAGCACCCAGGGACCCCACAGTCGTCTTCTGTGGAGGAGGAGGAGGAGGAGGAGGAGGAGGAGGAGGAGGAGGAGGAGGGAGGAAGACGACTGTGGGGTCCTTGGGTGCTCTGAGATTGGGTGTTGATTTGCAGACATTTCATTATCCAACTAGGTAACATCATCAGTGCACTGAAACATCTGCAGGAAAACCACCAAGCTGGGACAATACCAAGGACTCCAATAAATGAGTTACTGTGTTTCCCCCTCTTTTTTAATCCACAGGCAAAAAAGGAGTCTGTCTGTCTGTCTGTCTGTCTGTCTCTCTCTCTCTCTCTCTCTGTCTCTCTCTCTCTCTTCCTGTTGCTTCTTATTTGGTCCTCAGATGCCTGGTCTGATGGGTTTGGGTTTTATTACTGTTTTAATGTAATTTATTTGTTGTATTGGGCATTATGTTTTAATCTCTTCTTAATTTTTGTATTTCGGTATTTTACTATTTATTGCCCTGTTCACCACCCTGAGTCCTTCGGGAGAAGGGTGGTATACAAATTAAATTAAATAAATAAATAAATAAATAAATAAATAAATAAATAAATAAATAAATAAATAAATAGATTGGCAGATTTTTTGCTCTGTCAGCATTCTACACCCTGCACGGCTACAGGTAAAAGTCCTGCTGAGCTTCATTGGGGAAGGCATTTAATTACTAAACTGGACAAGTTGCATCCAGACAGAGTGGCATCCGAAGCCTCTAGACCAAAACCCCCGAGGGGGCTGCAAATGGGTGATTGGGTTTGGGCCAGAAACTATGGGCTTGGAAATTTGTGGGTTCCTGGTCAGGTGACCAAGGCATCTGGACCCCTATCTTATGAAGTGGGGTTGGAGGGAGGGTGGCTGGTCAGAAGACACATCGACCAACTTAGAAAGAGGTTTCCAGAATGGTCACTAAGTGAGTACTATGGCACAAGTTCCTCCCGAAGTCCTCAAACTGGCACCCAAGCCAGCCCACACCAGAACCACCAGGGTTTTCCCTTCTCAGCTGAAGTTGATTCCAAGGAAGAACCAGGAAGCTCGGAAGTGCAACATGGGACCCCTGACCAGGCGAACCAGCCAAATCTCAGCAACCGCTGTGCCTACTCTGCAGAACAGACTGACTCTGGGGTGGGCCAACCTGGTGAGTCCAGCCAGAGCGTTTCAATTCCCCTGGAAGATGGAGCACAAAGGGACATGGGTCTACCCAGCCCACCAGGTAAGCTGGTAGACCACAAAGTGAGTGGAACTCCAAGGCATTCCTCCAGGCCACACAAACCTCTGGCATATCTTACAGACTATATTGTAAAATAAAGTGATGTATAGTGTTGTGACAATTGTACCACTACCTACAGAAATTGGGGGCATTTTGTAACTGCTGGCAAGCATGTTCATTGAGACATTGTTTCATCTCTTTATAGTCCTTACTGCATTGACAAGCCATTTAGCCATTGTTAAATCTTATTGTAGTCCATACTACAAGGGCACGTCTGTAAAGGTCGCGTAATGTCATTCTAACTTACCTTGAATTAACAAGCATTATTTTGTATTTTTTATTTTGTTATTATGTATTTTGGTTGTTGGGAGTGATTCATAAGTCTTGACTATTGTCAAGTTATTTAAGGGGATTATAGCCTGATCTTAGGAGGGAGGGGTGTTATGTACTGGGCTTTTGGAATATCACCACGTGCGTTGCTGGAGAGCTAACGACTTTCCAGCAACCCAGACAGGACATCTCCGGTCCTGCAATTGGTCAGCCTTGGGCAGCAAGCACGGGTTCAATCTGATTGGTTGCTACCATAGGGTTTGGCTATATATTGTGGCGGGGAGCAGCCCAAGTTCTAGTTCAGTACAGTTCCAGCTTGAATAAAGAATGAGTTCCTCTGTACTCAGCTGTGTGTCTTCATTCCTGCTCACCAAAGCCCATGACTTAACAGGAACCATCATACATTTTGGCCTTGGTTCTATTCAGATAAAGCTCTGTTTTTGTTTTCACCATTTTAAGACACACAGTGTTATTTGAAGCTACATTTTTTAAAAACCACAATGCAGTTGCATTCAAGAGTGAAATGCTATTAGCGTCAGGAAGACTGTTCCAAATTTCACCCACTGTGATCTAAATAATTGTTCTTTGTGCATGCCTTTGCTTGAGAGTATGCACCACTGGACATACCGGTAATTTGACATATTTCATTGGGTCGTTCTGAGAAAGTATTTTTTAAAAACAAGTTTATGCATAAAATCCAATAGATTTGCAGGGGTAAAGCAGATGGTTTTTCGACTGTAGCTTCTGTTGGAGTGCATGATCAAGTTACTGATGTTGTGGAAAATATGGCTATTCACTTGTTGCCAGGACGGGAAATGGAAATCTAATGGAGTGTGTCACTATCTGTGGGCAATGTAGAGACAGTAATGAATATAAAACTGTTTCATCTAAAAAGGTTGTTTCCTTGCTCTGAAGACTTTGAATGGAGATGTGGTGGAGTCATCCTCCTTGAAAATAAGCACAACTTTACAGCTGTGAGGGAAATCACAAAATGAGAGGAATTTGGCTCAGTGTTAGTGAGTGGCACAAAGCAAACCAAAAGACCTCACAAAAGGTTCCATGGCATAGACAAGCAAAAGTTTTCTAAATCACAAAAGAAGTGCAGTGGCAGATGGAAAGCAACGGACCCATCCTCCCAAGCTTACATGGACAATCCAAAATACACAAGCCCAACATATTCATTTGTCCAGTTGTATCAATACCAGCAACCCTAGCTTAAAATATAGTCAAAGAACTTACAAAAAAGCTTAGAAATCTCATAGAGGGGAATAAATGTTCTATTAGTCCCTCACTTATAATGCCTCCAGAAAAATCAAAGACCTAAAAAAAAGAAGATGAAATTATGGTGTCATTTGATGTCTCAGCATTCTTTCTCCACAGCCATAGACACAGAATTAGCAAAAGAATCCACGGCAGCAGTACTACACAACACACCTGCCTAGCCAAGGAATGGAATATCTAGAATCATGGATCTTATCATCCGCTGCCTCACTACCTGCCTTTGAGCTTGGTGGACAGCTATAAAAACAAATTGGAGGAACACCTGCAGGATCATCACTCTCAGGACTAATAGCAGAAACTGTAATGAGCATCTAGAAATTATAGCACTCCCATACCTACAATGAAAAGTATGGATGTGGTATGTAGACAATACCTTCATCATCATCATAAAAAAAGAAACAAGTAGAAAAGACACATGAAATGATAACATCTTCAAAGGAATAAAATTCACATGGGAAAAAGAAAACAGCACACATTGCCCTTCCTGGATATCCTCATCAGCAGAGGAAATGATAACAAATTAGAAATGCAAGTCTATCAAAAAAGAACTCATACAACAAACCAACTTCCCACAAGAGTTGCTGTGTAAGAACTTTGTTCAGATGAGCAGAAACCTTAATTCAGCAACCTGGAACATCAGAAAAAGGAAACAGACCATCTTCAAACAAAATGCCTGATTACTCAGTTCACTAAATCACAACCAACACAATGTATGAAAATAATAATACTGTTAGGCTTTAAAAAAAAACCTCAGAAATAACAGATAGTCTTTGATTTATGACCATTTGTTTAACGATGGTCCAGAATGACTTGTAAAATATTATACCACCACTCCTGCAGTTATGTAATTGTGATTTGGGTGCTCAAATCATGAAGATTTAAGTTCCATTCCTGCATCTTGCTGGAGTGTCTCTCTGCTCAGGGGCTGAAAAATCCTACTTGGACTTCAGTGGAGAGGATATTCAGCTCCTGAGTGGAATCTACTCCACCGCAGGCATTCAGCCCCCCTATCCTTGCAGTCCATCTGTCTGATGACTTGCCAGATCATTTAACAAATGCATCTGAGAGTGCTGTGTTGTATATAGTCAGGACCACATGGACAGGAACAGACAGGATTCACAGCAACAGTCTTTATTGTGTGCAGGCAGGAACAAAGGACAATGGAGCCCATCCGTAGCCCCCTTAAATACCTAGCCAGGTACATTCCCAAAAGCAATCCCCACATCTGGAATTCCCGCCAAATGCTGACCAGCCAATCTGAGCCTTGACTGGCGCCACCTGTTGGTTCTAGTGGCTTGCTGTGATTGACAGTCCCCAGCATACACAACATGCTGGTATTGCAATCATTGAGCAAAGCATTCACATGACATCACACACAGTATAACAGCCAAGATTGTGCTTGCCAGTTTTGGTAGCAGACTATTACAACCACATGGCATCACCATAGCACACAAACCAACTAAAGTCCCCCCAAACATCTTATGTAAACCAAAAGACCCAGTAGACCAAGAAGAAGAAAAAACATGGCTATGTGGGATAGGCAGGCAGAAGACTAACAAACTGCATCCATGAACACCAATTAGCATTCAGAAGACACAGTGAAAAATCCTTAATCTCACAGTACACTGACAGGCTCATCCACAGTTTCAGCTCAGAAAACAGGAGTCTCCTGGATCAAGCCAAATCCAAAAATGCTAGGGAATTCCTGTAAGGTTGCGATTCAGTTAGATTAGCCATCAATAGATACATAGAAATAAAACATAGTTCCACATGTTCAAAAGCGACAATAAAAAAGCTAAGAAGGAAACAAAAAAAAACTCCCCTCCAAGCAGCCAACACCCAGATAAGCAGAGATTAACACCAACAAACAATCAAGCAAGCAGAAAATGTTCAGTCCAAAGAGAAAACCAACGCCGGCCGGACAAGCTACTGTACAAAAACAGGGAAGAAACCCCACTCTCAGTTGCATTGATGATGCTAACTAGTTGGGCAGTGAAATATCTGCAAGCAAACAATCAAGCTCAGAGAGCAACAAGGATTTCACAGTTCAACCTTGAGATATATAAATTCTCTGGAATATAGTCATGGCTATATATATGTACGATGAACATTACCTGCTCTAGAATTTCAGGCTCCAGTGAGCACACTATTCTAAGTGATTAGTTTGAATCCCCTGATCTAAAAGAGAATATAAAATCTACGATCAATATGTCTCAGGTTTATATTTGTCAGGGATCGTTTATGACTTGGTTCATTTTTTTATTTCAACAGGTGCTCTTTTAACAGCTTAGAATAAATTGCTTTTATCACACTATCTGATTTAAAAAAAACACCACACATACAATGTGAATAACCTTATCTAATAACCTTATCCTTAATTCCACCGCACCGCCCGAAGGCCATCAAGAATCCTGCCACGACAAAGTCTGATTGAAGCCCTACTGGTTCAACAGAGAGGTTTCTGAAAAGCACTTCTATCTGCAGGTGGGTTAAGTAATGGGCAGGGCCCTTAAAAAGTTTTTCCCATGATGTTAATCAAGTCATACAAAGTGAGTTAGATTGAGCTGGGGTGTAGAGAATTCCAGTGTGTTGATGTATATGGGCCCTTGCAGGATTAAAAGCATTTTAACCAGCATGGCTGCTGTTCTGGATAACAGAAAGAGGGAACGATTTCAGATGGGAGGGGTGCACCCTAAAATAAGTGGCCACGATGGGCAAGGCAGGAACACAGTGACATCCCCAGAGCAGATAGGGCTTTTGGAAGAGCTGTTGGAGAGCACTTGGAATGTTCTCCAGGACTCTCTAAGGCTTCAAGAAGCTTCTGCAGAAGAACCAGATTCACACAGAAGCCCTTTCTGGCTTTTACATCTGCCAAGCAGAGAAAAGCAAAGCAATACAGGCAGTCCTCGGCTTATGACCAAAAGGGAGCCCCAAATTTTTGTTGTAAAGCAAGACGGTTGTTAAGTGAGTTTTGCCCCATTTTATGACCTTCCTTGTCACATTTGTTAAGTGAATCACTGCAGTTGTTAAGTGAATAACCATGCTTGTTAAGTGAATGTGACTTTCCCATTGACTGTGCTTGTCAGAAGGTCACAAAAAGGGATCACATGATCATGGAACACTGCGACCATCATAAATAGGAGCTACTTGATAAGCATCTGGATTTTGATCACATGACCATGGGGAGGCTGCAACGCTCATAAGTGTGAAAAATGGTCATAAGTCACTTTTTTCAGTGGCACTGTAACTTTGAACGGTCCTCGTGTGTCGCTTCATCTCACAACAAAGACGTGAGGAACGGAGGCCTCTTGGATCTTCCTTGAAGTGAAACACTCATTTGTACAGCCTTGTACTGCTTTGAGGCCAACATTTTAGACTACAGGCCTACTTTAAAAACACTCTAGCTGTTTCTGATCTTCTGAAAACAGACAGGACTCCTGTCTCTTTGGGGTTTTTGCCCCAGTTACCTAAATCCAGTTGAAGCTTTAATAACAACACTGTTGATCTAGCAAGCCATCGCAGTGACATCCTATGGCTGCTCCCTTACTCTGAGAATAGAATTTACCTCTCCTGTGTCTTCTGCTACAGAAATCCTGCAGAGAGATTTAATTGCAGGAACCCCCTCCCTAATCAGTAATATTTGCACTCATTTCAGCAGTGTTATTGTTTATTTTGCTTGTGTATCCTGCCTTTATGAACTGCATATTCTGTGCCGAAAAGGCTGTGTTTTATCTACGTGGAAGATAAGGAGAGGATGGGGCTCCTGCTGCATAGCCACACAACACAATAGATGTGTTTTTTTTAATGCTCATGATAACAAATTTAACAGGAATTTAGAGTCTGTAAATTTGACAGGTTATTTTCAGGCTTTAATCATGAATTGCTACACATACTGTATATACTATGGGCATGGGTGGGTATTCCTTACTAATAACACTGTATGCTTCATGTATTTCTCTGCCCCCCCCCTTGGAGCCTACAGTTCATTTAGAAAGAAAACAGAGTGGCTATCACCCTATAGGTCAGCAGCTACCCCACACCCCTAGAACACTTCTGATATATTCTCACACCCCTTACAAAAGTTCAAAATATGAATTATGCATATACACTATAATTTTGAAAACCCAAGTTTTTGCACCCCCTGGAATATCGTCTCGCACCCCCAGGGGGCTGCGAGTACCCCTGGTTGGGAACCCCTGCTCTAGGTGATTACACTTAATGCTTAGCTTGTACAATTGCCTTGTCTGATTCACAGGGCATTATGGGGAGTGGATGGGAAACGCTGTCTCGTTTAGAACTGCAATTGCCAACTGCTTTGTAGAATTTTTGTCTTTGTTCATAGAAATACCGGTAGTCCTCAAATTACAACCATTCATTGAGTGACTGAAGTTACCAAAGCACTGAAAAAAGTGATTTACAAGTGTTTTCCACACTTACGACCACTGCAGCACTCTGCTGGTCACATAATCAAAATCTGGATGCTTGGCAACTGGTTCATATTTATAATGGTGGTAGTGGCCCAGGGTCATTTATTTTATTTTTTTATTTATTTTATTTTAATTCCATTTATATCCCGCCCTTCTCCGAAGACTCAGGGCAGCTTACAAGCTTAGCAGTAGCCTTCATTCTATGTATATGCCTGCTTATTAGGGCTTTCACACACACCCCAAGCGGCATTATTACAAAGGCAGCTTAATTGCCCCCAACAATCTGGGTCCTCAAGCAAAGTCAATGGGAAAGCCACATTCATTTAACAGCCATGTTACTAACTTAACAACTCACTTAACAACAGTGGCAAGAAAAGTCGCAAAAGGAGCAAATCTCACTTAACGACTGTCTTGCTCAGCCACAGAAATGTTGGGCTCAATTGTGGTCATACGTTGAGGACTGCCTGTATTAATGAGGGAAAGAATGTTGTCTTTTGACTAGTTACACTAAAGTTAGACTCTACTATCTCAGTGACAAAGCATAATTAACAGAAGCAATGTGAAGATGCTATTCCCTCTCTTTTGGAAGAGCCCCCACAAGAAAACAAATATGGGGACAAGTAGAATGGTGCTCTACCTATATCTTTCTTGTAATGTTTACTTGGGTCCTGGAAATTGGGACAAAAATAAAGCTGAATTGTTAAGCTTTCTCTTTAACACCAAAAAGTTAAAGAGAAGTTGAGAAGAATAAAATGCCAAGTTTTATTTGTTTAACAGAATTAATTAACAGAATAACAGGGTTGCAAGGGAACTTGGAGATCCTCTAGTCCAACCCCCTGCTCAAGCAGAAGACCTACAGGTGAAACTCGAAAATTTAGAATATCGTGCAAAAGTTCATTTATTTCAGTAATGCAACTTAAAAGGGGAAACTAATATATGAGATAGACTCATTACATGCAAAGCAAGATAGTTCAAGCCGTGATTTGTCATAATTGTGATGATTATGGCGTACAGCTCATGAAAACCCCAAATCCACAATCTCAGAAAATTAGAATATTACACGCAATCAATAAAACAAGGAGTGTACATAGAACAATATTGGACCTCTGAAAAGTATAAGCATGCATATGTACTCAGTACTTGGTTTGGGCCCCTTTTGCAGCAATTACTGCCTCAGTGCGGCGTGGCATGGAAGCTGTCAGCCTGTGGCACTGCTGAGGTGTTATGAAAGACCAGGATGCTTCAATAGCGGCCTTCAGCTCTTCTGCATTGTTCGGTCTCATGTCTCTCATCTTTCTCTTGGCAATGCCCCATAGATTCTCTATGGGGTTCAGGTCAGGCAAGTTTGCTGGCCAATCAAGCACAGTAATCCCACGGTCATTGAACCAGGTTTTGGTGCTTTTGGCAGTGTGGGCAGGTGCCAAGTACTGCTGGAAAATGAAGTCAGCATCCCCATAAAGCTCATCTGTGGAAGGAAGCATGAAGTGCTCCAAAATCTCCTGGTAGACGGCTGTGTTGACCCTGGACTTAATGAAGCACAGCGGACCAACACCAGCAGATGACATGGCTCCCCAAATCAACACAGACTGTGGAAACTTCACACTGGACTTCAAACATCTTGCAGTGTGTGCCTCTCCATTCTTCCTCCAGACTCTGGGTCCTTGGTTTCCAAATGAGATGCAAAAGTTGCTCTCATCAGAAAAGAGGACTTTGGACCACTGAGCAACAGACCAGGTCTGTTTTTCTTTAGCCCAGGTAAGATGCTTCTGACATGTTGTTCAGGAGTGGCTTGACAAGAGGAATACAACATTTGAAGCCCATGTCTAGGATCCGTCTGTGTGTGGTGGCTCTTGATGCACTGACTCCAGCCTCAGTCCACTCCTTGTGAAAGTCCCCAACACTTTTGAATGGCCTTTTCCTGACAATCCTCTCCAGGCTGCGGTCATCCCTGCTGCTTGTGCACCTTTTTCTTCCACACTTTTCCCTTCCACATAACTTTCTATTAATGTGCTTTGATACAGCACTTTGGGAACATCCAACTTCTTTTGCAATTACCTTTTAAGGCTTTCCCTCCTTATGGAGGGTGTCAATGATGGTTTTCTGCACAACTGTCAGGTCAGCAGTCTTCCCCATGATTGTGATTCCTACTGAACCAGACCTAGAGACCATTTAAAGGCTCAGGAACCCTTTGCAGGTGTTATGGCTTAATTAGCTGATTAGAGTGGGACACTTTGAGCCTAGAATATTGCACCTTTTCACAATATTCTAATTTTCTGAGATTGTGGATTTGGGGTTTTCATGAGCTGTACGCCATAATCATCACAATTATGACAAATCACAGCTTGAACTACTGTATCCTGCTTTGCATTTAATGAGTCTATCTCATATATTAGTTTCCCCTTTTAAGTTGCATTACTGAAATAAGTGAACTTTTGCACAATATTTTTCGAGTTTCACCTGTATACCATTCCAGATAAGTGTCTGTCCAATTTCTTCTTAAAAGCCTCCAGTGATGAGGCAACCACAACTTCTGGAGACAAGCCGTTCCATTGGTTAATTGTTCTCTCTGTTATAAAATTTCTCCTTAGTTCTAGGTTGCTTCTCTCCTTGATTAGTTTCCATCCATTGCTTCCTATCTTGCCTTCTGATGCTTTGGAAAATAGGTTGACCTCCCCACCTCTGCTCTCATATCAACCCCCCCTAGTTCTTCTTTTCACTAGACTAGACATACCCAATTCCTACGATCATTCTTCATAATAGACATACCTAATTCCTACAATCATTCTTCATAAGTTTTAGCCTATTTAGTGCAATGTATCTTGTAGAAGTTGGTGGTATAAAATTGCATCCAGGCAAAATAAAGGAATGCTGAATGCTGAAGAGAACGGAGAGTGCTGGAGATATGGACCTGGGGCCAATGTTGTGGGCATAGTGATTAGGAAAGGACAAAGAGATATGAGATGGAAGTGAAATATGAAATATCTATTACAAATCCACATAGCTGGAAGCAAACACAAAAGAGTGATGAATTTGCTAAGACAGCTAGTGAATTAGCCCTGGGTCTGAGTAATGGTTTAGGCCTAGGAAATGATAGGAATACAGCAAAATCAAGGTGCCACATTTACAGATATGAGAGTTGAGATAAAGTAGAAGGCTGCGGTGAAATTAATGGGGAGAGGTGATATTTAACTTTATGAAAGTCTTTCTTCCAGAAGCAATATTAAGGTTTTGGAGGAGATAGCATTTCTTCTCCATAAAAGAAAGGGGAAAACCACAAAGAAAGCAAAGTTGCCCTTTGTTTCGCTGCTTGAGTGGATTTTGTATTTAAACTCTATCTGCTGCAATTCTTAAAGCAAAATAACAGAAGGGAAAAGAAATACTGATTTCTTTTTTATCTAGTTTACCTAGGTCAGGGGTAGGCAACCTCGGCTCTTTTATGACTCATGGACTTCAACTCCCAGAATTCCTGAGTCAGTATAGCTGACTCAGGAATTCTGGGAGTTGAAGTTCATGAGTCATAAAAGAGCCGAGGTTGCCTACCCCTGACCTAGGTGAAGAAATCAATCGGTATTTGATCTATATTGTGTCTTCAATAAAAAAAAATATGGAAATTTATGGATACGAAGTCACACAGACCCAGTTTTCATATAAAACAGCAATACTAGAAGATTATTTCTGGTACATTCTTTAGTGGAAATTGTTACATTGGTTGCATTTGCATGACATTCTATGCCAGGGGCGTCAAACTCAATTTCATTGAGGGCCACATCAGCATTGCAGTTGCCCTCAGGGGGCCGGGTGGGTATGAACAGGGTGGGTGTGGCCTACTGGGTGGGCGTGGCTAGAGTGCGTATGGCCTACTGGGTGGGCGTGGCCAGCTCTACATCGTTCTCATCAAGGGTGCCTATGGGGGCCTGGGCAGGAGTGGGGCAGATCTGAGGGCCTCTGGGCCAGGGCCAAGGCAGCAGGGGCCGTTCCCTCACTGTTGCCAGGATGGCTTCGCGGGCCGCATGAAACCACTTTGCGGGCCGGATCCTGCCCCCGGGCCTTGTGTTTGACATGTCTGTTCTATGCTGTCCACTTTAGTTAATGAGTATTTGTACCTACACATTTTCCTCTTCATTCAGGTTTGGAATTTAGCTTCTCACTTTTTATATGTGGAGGACATGTACCCCCTCCCCCTGGTAAGGAACATGCTGGGTTATTTGGCAAAGGGGAAAAGCTTCACTAAACTGGACTCGAGGGAGGTGTACTATCGAGAGGATTTAACAGGGGGATGAGTAGAAAACCACACACAATTGCCTCCTAGACTGCTACCAGTTCCAAGTAATGCCCTTTGGGCTGCAGGGGGTTCCTGCCATATTCATGCAGCTAATAAATGAAGTCCTACATGAGCATTTATACAAAGGGGTCTTGGTGTACTTGGTGATATATTAACATACGCTGAAATCCCTGAAGAGCACATGAAGTTAGTAGAGGGGGAGTTCAAAGTTAGGGATAGAGTATACCTATCTACCAAGTTCCTTAATCTGTGGAGCTGTGGTGGTGCACTGCTTAGACTGCAGTATTGCAGGCTAATTCTGCTGACTGACAACTGCCAGCAGTTTGGCAGTTCAATTCTCACCGGCTCAAAGTTGACTTGGCCTTCCATCCTTCCGAGGTTAGTAAAATGAGGACCCAAACTGTTGGGGGCAATATGCTGACTCTGTAAAACCGCTTAGAGAGGGCTGTAAAGCACTGTGAAGCGGTATATAAGTGTTATCGCTATTGCTAATCTGAGGCAGCCTTGTAAGAAGCTGGGCCCAATTACAAAGGACCCTTCCAGATTATCGAGATCATAAATCTGGTTATTGTAGAGCTGCAGCTGCCCCAAAGCCTCAAGTGATTGCACCCAGTGTTTCAGTGTAGTCTGTTGAAGCCTTTCCCACTCCCATCCTTGTCAAAGGAGAGGAACACTATAAAATCAAGGAGATTCTAGACTCCCAGTACCATAGGGTGAAACTGCAATATTTGGTGTTATGGAGGGGCTATCCCTTAGCGGATGCAGAATGTGTGACTGTAAAAGATGTGAAGACAACTAGGTTAATGTGCAGATTTCATGCCAAACATCCAGGTCGGCCCCAGTGAGGAGAGAAACAAATAGTGGCTAATGTGGTTTGCACCTATGTTTTTACTTTCTAGGACTATCATTCCTCTGGAGGGTTGGCATGTCAAAACTGATTCATTTTCTTCATTGCCTTCATCAATCTCCAGCTCACAGTTTGCCAAATAGTAATGGGATGGGGGGATTTGGTTAATTCCTAGGAAGGGGGAAGCTAAGGAATGCATGAGAGCTATGTCGGAGAGGGGATACCCACCAAGGCCAAGTTCTTGGAGTTGCCAGATAGTGCAGATTGTTTTCCTAAAACAAAAAATACTGAGTATAATTGGTGGGCAATGAACTGTGGGCAGCTCAGGAGTGGGCAGCTCAGGGATGAAAAAGGGGTTTTATACTTTGGCATGCCATGGAACGGTGCCATGGAACAGGGGTTGGGGACCTCTGGCCTAATGGATACTGAGCTGGATTGTTTTGAAAAATCTAGAGGGTTGAAGCAAGAGTTGAATGACAGGAGTTACATCATGGCAGCTTCAGTTCAGACCACCATGACAAAGATATTGATGAAGGGAATGCTCTGGTAAGCTGTGGCTAAGGCAGAGAAACTAGCACAATGGTGCAGGCCTCAACTTCTAAGCTTGTTATTCCCTGGCTGCTGTAACAGTATAAGAGAATGACCCTGGGAGACAGGAGGAAGAGATGGAGATTAGGCAAGCAACATGTAAAAATAACATGGGAAGTGTTTTAGAAGGGGCCATCGCTAGTTTTCTGAAGAGTAAAAGGAAAAGAAGGGTACAAATATGTTCAGGCTTGCAAGATTCTGTTAATGTAGCCTGACAATAAAGTCAGAACTGGTACCTCTGGTTATGATTCTTGTCTGGACTACCTTTCATGGCTTACAATGGCTGGATTGTCTTGGTCTCCAGGCTTTGTTGGTATGTGCCAGGTCTAAATATACATTAAGACCTTATTCATTTACAGTATGATATTGAATGAATGTGTGCATACCAGCCATATATTATCGAGACCTGGTTAAATAGTATGCATGTACTGTAATTCGTGACCTGCATGACAACTATGGACTTTTCACAAGAAAATGCAAGCCCAACACATATGTGGGCACATGCTTAATCTGGACATTACTTTGGAATATTGATATGTAATCTGAAGGTGGAGGACAAGAAGGACAAGAAGAGCCTTGGTGGAGCAGTGGGCTAATGCCTCCTTAAGTAACACCAGCTGCCTGCAATTAGTGCAGGTTCGCATCCCACCAGGCTCAAGGTTGACTCAGCCTTCCATCCTTCCGAGGTAGGTAAAATGAGGACCCAGATTGTTGGGGGCAATTAAGCTGACTTTGTAATAATGCCGCTTGGGGGTGTGTGTGAAAGCCCTAATAAGCAGGCATATACATAGAATGAAGGCTACTGCTAAGCTTGTAAGCCGCCCTGAGTCTTCGGAGAAGGGCGGGATATAAATAGAATTAAAATAAATAAAATTAATATCTGCCTTGTGCTATGATCAAACTACAAATCACAGAATCTCTGGACGTCCAAAATGAAATTAGATTGGTATTTACAGGGTAAATTCTAAAGGGTACATGAGAAATTCCCTAACATTTTTACATGCAGTTCAGTCTTTGCCTGGCAGATCTTTGCTTTGCCCAGTTGCTGATCCCATGTATTCCCATTGTTCTATTAAGGAACTAAGAAAAGTGAAATGACTGAAAATTCCCTTAGAACAGTGGTGGGATTCAAATATGTGAACAACCGGTTCTGTGTGTGGATGTTGCTTCTGGGCCTGGGCAACAAAAAATTAGCTACCGGTTCTGCCAAACTGGTGCGAACTGCCTGAATCTTACCACTGCTTTAGAACAACATTGGTGGACTAACCCAAAGAGGACATGACCAAGTATAGGTAACAGCTCACATTTAAACATACACAGCTTCAAGAAGAGTAGCAAAATAATCCTCTACACGTATTGCATCTGCAAACTTCTAAAAGCAGCCTTATTTAGAATAAACCAGTCCCTATAAACATCTTCAGGCATACTAGATGAATTTGTGGCTTCTGATATTTGAAGAACAGCTATGTAGAGAACCTGCTATGTTAGAGAGGATGCATGCTTTTGCTGGAAAACATGCTGGTGCATAACTGAAGCTTCCCATTTCTCTGGCTATTGTAAAGACCAAACAATATGCCACGATCCTTACCTGGTTCTGTGTCAAAACTCAACCATGATGATTTGAAATCCCTGCTTTATGATGTTCTGCATTAAGTTAACCTAGCAAGTTGTGATTTGTCCAAAGATGAACAGGCTTAATTATGCCTCAGAAGTCATTTATATTGATCTTTTCACACATTTATTTAAAGGGAATTGATTTAATTGGTTCTAAAACAGTGTATGCTCAGAAAGGTCATCGTTACCATTTAAATTGGATTAGTTGCCCAACTCTTGGAACAAAAATGATAAGTGAAGGCAAAGTCACATTATCCATAGATGGGCCAAGCAAGCCACTGGGAAACTCCTGCGCATATAGTTTTCAAATTAAATTGGCCCAGAATGAATTGCTCCAATATACACAAACACTTCTCCAGACAGATTAATAGCAGCATTTGGAAGGTCAAGTAATCAGTGCCTTTTTCTTTGGAGAAAACGATGGATAAACCTTCACTTTGCATGTCAACACCTGTTTGTCAAATGAGATTCTTACAAATAGAAAAACACAAAACATCTGCATCCTTATGACTGAGTTTGAGTTTATTGCCTGACAAGTTTTTCTTGTCATGGCCCTTGATTTTCCAGTCTAATATAATCCTGGTTCTTTATTAAAGGGAATAATAAAGGCCTGGTCTTTCATTCCAAGCCATCAACTTATTTTTCTGCCAGAGTAACACAGGGAGTTTGGAGCCTTATTACAGGTACAAACTAGTTTCATCCTGAGGGGCCTCAGTTTTTCTTAGGCAGTAATAGGAGGCCTATATAAAACTGTAATTTGCAATCCAAATGTAATTTTGAATTTCATCTCACTTAAAAATGAAAATTAATGTAAGTAGAACTTCCCTTTGTCGCATGTACTTTCTATCTGCGACATGTTCTGTTTCGAGTTCAGACCCATAATTTAATTTTAAAAATACAAATGGAAATTGATGGACATTTTAAAGTTTTATTTTACAGTTTCATTGTGTGGCACATTTTAGCAAATTACATTTGGATTAAAGTAATTGAAGCACCATGCAAAACAAGCTTATTATATTGGTGAAAGCATTGGACACCTCTAGAATCATTTTATTTCAAAGGAGGTAACTTTTAATGAAATCTTGCTTCACAGAATTGGTATGAGCATGAGCATTAAAAATGTAATAAAAAGGATTCCTCACTGGGAATCCTACATAGGAGGGGAAATAAGTTGCGTATTGACCCTCGTTATCAAAGAATTTCAAAGCATATTCTTCTCATCAGCACAGGTCCTGGGAGTGCCAGTAAGAGTTCCCGGGAACTGCTTCCAGACGTGTCTTTTTATATCTTCTCCTGCTGTGATCAAAACTACATCTTGGTCCCTGCTCAATAGGCCAATTGTTATAAGGGGTCAAATTGGCATGAGAAGATATGCAGAAAAGATACTTACATTTGGCATAAGATCAGTGATGGGATTCAAATATGTGAACAACTGCTTCTCTATGTGGATGCAGCTTCCGGAAGTCCATCCTGGGCCTGGGCCACAAAAAATTAGCTGCCGGTTTTGCCGAAGTGGTGCGAGCCGGCTGAATCCCACCAATGCATAAGACTGATACTCAGCTACAACCTCCTCCACACATACACAGTGGTTTTCTCCTTCATTCTTGGTGTCCCCAGAAAGCATAGTTGTCGCTAGATTTAAAATAAGAAACAAGGAGTTTTGCTAATCATAATTTGATATGTGCAAACTATAAATTAGCATGCAGACCTGAACAGCAAACATGGCATGAACTGATTTTGCAGTCCCAGTCCATGGCTAGCTTGTCCAAATCAATTGTATATTGGAAAGGAGATAAATTATGTTGTATCCCTCCCCCTCTGTTGAGAGAGGGCTGTTCAGTTTTGACATAGATGGCCTCTTTGGCCCCTCTTTCAAACTGGCGGTCCTCTCTGTCCAAAATGTGGACATTGCTGTCTTTGGAAGAGTGGCCTTTGTCTTTTAAATGCTGATGGACTGCTGACTCTTGTCCTAATGGGTTTGTTCTCCTATGTTGTGCCATACGTTTATGATAGCCCTCTCTCAACAGAGGGGGGGAGGGATATGACATCATCCATCTCCAGTCCTTTCAATGGTTCCAAGAAGGCTCCACTCTCATTTGCACTACTCAGGTGACCCTGACAACACAGATAACCCTCCAGGTGGCCTCAACAACCTCTCTAAAATAATGCAAATGACCAGCTGTCTGCAAGGAGTATAAATCCTTCTATTCTCCACCATCCAGTCAGAGCTGAAGAAGCTTCTTGGATGAGAAGCGAAACGTCTTCAAAGGAAAACAAGAAAGTCCAAGTTGCCTCGTGAAAAAGCATCTTTGGGACATCTCCCCCACCCCCAATATGTAAAGCTACAATGATCATGCTTGATAGGAGTCCAGGTAGTTGAAATCTCAACACATTTGGAGGGGAAGCCTGACCTAATAAGTCTATATCATTCAGTTTGACCAGCAATGAGTATAGTTATTGTAGGCAAAGGCTATAACGTCTCTCAGGAGAAATTAATACTGTATGCATAATTTCCCATGGAAATCAGTCCAGATACAGTCATCACACAAGTGATCCAGTTATTGGGGCTGATTTAATTACAAGGAAACTGCACTGTTTGTGGATCTACAGTGCCACAGCTCAATATATCTATTTCAAGAAATCTTATCTTTTGTAGAAGAAACCCACTGGATCTTGCTCCTTTTGATTTCTCAGTGAGTATATTTTATGGAGAAAATTTACAAATGAAATCAGAAAAGGTGCAAAATATATACATCTGCATTAATATATATTTAATAATAGCAGGAGACCATGATTTCTAGTCTCCCATGTTAGCCTTGGAAGCCAGCTAGGAGACCTTGGGCCAATCACTCTGTCTTGACTCACCACCCTCGCAGGGTTGTTGTTGTGGGGAGAATAGGAGGAGGAAGAAGTATATTCACCACCTTCAGTTAGTTATTAAAAAAAACAAATAAAGGTGGGATAAAAATAAATAGCAGAACATAGATCCATCGGTTACTAAGCACATTTGTAAGCATGCGTGATTTTGTGCAACCTTCTGCATATCCAAGGTGATTAACTTGGCAGTGATAGAAAATATTTGCTTTGGATTGATGACATTGTGCAAATTCTGCAGAGGAGTACTGGAGAGAAGGTGGTTAATGAGGAGAGGAGATAGGGAGGGATCTAGTGGGAATATGAAGCCATATGAGGCAATAGAAAAATCTCACTTTCTCCTTACGAGGTTATAGTGAGGATAAATTGAAATAAGCCCGTCTGTGCTGTTTGGAAGATGGGGGGGGGGGGGGGGAAGAGCGGATAGGATTTAAATAATTTCATAAAATCATGATGAAGTGTGAAAAGCAAATGGGGAATTTCCCATCCCAAGCCTTCAAAATGTTGATTCTAACTTTCAGATGTCCTTCGGAGAATGAGTGCTAACAAGGCAAGATCGTGTGTTGGTTGAACTTTTGTTTATTCAGAAGAATCACCGCAGACAGTTGTAATGTAGATGAGCCTCATGTATTTTAATGTTTCCCCTTCCCCCAAAGCTACATTGTTCAACAGCGCAGACAAAAATATAAAGAGGACAATTGCTACCCATTTTGCTTAAGCGATTATATTGTTGCTCATTGACAGTTCTCAGGATGGCTCTTGATGGAACTAGTTCTGCTTCCATAAACAAGTGCATTTTTACATCTACTTCATTATTCCCGTATTTATCAAGGCAGATGGATCAATAAAAGTGTACTAATATCACCATATGGAACTATAATAGTAGAAATTATCCGGCACTAGTTTTCTCAACAATGCAGCTTTAAAGACAATTGATCCTAAGAGTGAAAATCCAGAACATTTGGGTAATGTTAAGGACTTCTGGGTTATACAGATTACTTATAATCACTGTTTCATGTTATTTTGAGCCCCTGGGGGGCAGTAGACTATTACTGGAAAGGAGAACTCCATACTGATAGAGAAAAAAATAATGCAAACCATTAAATAATGTTATTTATAGGGACAGAGTAGCTCAGAATTTGCTGGCTGCATGCTCAATAAACAATCAAGAAAGTCACCAGTTGATTTTAGCAAAACATTATTTCAGAATATATTATTCTAATACAGTTGACTGAGGAATGCAGTATTCCTTTTCCTAGTGGTGAATATAAATACCCATATTACTGTAGGAATGTACCGTATCAGTGGTTATTTCTCATAGGCGAGTAATGACGTGATTCTGATCCTGCACATAGAAATATATTTTAGAGTTTATGAAATCCAGGCTAAACATACAAACTATGTTCGTTTTGCAAACAAAGCCAGTGTAAGATAACCGTTGGTGAATTATCATTTTATATAAATAACCACTTTGTCTTTCTGTGGTTATGGCTAGGATGCATTATTTTAAAGATCAAAGTCTTCAATTTTTCTGCTTGTATGTTTCTTGCATATAAATTATTACAGGTAGTCCTCGACTTACTTCGTTTAGTGACCATTCAAAATTACAATGATACTGAAAAAAGTGACTTATGACCATTTTCACACTTATGACCATTGTAGCATCCCATGATCATGTAATCAAAATTCAGGCACTTGGCAACTGACTCGCATTTATGACGAATGCAGTGTCCTGGGATCACATGATCAGCTTTTGCGACCTTCTGACAAGAAACTCAATGGGGGAGCCGGATTCACTTAACCAGTTAACTGAATTTCCTACACAAGGGACTCTTGGCAAGGGATCGGCTACACCGCACAAAAACAGGCAAAAATGTATTTGGAAAAAGACTGGCCCAACTCATCAGGAGGGCTTTAAACTAAAACTGAGGGGGGGAGGGTGACCAATCTCTAGAATCTCTAGAACCTAAAACCAATCACAAATCCCAAGAAAACAAAGCAAAGAATGAGATAGGCAGTGATGAAAAAAAGAAAAAGAAAAACTCAAATAACAACCAGGAGACACAGGAAACACTCCCATGGACAAGCACAAAAATCTTAAATGCTTATATACAAGCGCTCAAAGCCTGGGGAACAAACAGGGCGAACGAGAAGCAATAGTACATGAGGGAAGGTATGACACAGTTGGCATAACAGAAAACCTGGTGGGACGAACCCCATGAATGGAATGGACTGATAGATGAATACAATTGTTCAAAAGAAACAGGTCTACAAAAAGAGTAGGGGGAGTTGCAATATATGTAAGAGAACACTACTGTACATATCTACAGAACTGCACATGATCAAAGATAAAATGTCTCCAGAATGTATATGGGTCAATATAAAAGAGAGAAAAAGTGACATTGCCATAGGTATATATTACAGACCACCCAACCAATCAGAAGAAATAGATGAACTCTTTGCCAGCCATTTAACAAATGCATGTAGGAAGCATACCACAGTAGTAATGGGAGACTTCAACTATCCAGATATCAACAAACTCTGCAGTGAGTGGGAGATCAAACAGATTCCTAACCAACCTAGCCGACAACTTTGTCACCCAAAAGGTGGAGGAGGGAACTAGACGCAAACCTATACTGGACTTAATCCTTACAAACAGAGAAGAAATCATAGAGGGAATCAAAATTACTGAAACCTTGGGCAAAAGTAACCACATCATACTGGGATTTAATGTAAGTAGCAATAGAAAACAATCCAACCAAAGTCCTAAACTTCCAAAGAGCCAACTTTAACAAACTCAGAGAGAACCTAGGAAAAATCCCATGGATGGAAATCCTAAAGGGAAAAACAACCCAGGAAGTGTGGGAAAATGTGATCACAAAAGCCCAGACAAGCACAATACTACTGAGAAAGAAAAACAAGAAATCCAAGAAGAAATCAGCATGACTGCACAAAGATCTCTCTAACAAACTAAAAGTCAAAAAGGACAAATATAAAAAATGAAAAGAGGGCACATAACTAAAGCTGATTATCAGCAGACAGCCAGAACATGCAAAGATGAAGTCAGAAAAGCAAATGCTCAGAACGAACAAAGACTTGCAACAGAAATCAAAGATAATAAAAAAAAGTTTATTCCAACACATTAACAACAAGAAAAAAATCAAGGAAACTGTAGGCCCACTAAAGAGAGAAGATGGCAAGGAAATTACAAGCAACAGGGAGAAAGCAGAGCTGCTTAACTCATACTTTGTGTCAGTCTTCACACAAAAAGAAACTATAGTCCAACACAACAAAAAAAAAAACACCACTGCAAAGACATACCAGAAACAAAAATTAAAATAAGCAAGAAAATGGTAAGGGAATATCTATCCAATGAATACAAATCACCAGGACCCGACAGACTACATCCCAGAGTTCTGAAGGAGCTGGCAGATGTTATCTCAGAACTACTGTACCACATCTTTCATAAATCCTGGAGCACCGGGGAAGTACCTGAGGATTGGAAAAGGTCTGGTGTAGTCCCCATCTTCAAGAAAGGGGGGAAAAACAGACCCAGGAAACTACAGACCAATCAGTTTAACATCAATACCTGGGAAGATCCTAGAAAAGATAATCAAAAACAACTAGAAACAAACAAAGTCATAACTAGTAGCCAACACAGGTTTGTTAAAAACAGATCAGGCCAAACAAATCTCGTCTCATTCTTCGATAAAGTGACTAAACTAGTAGACGAGCAAAACGCAGTGGATGTAGTATACTTACATTTCAGTAAGGCATTTGACAACCTGCTCCTTGGTAAGCTAGGAAAAGGTGGAATAGACAACTTCACCACCAGATGGATCTGTAGCTGGCTAACAAACCATACTCTATGAGTAGTTCTCAATGGCACTACATCCACATATAGAGAAGTAAACAGTGAGGTACCACAAGGTTTGGTTTTAGGCCCAGTACTCTTCAATATCTTCGTAAATGACTTAATGAGTGAATTGAAAAGGAACTCATCAAATTTGCAGATGATACCAAACTGACAGGAGTAGCCAACACTCCAGAAGACAAACTCAGGATCCAAAAAGATCTTGACAAACTTGAACAATGGGCCCTATCCAACAAAATGAGTTTTCAGTGTGGAGAAAAAGCAAAGTCTTATATTTAGGCAGGAAAAACCAAAGGTACAAATACAGATTGGGCAAGACCTGGCTTAAAAACAGTAACTGTGAGAGGGATCTTGGAGTCCTAGTGGACGATCACTTGACTATGAGTCAGCAGTGTGCAGCAGCTGCCAAAAAAGCTAATACAATCCTGGGTTGTATAAACAGAGGCATAGAATCAAGATCACGCAAAGTATTATTACCGCTTTATAAAACCCTAGTAAGACCACACCTAGAATACTGCAGCAATTTTGGTCACCATATCACAAAAATATGTTGAGAGTATAGAAAAAAATCAGAGAAGGGCAACTAAGAGGATCAGGGGCCTGGAGACTAAAACATATGAAGAACAGCTATGGGACTTGGGTTTGACTAGTTTAAAGAAAAGAAGAAATAGGGGAGACATGATAGCAATGTTCCAATATTTGAGGGACTGCCACAAGGCAGAGGGGCAGGTTGTTCACCAAAAGCACCAGAGGTTGGAAACTGATCAAAGAGAGAAGCAACCTGAAACTAAGGAGAAACTTCCTGACAGTGAGGACAGTCAAACCAGTGGAATAGGTTACCCCCAGGAATCCATGGGGCGCTCCATCACTAAAGATTTTTAAGAGGAGACTGGACATTCACCTGTCTGAGATGGTGTAGGTTCTCCTGCTTGAGCAGGAGGTTGGAGTAGAAGACCTCCAAGGTCCCTTCCAGCTCTATTCTATTCTAAGTTGTTACTAAGTGCACAACTGCAGCAATTCACTTAACAACTGGGACAAGAAAAGTTGTAAAATAGGGCAAAACTCACTTAACAAATGTTTCACTTAGCAACAGAAATGGTTGTAAATCAAGGACTACCTGCATTGTATGAGAGACTGGCTTTAAATATTATCTTATTTCTCACATGTTAGTTGATCCTATGCTTGCAAATAGGTTTTGTTTTGTTTTGTTTTACAGTGTTATTGTGTAAGACAATATTTAAGCATTCCATTTCTTTATACAAGGTAAAAATGTTCAGGGCAGTTTTTTCTTTTTGCTTTATCTATTAATAAATGGAAGCCTCAGTTTGAGATTCTAATATTGGATATATACTACAGCAGGGGTGTCAAACTCAATTTCTTTGAGGGGCCGCATCAGCATTGCGGTTTGCCCTCAAGGGGCCGGGTGGGTATGGCCAGGGTGGGCGTGGCCTACTGGGTGGCCGTGGCTAGAGTGCGTATGGCCTACTGGTGGGCGTGGCCAGCTCTACATCGTTCGCATCAAGGGTGCCTATGGGGGCCTGGGCAGGAGTGGGACAGATCTGAGGGTCTCTGGCAGAAGGAGGGTCTCTGGACCAGGGACAAGGCAGTGGGGGCCGTTCCCTCACTGTTTCCAGGATGGCTTTCGCGGGCCACATGAAACCACTTCGTGGGCCGGATCCGGCCCCCGGGCCTTGTGTTTGACATATCTGTACTACAGTATTATTTAGGGTGACCAGACCCAAGCTGCCAGAGGTGGAAAGATTTATATAATTAGAAGAGAAGCCAGATTTCAAGAATATGATTGGCTTTTCTTTTTATATGGCTGTATTTATGTGGGAATGAAAAATCAGTAGATGGTTACTACTTGCTTTCCACAAAGAACTTGACAACTACTAAAATCAATATATAGTACACTCGTTTCTGGTTGTACAGATGCCATATATGTTTGGGCTCTTTTGATCATAAATTGGATTTTGAAGTGAAATTGATAAATATTTCAGTTTATGGAAAAAATAAACTTTAAAACTAGGTGGCAAACCATTCTGTTGGTAGAATGGGAAGAATCTGGAATAGTTTCTTTAAAATCATTCATTCTGGAATACCCTCACAAGGATTTTTCTTGACTTCAAGTAGACTTCAGTTGCCCAATTCACAATAGTAGAACATACTCATTCGTGGTTTTGGAGTTGGGTATCATCAATATGCTGATGATACCCAACTTTTTATTTCGACCCCAAACCACCCCAGTGATGCCCTCGCTGTGATGTCCCGTTGCCTGGAGGCGGTTCGGGTCTGGATGGGGAGGAACAGACTTCAACTCAACCCTGACAAGACTGAGTGGGCTGTGCATTCCGGCATCCCGGGACATTCAAAATGTTCCATCGCTTTCTATGGGGGGTGAGTCTTTACCCCCCGTGGATAGGGCGCGCAACTTGGGAGTCCTCCTAGATTCACGGCCTTACCTTAGAAGATCATATAGTAGCCGTGACTAGGGGGGCTTTCGCTCAGGTTCGCCTGGTGCGTCAGTTGCGGCCCTATCTAGACCGAGATGCCCTGTGTACGGTCACTCATGCACTCGTGACCTCTCGTCTTGACTATTGCAATGCTCTCTACATGGGGCTTCCCTTGAAGACCACTCGGAGGCTCCAACTGGTACAGAATGCAGCCGCGAGAGTTTGTCTTGGGAGTTTTCCCGGTACTCCCATGTTACACCTTTGCTCCGCGAGCTGCATCGGTTACCAGTTGTCTTCCGGGGTGAGGTTCAAGGTCTTAGTGATGGTTTTTAAGTCCTTACAATGGCATGGGTCCGGAATACCTGGGGGACCACCTGCTGCCAGCGTCAACTCCACTCTGCCCTGTGCGTTCCCACAGAGAGGGCCTCCTCAGGTGTGCCGTCCGGTCAGAGAATGCTGGCTGGTGGCCCCCAGGGGGAGGGCCTTCTCTGTGGGCGCCCCGGCTCTGTGGAATCAACTGCCGGTTGAGCTCCGGATGGCACCGGATCTCTCCGCTCCTTCCGGCGCAGGTAAAGACCCACTTATTCGAACAAGCTGGCCAGCCTGATGGGAGTCAATTTAGGGTTTTAATTATTTGTATATTCTTACTGTTTTATTTTGGGCATTAATTTAATTCTTTTTTAACTTTTGTACTTTTGTATTTTTATTATATGCCCTGTTCACCGCCCTGAGTCCTTCGGGAGAAGGCGGTATAAAAATTTAATAAAACTTAAACTTAATACTCAAAAACATGAAATACTCAAAAGGACAGTTCATACCAAATGTTTTACCTGATTCAAAGAAACCTTCTCTTTTGATGGAATCCTTTTATGAAACCAAACCTATACTGTGTCATTTTAAAAACTGAAGATTATTTTTTAAAATTGAAATCACTGATATGTATGATATTTACTTATGGAATAATTGATTGAAATATCTGAAAATGGAAAACCAATGGTTGCAAGTCCTAAAAAAGTTAAATTGATCTCCGCAGATTTATGTTTTGAAACTGATTAATCAAATGATTCTATTTTTAGTTTACTGAATACCACAAATAAAATATTTGAAATATTAATCTATATGGTTTTATCTTGGAGTTATTACCATCTTTTTGGAACAATATTTTAATGCACATAAGTAGATTTACAGAAAATAATTTTAATGTTAAAGCTTTTGATATTATGTTGAAATATGTTCCAAACTGTAGAATTTGCTTGTTGAGGAGATTTGGCTATGCTGGAATGAAGGATTGCTAAGAGAGTTATTTTGAGAAATTGGAAAAGTGCTACAATTCTAAATATTAAGGACTGGATTTAAAATATGTTCAATCTATCCAAATTTGAACATTTTTTTTCTATTATTCAAAAAAAAATAATGGAATATGTTTGGCACAGATTTCGTGATATTTTACTATAGAGGTTTTTTTTTCTTTTAATTCTATTTTTTTCATCTCTTGTTTAATATTTGACATATAGGATACATGCCTAACTTGTTCTTATTTTTTGCTTTTCCCTTTTATCATCTGTTGTTGATTTGTTTGTTTGGCATTTTTTGTAGTCAAATGAATTTTTAATTATATATTTTTAAAAAAAACTTGTAATGACTTTTTTCTCCTTTTTTTTTTGAAAAAGGACCTAAGCTGCAAAGAGTTTTCTATGTTTCCTTGCTGCCATCTAAAAGGTATCCAGATTTTTTTACACGCTGCAAAATGGAGCCCTACCTTTTTTTTTCTTTTTCCCCTGGGGAAATAAACTTTTCTTTTTGCTTTAGTCTCTACTCCTCATTTGTAAAATGAGAACCATCAGTTTTCCTTGTTGATTGACTTGACAGTCTAAGACAACCTGATCACTCCAAAGCAGCTTATGGACCCCAGTGAACATCTACAATGACAGACCCTGCAGAAGAAGTCAGTTGCGGGCCGAATGTCTTTTCCTTTATTCTCTCCATGCCCAGAAATCAGACTTACCATTTGCATCCTGATGTTAACATTGGAAAAGGAGCAATTTGCTGTAACAGTAGATTTTCTAATGAAACAAATAAGGAGGCTTAGGTCTGCTGGGGTATTTGCTGACATGTGGGCAAAGGTCTGTGTTGCACCAATCAATCACAGTAATACAAAGCAAATAGTGATAGAAATATTCCCCAGGGTACTCTTGAAAAGCAATATACAAAATTCCTACTCAATTTACCTGCAGGCAGCCATCAGGACGGGAAAGGTCATACCTAATTTAGGAGGAGGAGAAGGAACGAGATGAAAAAGTGGTGCATTTGCTTGTGAAGGATGCAGACATCTGAAGTGTTGGTTTGTTTGTTTTAAAACTCCTAATATTGTGTATTGTTCGATGTGTATACTAGCGACCTTCCCTCCCTGAGAAAAAGACAGGATAGATTATATTTATTTTTTCTATAGCAGCCTTGTGAGGTTTCTAAGGGAAGGCAACCAAGTGGGGAGAGGATCAAAGTCATCTAGATATTTTTAGGGCTGCTGGGTATTTGAATATAGATTTCTTTAGTTTCACTGCTATGTCACACCGATTCTCAGTAATGAAACCATTGAAGATGCAAAGAAAGTATGTTTGAAACTTCTTTGCTGATTCTGTTACTTCGGATTCATTAAAAGCACCTTTTTCCAGTAATTAAAAATGGGGGGAAATGGCCGGGATGAATTCCAGCCAAAGCTTGGATAGCAAAATGAGTCTTTTCTTAAAGCAAGTACCTCTTGAAATGAGAAAGATACTACAGTAGTGAATCTTCCTTTCTGAGGAAATCTAAATGCCCACCTTGTTCAACAGCCCTATATCTTTATCTGAAAATGTAAGGTTGCAGTTTCTTAATAAAAATTTAAGAAACTAAGTTTAAGTAGATTATATCCCCATTTTCATACCTTGTTTTAGTTTTAAAGCCTCACAGAGGTTTGTAAGTCGAGGTTCTCTCTCTCTCTCATCCTCTCTCATCTCTCTCTCTCTCTCTCTCTCTCTCTCTCTCTCTCTCTCTCTCTCTCTCTCTCTCATCTCTCTCTCTCTCTCTCTCTCTCTCTCTCTCTCTCTCCTCTCTCTCTCTGTGTGTGTGTGTGTGTGTGTGTGTGTGTAAGGTCAGCATGCAAAAAAAAAATTAACCAAAGATCTATAACTCAGATTAGGGCTGAAACAACTAATAAACTTTCTCTTGCTTCTTTCATCTCTTATCCTTCTCCCCCATGAAGCTCTAACCTTCATCCTTCATCTGCCTTCTAACCCCAGTTCTATTTTCCTGCAAGATACCACCTACATCTTTATCTAGCTTTTCCTCTTCTAACATCTTGTTTTCCACAGAGCCCTAGCCCAGGGGTCAACTTCAGAAAATGAGATTCTTAGGCAAAGACTGAGGGGAGTGCTTTGCATTAGTTGAGGCCCAAGTTGGCTTAAAGCTGCCATTTTCATTTTCCACAACGCCTTGGCAGGCCTCACCTAAGTGTGAGAAATTAGTTGGATGCATGTGTGTTATTGAGGATTGGAGCACTGTAGCCACTTTCTGCAATATGGATGATAACTGGCATTCAGCTGCCACTCCAACTACTTTCAGAGTGAAAAATAAGGGAATAGCAGATGGTTCAGTTTCCAATTTTTAAATGGTGGAACAGTCAAAATATTTCATGTTTGGTGTAAAGTCGCGTGCTTCACATAGAGGACGGACACAGAGCTGGGGTAAAGATGAGTTTATTCTGAACAGAACGAACTGGGGAAACAGGGAAGCCTGGCGTCTATTTGTACCTGCCCAGGTGGATGGCATCCAATCAGTTCAAACCTGGGCTTCCTGCCAGTGCAGGTGACAATGGGTATAGATCCTGGCTTCCCACCAGGCTGACCATGCCTGGGGCTGTCAACAGCTTAAGTCATTAGGCTTATCCTGAGTGAGCAGTTATCGCCCGGAGCTGTCCATCCCCTCTGCTGATCTGCACCATCAGCCTCCTGCTGTGCTGTCCTTTGTGTATGCTGGGAGGCATACACTGCATTTGGTTCAACCCATTTCAAGTTTTGCTCTGATCAGTCCAACCCTTTGAGTCTATGATTTTATGAGTCAGCTGAAACAAACAGATAGAAAATTTCAGGTGAAACAAAAGACAGCTTGTGTCATACAGACTCGCAAGGACAAATGTTTCTAATAATATAGAATGTTGAAGACAAGGATCACATCTCCCAGAAAATGATTTGAAATCTTTTTAAAGCACAAGTATAGCCACCCATCTTGCATCAAATACCAAAAGATAAAACATATGTGCACAATAAGAAAATATTGTCTAACTTTCACAATGCAGCCCACAACAAGTTTGTATCATCTGTCCTAACACCTGGGGGAAAAGCTAGATCTTAAGTGCTCTTTAGAAGATTAAAAGGGTGGGGAGCTGCCAAACTTCAACGGGAAGGGTATTTCATAAGACAGGAGCTGCTAAGGAATAGACCTGCTTCCTAGGTCCTAGAGCAGGGGTAGGCAACCTTGGCTCTTTTATGACTCGTGGACTTCAACTCCCAGAATTCCTGAGCCAGCATGGCTGGCTAAGGAATTTGGGAGTTGAAGTCCACGAGTCATAAAAGAGCCAAGGTTGCCTACTCCTGTCCTAGAGGATGGTAAAATTTTGGAGTTGGGACTAGGAGTGTGCCCACCCCATCCAATCTGATAGAATAGGCAATTGTCCCTAGGGAGAGGTGGTGCTGCAGATAACCTGGTCCTGTGCCATATAGAGCTTCAAAACACCCTGAATTACATCTGTAAGGAAAATGGAACCCTGTGCCTGGTCAGCCTTGCACTTTGTCTTCCTCCAGCAATGTGCTAAGTGTCTCTGGTGTTGTTTCATCTCTACTCGGTAAATCATAGTGCTCTGTGAGATCCATGTACATGAGGGTCTGCGCAGGCCCTGTCACCTGCTTTGACAAGGGCCTCTGCCAAACTGTATGCTAGAGCTTCAGGAAAACATATAAAGCATCCTCTGAAACTATACAGGGCCATCAGGCACCTGTGGGCGAGCTGATCCAATAGGCTCCACCACCCTGTGGTGAGGGGCTGCTATAGAGAACTCTAGGTCCAAGAGAGAATGTTCCTGCTATGATAATGTCCTCCCAAATCCAGATCAAAATGCCACTGCCCTGAGGCAAACATCAGATCTAATGTGTGACTCCCTGTGTAGATAGGATGATTAGTAAGTTGAGCCAGGTCCATAGCTACCATGGTGACCATGAACAATGCTACCTGAGAACCAGGATCATGGTCTGTGGCTACCACGAACCATGCAACTTAAAATTCTGGGCCCAGAGAAGACAAGTTGAAGTGCCCCAGAACCCGAAACCTAAGGGACTCCATTCCCAATTCAGACATGGACAACAGGTATACAGGCAGGGATGCTGCTACAAGGCAAGGAGGAAGGTGAACAGTAATCCCCACTGATCCCTACAGCCCAACCTCACAAAAAGGATCTCACATCTGGCAGGGCTGGGGCGGGGCTCCTAGTGGCCCCCAGAGCCTCAAGAAGAACAGCCATACCCTCACTCCTGCTTTGAAGTCACAACTAGTGCCACACTTGAAACCCAGGAAGACACATTTCAAGAGAGAACCATCTCTCTCACCAATGCCCAACCATGTCTTGAAGATGCAAGCCAGTTGACTCTCTCATCTATGATCAGATCATGGATGAGAGGGATTTTATTACAAACCCACCTGACAGTAAACAGCAGCTGCCAGAGTCACAGAAGCTCCAGAAACAAGATCTCAAGGTCAGGCACAGGAGGCCAGGAGGACATGGTGTCAATCTTAAAAGCCTACCCCATTTCGCATCATATTTACCAATGCCCATCCTTATTGCAATGCCTTTCTGTCTCCTCTTTTCTCCTTTCATTAGTCAGTTTCCCTCCCTCCCTTTCCTTCTCCCAAAGCAAAGGACTCCATCCCGATACTCACCAACAACAGACATGAGGAAGAAGACAGAGACGTAGTCATAGGTGCTTCCGCCTAACGTTCAGCATCCTCTGGTCAGACTGGCTCTCCTCTTCATCCAAACTAAGCTCTCCTTTCTACTTTATTCAGTTCAGTTCCTCCCCCTCCCCCTCATCCTTCTCTCACCCAGGTGATAGGGAAACCTCACTTCGAGTGGTCTCTGTAGGTAAATTTCCTCCCCAAACTTCAGTTTCTCACTGCAGAATGGTAGGAAGCCAAGCTATACGCTCCCTAAAACTCAGTGTATAAAGTGGTGTTGGCAGATGCAGAACTTGTTCAACTGAGTACCAGCTGTGGTGAACACTGTCCAGTCCAACTACTTTGGGATCTGCACCCCCTGCAGATCCCAGGCATAGATGATGCAGACAAAGAGAGAAAGCTACCAAAATGGCCGATGTCTCATTGGCAAGTCAAGCAGCAGCTGAAGGACACAAGTCAGCTTTCACATACCACTGCTGGCTCATTCCTGCTCCCATTACCTGTAAACACCTGGCTAATAGTAGCCTCCACATTGCTGAGGGCAATCCCTATCCAGGAACAGTCATAATACACCTGCAGTCCACCAGTCCAGTAAGCCTCTGCCTACTCCCCTTGTGTAGCTCCAAAATGGAGGACAGAGAAGCTCTGTAGCCTGCTCTGCCATGCCACAAGCCATGTTTCTGGGAGCACTATTTGTCAGATAAGCAAAAACAACTAATCTGCAGGACCACCAAGCTCACCCAACAGCTAGTCCACTATTTTCATATCCCTACAGCAGAGAAATTATTGTCAGCTGCCACTCCACTCCTTTGCCACCCAGGGAGACCCCAACAGTGCCGCGCTATTGTCTGACAATCCTCTGTTGTGACTTCAAATAGCTGCACCACCACAGCTTGTTGCTACCCCTCCAGACACTCCACCATTGTTGGTCCCCAACTACTCCAGCTAAGACCACCAAACACCTCTTACAGCATACTTAAATTCCAACTCTCAATAAGGGTGGGCACACAAGTCCTGCATTCTCCCCATCGCCTACTATTCTGCTCCTGCAAATTGTCTATAATAATTGCAACTATTAACAACCCTTTTATACTAAACACATCCCTCACATCTCTTGGACTTAAACATTGCCTTAGCTTCTTTGGAAATACACATTGTTGAGAGGTACAATGTGATATAATTTGGGGAAGCAGTATTGTGTGCTCCTCCAATTTCTTCCCCAATATATTGTTCTTATGACTACAGCTTATTCCTCTCTCTTCTGTAATCATTCTGGCAAACTGATGGCAACAACAATTTCAGCCTTGCAGGTGCAATCAAAATAATTGTCACCACCTTTCTCTGTAGTGTGGTACTTTTAGAGGTCTTTAATGTTGTTTTCTCCACTGCAACTGCTTTGCCAATGTGTTGCTAGGATAAGCAATTTTGCTCTTAGTGTTGCTGTTTTTAAATATCACTGGTTCCCAGCTTTAGTTGTCTGGCTAACTACATCCCTTTCAGCATTTTTCTTCTGAACAATTTAAACAAGAGATGAAAGAGCTGCAGTGTCCTGCCTTTTCCAGAGGCTATCTCTTCAGGTAAAGATCTTGAACTCACTGGCAGCAAGCTGCAAATTGTATCTGGAAATCCATGTCCTGGTTGCTTCTTTTGGGAACTCTGATTGGACCAGTTCCCTCCAGGTGCAAAAGAGCTTCTCTTATGATATAGAACAGGGGTCTTCAGACTTGGCCCTTTTATAACTCATGGACTATAACTCGCTGGCTGAGGAATTCTTGGAGTTGAAGTCCATGAGTCATAAAAGGGCCAAGTCTGAAGACCCCTGATATAGAATTACAATGGTGAGTCACTTCTAAATGACAGTAAGAAGAGTAAATATGGTGGTTGGCAGAGAATATAAATTCCATTGATAACAACGTGAGAATTTTCACAGGTAAGGATCATCTCATGGCCAGAACTGAACTTTGGGATGGAATTGCAAAGCTCAAGCTTAAATTTCTTCATTTCCAGGCTGTTGGAAGTTTCTTATGTGTCTTTAACTAACCTGACAACCTGACTAGGTTGACCCATTGACCTGAGCTCAACACAGCAGCAACCACCTCCATCGCCCACCTGGATAACTAGAAACAGCTACAGAATTCCAGGAAGGGGTCAATATAGCAACAACCCTGAACCAATTAGATTGGATATTGGGCTGGGACATTAGATGACTTTGTTCCGGAACAATTTAAGAGAGTTTTTGCTTTTCTTTTTAAAATTTTGTCATCTTTGTTTCATTGTTCTTAATCTAATGTTAGCTATCCAAAGCTGCCATTGTGAGTTGGGCAGTCATATGAATAGCTGGATGTGGAAATAAATTACGGTAAGCAAATAAATCAGGGGTCTTCAAACATGGCCCTTTTATGACTTGTGGACTTCAACTCCCAGAATTCCTCAGCCAGTGTGCCAGAGTTGAAGTCCACAACTCATAAAAAGGCCAAGTTTGAAGACCCCTGAAATAAATAAATGCCACACTATAGGGAAAGGTAGGTTAGTGTCATGGCTCAGGCCCAGCAATCAACATCTTTGAATGTGAAGAAGCTGCTTCAGCTGAACTAAAGCTGAAGTGCTGAACCTCTTTGACCACATTTTTGTACTAATATTGTACAGAGCAATATACAGGCAGTCATGAAGAACTATAGTTAAATTAAAGACAGGACAACCAACAAGAAAATGTTAACTGATAATGAGAAAGTTTCAGCCATTCAAATGAATCTATTGAAAATGAATACTTGGAAAAATGAAGAGATGACCACATTTTCAAGAAGGCAAAAGATCAAATGAAAGTGAAATATATCTTTTTACAAAACTCCAAAAACAAGCATTTGGAATAATAACTTGTACAGTATGTGTATTTTCCCAAAGAGAAAAAGAATTTTTATTGTTTTTATTATATCACATAAAAATGAAACCACATATAATGGAATAAGATTTTATCAGTAATGCCACTTTTCTAATGCAAGGTATATCATTCTCAACTGGCAGATATACACATGCACATGTGTGTGTGTGTGTGTGTGTGTGTGTGTTTGTTTGTGTGTGTCCTTATGGATATCAGGGAAAGAAAATGGCAACCGTGGGGTCAGATCGAAAAGCAATGTCAGAAATACAGACAGTGCATTAGACTATATAAAATAATTACAGTAGGTATTTACCACAGTATCAAGTAAACAATCTGGTGTACATCAGTTGATTAATTTCTGTTGTATGAGAAAATGCTGTTAACTCTGTCAAAGTCACCAGTGTTGGAATTGAGCTGCTTGATATTTCACCAGTTTCACGATTTATTTATTACATTTATATATCTGTCCTTCTCACATGTATGTGACCCTGGGCAGCGTACACAATTAAAACAAAACAATCTATCTAATTTATCCATTAACACAGTCCTTCTTCTTTACTTCCTCTTTTACTGCTTTAGATGTGAAGGGATTAAAACAGTTAAAAGAATTAAAACCTATATTAACAAAAGACACGGAAGAATGCAATCAAGCTTATAGCAACCATTTATTGGGCTCCATGTTTCTATGGGATCCCAAGGCCTGATAGAAAAACCAAGTTTTGAAGGCCTTCCGGAAAGCCAACAGGGTTGGAGCCAATATCATCTTGGGGTGTGATGTTCCAAATGGTGATTGCCACCAAAGAAAAGGCTCTCTCCCTGGGCCCCACCACTCAAAGCTGACAGGACCTCAATGAACCCCTTCTTCTGGGTCTGGTGGGATGGGTGGATGTAATAGGGATGAAGTGGTCCTTCAAATGATCCTTTCTCTTTAAGAAAAGTAGATCCTGGCGACCTTAGTGCAGACATGTCAAACTCATGACGTCACGTGACATCACACAATGTATTGGGACGGTTTTGCCATTGCCAGCAATGGGGTGGGCGTAGCTTCCACATGATGCATCCAGCCTGCAGTTTGACATCCCTGCCTTAGTGCAATCAAATTCCTTGACATTTTGGGAGTAGAAATGTGGGGTAATTTACATGAATAAATTATTTTTTTTTAAAAAAAATTCCATTGCATTGGATTAAATAAGAAGGAAGAATAATGCTGAAACATTTCTCTTAATTTGATTGCTTTACTTTTCTAAACTATATTTGTTAGTCTTTCCTACAAAATATTATCAGTGTTTATAGGAAGAAACAAATATATACCAAAATCTATGAATCATCATTGTTTCATTCATGATGAATCTTCATTTCTTAGGATGAAACTTCACAGCTGTAAAGGGAAAAAAGAAAGCAAGCAAAATAATCATGCTGATTGAAAACAAACAAAAATGTATCTCATAGAAAATGGTTGAATAAAGTCTGGTAAGAAATGCATACATAAAAATCTCTCTATGCAAATAAGAAAGTGAGGGAGAGAAAGAGAGAGAGAGAGAGAGAGAGAGAGATGCAATTAATATAGAGCTTGCCTGCATATGCTTTGTAGGTAGAAAAAAGATAATGTCAAGGAATCAGGCAGCGCTAATCTATTTTTTTTAAGGTTAGCTTTTTGGATTTACAGTATGCTAATCCTCATTGCTCACGAAAATCTACAGGGTGGGTGGGGAAGAGTAAAACCAAACAGGAAGGAATGTACTCTTAAAAACATGCATATTATTTTATTTGGGTGTTTGTTATAAAGAGAACAGGGCACATAGGAAAATCATATAATTGTTGACTTCACAATTAATGCATTAGCATAGCAAAGCTGAGTAACCTATCCAGTTGGGAATTGATTGACCTCTCATGAATGAGTCAGTTGTTTAGATGCCTTCAGCTACATCATTTTGGTCAGATGGAACATAAAATAATGAAATAAATTAGGCATGTGTATGTGTGTTTATTTCTTCTAAAGTAAAAAAATATGGATCCAATAAATTGTACATGGCCACGGGTTGATAAAACTAGGTAATCCTCGACTTACAATTATTTGTTCAGTGGCTGTTCAAAATTACTGCTGACGTAGAGACTTATGACCGGTGATGTAAGTTATGGCCATTGAAGTGCCACATGGTCACATAAGTGCAATTTGTGTGCTGGGCAATCCATTTATACTGACAACAAGTTGCCAAGTACCCCATGAACATGTGATCACCATTTCCGATCTTCCTTGTGGCCTCCACAGAAAATCAAATGGGGAAGACAGCAGGGAAGGTCTCAAGCTGCTGTCGCCTGCTGAGAGGACTCCCTCTAGTCTCTGGGGTCTGACTGAAAAAGATTTGCGCCAAAATCCAGGCAGGATTTTCAGCCACAGAGCAGTGAAACCTGTCTCCCCACTCTAGGTTGGAAAATTCTGCTTAGGTTTTCAGCACAGAGGATTTTCAAATTCAGAATGGAAGGCAATCTCTCCATTCTGGGGCTGCAAATCCTCCATATTGAAATCCAAGCAGTTTTGCAGGCCCAGAGTGGAGAGATTTATCACTTTTTCAGAAGTAAATATACAAAGAGGTAGAAGTGCCAAGGGTTTAAGCTAATTGATGAATTATAAATAAATACCCGAGTCCTTCCTAAGTTCCTAATAACTCAAATTCTCAGTTTCTGCAATCTCAAAACTGCAGTTCTCTTAACAAAATGATACAAGTTCTCCCTAAAAGCCTGAGATTTATCTGTGAGTTCTAGAAAAAATAAATGTTTTAAACAAACAAAATGGCCTGTGTAATTGCTTTTAATAAAATAAGAATTGGCTTGGGGTTGGCGGAAATTAATGTCTACTTAACATAGCAATTATAGCAAGTCAATTGGTGGAGAATATTAAAGAGGGGAAAACATCGATCATATTAAAAAAGAACAACAAAAAACTCTCACACAGAACTTACTCAGCTTCTGCCAGACATAGTATCTCACTTGTCTCAAGTATGGAATTTACTGTCATAGAATGTGGCAATTACAATTAGTTTAGATAAAGGTGAACTAGATAAATTCATGATGTAAAGGGCTATTGATGGCTATTAATATTAATGGCTGCCTATTTCCTATATTAAAATTATTGTTTTAACGTTTTAGTCATGTTCGACTCTTGGTGACTTTATAGACAAATGCTCTCCATGCTACCCTGTCAAGTACAACTTCTTTCAGTTGTTGGATGTTCAACTTTGTTATTAAAATTAGAATACTGTAAATTTGCCAGATCCTGAAGCTAAATATTCCAGATCCTGAAGCTAAAACTCAAATACTTTGGCCACCTAATGAGAAGGAAGGACTCACTGGAGAAGAGCCTAATGCTGGGAAAGATTGAGGGCAAGAGAAGAAGGGGATGACAGAGAATGAGGTGGCTGGATGGAGTCACTGAAGCAGTAGGCGTGAGCTTAAATGGACTCCAGAAGATGGTAGAGGACAGGAAGGCCTGGAGGAACATTGTCCATGAGGTCGTGATGGGTCGGACTTGACTAACAACAACAACAGCTAACAACAGCTAACAACAACAACAGCTAACAACAACAACAACAAATATTCCATTCTAGTAACAGTGGAAGAAGGGCATAATCTTTTCATCCTAGTTACTTCCTGAAAGCAGCTAATTAACATTATTCACTTTGGAAAGCTGAACTGAACAGACCTTTGATGGGACCCCACATACCTTTTCTTAGCTGCTTCCAGGAAAACTTTGTGACACCATATTTATAATTTTGAAATTGTATTTTATGGGGGACTCCAAAAGATGGTGAATTGTGCTTTAAAAAAAAAACCACACAAGCTTTGAATTTTGCAGTAAAAACGTGGACCTGCCCTTATTAGAAACTCTGGATGAAATCCATATTGATTATAAATTTGCATTTTACTTGCCAGGAAAACAAAAATTACTCTTAGCCATCTGACTGTTAAATAAATGCTACCCTTTTCCAGGGAGAGCAGAAGGAGAAAGAGGCTAGGAGATTTGTGACTGTTTTAATTGGCATCTGTAGGACACAAGATTCTGCATTGTCAAGGACATTTTGTAATTCGGCATATGGTGCTGAATCAGCTCAGACTATTCGAGTGTATAAAGTTTAATTAGTTTGATTCCTCAGCTTCGAGAACATCCAGCACTGTCAGACAATAAACCATCATTCATACAAGTGACGGTTGTTGTGACGCAATCTTTCTCTTGCGTTGTGCTGCTGCTTTTTTCGTGTTTTGTTCCTTGGTGAAACTGCAGTGTAGCATCCACAGCCTTTCTTTCCCTTACATGTTTTGCGGCTAAGAAAGTCACTCTCTTAATAAGGAAGATTGAAGTTACCTTAATTGCAACCTTCCAATTCGTTAGCTGAGCTACAAATTTCGCAGAGCAAATGTCTCGTGCCCTGTTGAGACACCTGTATTGAGATCAAAAAGGAGAAGTCAAGTATGTTAAGGAAGTTACATGTTCTAATAGAAAGCCTGCCTGTCTGAGGTTTTTGTCCTCAGGGTTGGGGGGGGGGGGAAAGAAAAGATGGAAAGAAGCACAGGTAGTCTTTGCTTAATACCAATAATTTGGACCAACAATAAACATTGTTAAGTGACACCATTATAAAACTCAATGTCATGTGAGTGTGTTAACCTTACAGCGGCAGTTTCAGTTGCCATCATTAAGTGAATCCTGTCTATTCACTAAGCATGATGTCATGTGGTCGCTCTTTGTGACCTCCTGTAAACTTCCTCGTTGACTTTGCTTGTCAGAAGCCAGCGACGAAGATCACAAATTAGGATGCTGCTACTGTTGTAACTGTAAGCCAGTTGCCAAGCACCCAAAACACTACAGGGACCCTCCATGACTGCAACTACAAGGCCATTTGTAAGTCTCCTTATTCAGCAGTGTCATAATTTCAAACGGTCACTGAGTGAATGGTCATTAAGTGAGGACTCTATTCTTCACGCAAGGTGCAAAGTTGAAAGAGAGAAAACATAGCAGAATCAGTCTTCCAGTCAAGGGCGAGGAGAGCAGAGCAGAGGGAAAGAGAGGCACAAAGATGGATTTGTTTGTTCTGTTTACTCCTACTCTCCTCCTAATCAATAGGATAACAGTGGAAAAAGTTGATGCATCTGGATTTGCATCTCTACATGCAGACTCCCTATTTGAGTGGGTGGATTATGGTGCTGTGAAATCAGAGTCCTTCATATGTAATCTCAGGGATTCAAGTTCTCTTCTTTTCCACGTTTTTCCATTTATTTATTTATTTATTTATTTATTTTATTACATTTATATACCGCCCTTTCCCTGAGGACTCAGGGCGGTTTACAGGGAATTAAAAACCACAACACAAAAGTTAAAACCAAGTTTAAAAAAGATTAAACTTAACCCTGTGCAAATAAAACCCAAGTTAAAATAAATTAATCCTCAGCCTGGGCCAGAGAGATCAAAGAGCCAGGTCTTCAGGCCCCTCAAAGTTAGTTATTGTGATTGAGAACAAATATTCGCATGCATACAATTAGAACAGACTCACAGGGAATTCCAGAATGTTCAAATTTCCCAAGCATTAAGGGTTCCTTGATAAATCCTTCTATCCTAATATTTGGATGCCTGTATTTTGCCGCTGAGCTTGTCGATCAGAAGATCGGCAGTTTGGCGGGTCGAATCCCGAGTGCCGCATAACAGAGTGAGCGCCTGTTACTCGTCCCAGCTTCTGCCAACCTAGCAGTTCGAAAGCACGTAAAAATGCAAGTAGAAAAATAGGGACCACTACGGTGGGAAGGTAACAGCGTTCTGTGCGCCTTTGGCGTCTAGTCATGCTGGCCACATGACCACGGAGATGTCCTCGGACAAGCGCTGGCTCTTCGGCTTTGAAACGGAGATGAGCACCGGCCCCTAGAGTCGGAAATGACTAGCACGCACGTGCGGGGGAACCTTTACCTTTAACTTTATTTTGCCACAGTGAAAATAGCCTTCCTATTATGGTTTCATAGTGCACATCAATAAATATTTCTATATTTGCATAGCAGTGACAGAAGCTGCTGTTGAGAATTCTATTTTACCAAGAGGATTCATGAAGTCAGCGCAGAAAGTTTTATGCAAAGCAATTTTCCTTAAGGGCTCTGATTTAACCATTATATACAAGATTTACAGTTACTTCTCATATGAGTGTTATCATAAACATATAGGATTCTTGTTGCACTATTTACTTGCAAAATGAGTGTCAGTCTGCACCACGTTCTTCCACCTTTGTGCAGTTATACATGAAAATAGTGTTTCTACTCAAAATCTTAAAGATGAAAAAGTAGGCAAAGACAAGCTTCTGAGAAGGTGTGAAAGAATGTGAAAACAGAACTGCATTGAAGGTGTTTAAGACACCTCTGTACCTGCTCACAATTACTGTGGTGTTCAGGAGAGAAAAGAGGAAAAGTGATGAAAATTGAAACTACCACACAGATGTTAAGGGGCAAAACTTTTTTTTAGAACATCCACACTGGAAATGTGTGTTTCTCTTCCAGTTCTTTCTACTTAAATGGGAGGAGGAAAAAAAAAGCAGACAAAATGAACTAAAGCATGAGTTGGTGACTAAAGAATGGTGACATTGTTCAGATCCCTTATGAAATTGGCATAATGAAGTTGCACATTTGCACATTGAAAGATGTAGCTGCGAACAGCCCCATTTTATATGCATAAAAAGAGACAAAATGATATTTCCCTAAAACTGGCACTGGCATCTTGACACCTGCTAGTGTCAGAGTGTTTATAAGACCAAAGTAAAATGAACTTTAAAATACAAATATTCTTTTAAAAGAACAGGATTGAAAATTTTATATTTATCTAAAAACTCATGTGAGTTTAGATTAGAATGTTGTGTTTGCATAAGATAAAAGGAGTGGGAGTGCTTAAATTTCACAGGATTTTGCCCATTTTATGGTTTGTTGGGTTTTTTTTTCAAAAAAAGATTGTGGTTTTTTTTACTGGGCATTATTACTGATACTACTGTTGTGGACACTAAGCTGATGTTGAACTTAATTACGGCAGCGAGACTTTTAGTAGCACAATATTGGAAGAAGGAAGAACTGCCGACTATAGAAGAATGGACTTTAAAAGTTTCCAATCTGGCGGAAATGGCAAAGATCTCAGCGTACTTGAAAGACCAGTCGCAACAGAGATATATTGTGGAGTGGAGAAGATGGATTGATTATATCCAGAATAAATATGGGACTAAAAAGTTTCATCTAGCATTTGAATAAGTATTGATGTGATATTTAAATTGCTTGTAGTTATTTTATAAGAGTTAAAGTGCGATAGATTTAATATTTTATTGTTGTTTGCATAAGGTAGACTATGATTGTTTGTATATTTATACCCTGTATTGAGCTCTGGGAAGTCGGGGAGGGGGGAGGGGGAGGGGAGGGAGGTGTTGGGGAGGGTTGGGGAGAGGGGAGGGGGTTGGGAGGGGTTTTGTCTTTTTAAAAAATGTGTTGTAAAACTTTTCAATAAAAAAAAGATTGTGTTTTGACATTGCTTTTGATCAGCCACCTCCACAGTGCTGCTCCCCCATTGGAGCTCCAAGCTAACTGGCAGAGCCAGGTTTTTAGGCTCTTATGAAAAGATAGAAGGCTTGGGGCCAACCTCATATTGGGGGAGGCAAGGTGTTCCAGAGGGTAAGTGCAACAGCAGAGAAGGCCCTTCACTTGAACCACACGAGCTGGAATAATTGGGCCAATGGGGCCCACAGTATGCCTCCTTGGCAGGCAAGGGTGGGGTAAGCCAATCTCAGTGGGGTGAGATGTCCCCCAGGTAGCCTGGACCCATGCCGTGAAGGCTTTCAAAGGTGATTAGTAACACCTTGAATTTCACCCAGAAGCAAACTGGCAGCCAATGCAGCTTGCATTAGATCCAAGAACTGCCTTTGCCACCACACTTTCCTGCATGTAATTCCTATCCAGTCTAGGGAAGAAGATCAGAAATATTCTTTTGTACTGTGGATCAATAATGGTATGCTCTATATTCAAACTATATTTCTCAGTAATTGCCAGTGGATTTTTAAAACGCAAGCCAATGAATAATAATAGCATCAATTTATAGGGAAATCTGCTAGTTGGCCAATTCAACTAGATCCTCCTTAAGGAAAGATTTTGTCCCTACAGAGTTAGAACAATTTGGTTGTTTGTTCTTTTGTACTGCAACTTATATAAGAAGTCCAGACTGACTGATTCTGACTGAGATATATATCTGGAAGGCCCACTGAAATTTTGCTACCTTTATGAAGATATGCCAACAGTTTAAATTAGTGGGAAAGTAAATTCTTTTTATTCTTCCTAGTACAATCTAGGAAGATTTCTCTCTTGGCTCCTTGGTGTCTCCAAATTCTTATTATCTATTAATTTCTTACATTAGCTTTTATGGTTTGGGTTGCATTAGCTTCTATTGTTCTGGGACCAGAATAAAATTTTCATTTAGCCTTCATAAAATGGAAGTTTGAATTTAATTGCAAATCTAAAATTAAATGCTTTATAAAAAGACATTAGGCTGAGGAAGTTTGGGGCAGTTTCTGTTCAATAATATGGAAAAATGTCTCCTTTTAATGGGAGATAATTTTAGGTAAATGTACAGCTTGGCCAATAAAGGGAGACTGACAATGTGTATCTTTTTCATTTCAGTTTCAAATAAATTTATACCTTAATTTAATTCTTGATTCCAAATCTATCACAATAAAAGTAATCTGTGTAATACAATCTGATAGACAATTTGTGATTGGAGTGTAGTGTACATGTTTTCATTTATTCAGTAATCAGCCCGACCATATAGTAAAGAGAAATACCACAAGAATTTTGTGATAGCATCACAATGGCAAGTCACATATACAGAGAGCATTGTATTCTGTGATTTCTACTGCTTACACCCAAAACACACTGTGGCTTTGTCACAGGTTGGCTCAGGCCAAAGCTATTTTAAAAATTGCCTATTAAGCTTCATTGATTGAAGTGAATGAGAGCAAGGGAATATTTGCTTTGAATTAAGTATTGCACCGTGGCTGCTTGTTCAGACTTTCTGAGCACACAACATAATTTGATGCTACTCTAATGAGACAAATCAGCCCCTACCCCACCCCACTCAACACTATCCACATTCATATGCTAAGGTAGTGATGTTTTTAAAAAAGCATTTTCAAAATAATTGTTTTAGGAAGCTATATATTTAAGGTTGTCATTCTCTCTTTCCCTCTCTCTCTCTCTCTAGATATAGATATTGATGAGCAAGAGCTAGAGATAGATAGATAGATAGATAGATAGATAGATAGATAGATAGATAGATAGATAGATAGATAGATAGATGATAGATAGATAGATAGATAGATAGATAGATAGATAGATAGATAGATAGATAGATTCTATATAAGGTAAAGGTAAAGGTTCCCCTGCACATGCGTGCTAGTCGTTTCCAACTCTAGGGGCCGGTGCTCATCTCCGTTTCAAAGCTGAAGAGGACATCTCCGTGGTCATGTGACCAGCATGACTAGACGCCAAAGACTCACGGAACGCTGTTACCTTCCCACTGTAGTGGTCCCTATTCTTCTACTTGCGTTTTTACATGCTTTCGAACTGCTAGGTTGGCAGAAGCTGGGATGAGTAACAGGCACTCACTCTGTTACGCGGCACTTGGGATTTGACCCACCAAACTGCCAACCTTCTGATCGACAAGCTCAGCGTCCTAACCCACTGAGCCACCGCGTCCCTCAGAATCTATATATCTATCATCAAACAAATTTATCTATCTAATTTCTGGAATTGTCTACTATTTCTATTGTTCAGTCTGCATTTCAGAAATGCATTTGTAATCCTAGTTTTTGGAAGAGCACTTGATGCTCATCTTTATTATAAGAACTAGTTCTTTCCGGCTATGCTTTCTTTGCTCTCTCTCTGACCTGCTTTAATTGCATAAGAGATCATCCCCTCCAAATGTTCTTTACAGATGCTTGGGAATTTGCCTGGCAATCCATTTTACTCTTTAATGTTTTATTCCATCATTCCAGTACTTAGCAATTTTTTTTAAAAAAAAGGGTGAAATTCAATATAGCAACATCTCCCTAATACAACATTTAAAACCAGACATAAATCGTTGCAAGAATTTCATTAATATTTTCCTTCTTATACAGAATTTTTGATTAAAATTAAAATTTGGTGGATAGTATAACAGATATAATTTGATCTTCCAGTGTATACCAAGAGTTACTTTTAAAAGCTGAGTTCTGCATTAGCTTAGGTGATAAACTGAATATCCTTCATATATAATAAATAACAGGAAGTATTAAAAACATGAGAAATACCCTGCTAAATCAGCCAAGTTCTTTTTCTTATAGGCCTGCCATAATCTTTCTTCCTCAGGACTCTTCCATCTCTGCACACTTTTTAGTTGGAATTTGTGATGGGTAACCACAGTTGCGCACAATATTCCAAATACACTTGCATTATATATTTTTATAAAGGCTTTGGAATACTAACCCTTTGTTTTTGCTCCAGCTCCTAACAATGTTGTGGTATCATTGCTGAGCACTTAGAACAGGGGTGTCAAACTGCTGGCCCGCGGGCTGGATGCATCATAGCGAAACCACATCCACCCCATTGCCGGCAATGGCAAAAAAGGGGCAATATGTCGTGACACGTCACGTGACATTGCGAGTTTGACACATCTGACTTAGAATAGAACAATTAACCAGTGGAACAACCTGCCTCCAGAGGTGGTGAATGCTCCAACACTGGAGGTTTTTAAGAAGAGACTGGACAGCCATTTGCCTGAAATGGTATACGGTTTCCTGCCTGAGCAGGGGGTTGGACTAGATGACCTCCAAGGTCCCTTCCAACTTATTATTATTATTATTATTATTATTATTATTATTATTATTATTATTATTATTATTATTATTATTAAGAATCTGGAAGGCTCCAACTTTACCTCCATTGATGGTATTTTCTGACCCATAGATAGATGTGACTGGTGTACAATTCTGGCCATTGAAAAGGAATAACATGAGAAAAACACTTATAGTCGTCTCCTGGGCTTGTCGTACTAAGGTGTGCAACTTGAAAAACCAGACCCCTTTCTCTTTCTTCCAGTATCACAAGAGATAAATAGCATCAAAATGAATGTAAAAAACTCATTTTTGAACCTGCATTTAGTCATGTGCAAAGCATTCAGCAGCAAAGGAATAAAAACCTTAGAGCTGTTCCAAACACAAGCAGCATCGGAGAAGAACCTCCAACAGCAAACTATACAGGGCAATAAAACAACAACAACAACCTCTGAGCAGATCCCAAGGTGATGCTGATCTGCTCCAGCTGAATAAAACACATAAAATTGTTTTGAAACAATAAACATTACTGCAAAACACGAGAAATGTATTGAGACCATGCATTAGGCTGAAACATGCATTGTTAAATTAAATGTGTTTCTCTTAGCAAAAAGGAAAGAGGCATTTGCAAACTGGCTTTATGCTTGAGCCAGGGCATTTGGATGTAGATTGAAGTGAGTGAATGTGAATTGCAAAGAGATGCTTCTGGCTCTCAGAGGAAGTAGTCTCCATATTCACTACAAATCCTTTTGTAGACTTAAACTGGTCTTTTGGGCAGCTTTTGGGCAGATACATTTGGATGGTCCAAGAACTTTTCCCCTTTAGTCATTATCCATCTCTGTACATACAATTTCAGACAAATTGCTGGTTCCATCTGATACTGAGAGATTCCTGTCTATTCTCCAAATACTAACTGTTTTGTACTGGGTTCATTGCACAGGAATGAAGACGAGGCGAGTGAGTTCAGGTAAGATCATGGTTTATTGCTTTCAGGATCTAAATTAGAGAACAGGGCTGCAGATGCAGCAATTTATACCCTGGCCCCTAGGTGGCAGCCAATAGGTTTGAAGCAACCTATTGCCGCCCTAGGGGCAACCAATAGCAGCGCTGGAGACAGGTTGTCTGAGGAGCTGGGAGCGGTTAACTAGCTTCCCTGCTCAAACAGCCTTCCAGCAATTACCACGTGGTGTTCCCCCAACAAAGCAAGCCCAATACATTACACTAACCATTGATGAACATATTTAAAATCTCCACTATCAACACAATTAAAGTCATCAGATTCTTGATTAACCAATTTATTTTGTTATATTGTAAAAATATACAAACGTGCCCCTCTTTCATCTCCCTCTATTAAATGTTAAGTCTGAAAGCAAGCTATTTATTAGATTTGCTCCACTACCTTTTTTTACGTTTCTAATAAACTTTGAATTCTCTCCCCCACCCCTGTTTAGTTAAGCAAGCATTTATTTTGCAAAATGCATGCTGATATTTCTTTGTCAAGGATTATTCTGCTATATGCTTTGTAATTTTTCTTTAATAATATTTTCTACCAACTTAACATAACTTAACATAAAGTTAAGAGTTCTGAAATAAACTGGGTCACATCCCCTATATTAATTCCTTTTTATTCAAAAAGGACATCTCAATGGCTACTTTTCAGTATGTTGATCATAATGTCTTTAATAACAAACCTATTGAATTCTTTTTTTCCAGAAATCTTATTTTTAAAAAATTTGTGCTACTTTTTTTCTGATATCTTCCATTTTCTGAAAGAAGTTGTTTCATGCTTCATATTTTGCTTTAAAAAGCAGCATAATTTTTATTTCTAAAAATTTCTCCTTTGATGCTCTTCATTTCAAATGTAAAATATACGAGCTTTTAATAATAAAATGGCTTCTCTAATATTGTTCAACCACCTGTTAAAAACATATATTTGATAATTGGGAATATTTTGATGATACTTAAATGTTACTGAAAAAAACATCTGCTTACTGCACTTATATTTCTCTTCCTGATAAATTATGAACTGATTCGATAGGCCCCGTTTTATGACTTTTCTTACCACAGTGGTTAAGGGAAACACCGCACTTGTTAAATTAGTAGCATGGTTGTTAAGTGAATCTGGCTTTTCCATTGACTTTGCTCGTCAGAAGGTCACAAAAGAAGGACGCATGACCCTGGGACACTGCAATGGTCATAAATATGAACCAGTTGCCAAGCATCTGAATTCTGATCACGTGACCATGGGGATGCTGCAACGGTCATAAGTGTGAAAAACGGTCAGAAGTCACTTTTTTTCAATACTGTTGTAACTTCAAATCCAGTCACTAAATGGATGTCTGCAAGTTGAAGATTACCTTTAGGCCCTCTTCCTTGGATTTTGGTGCATTCTTTCTTGTGGAATATGAAAATTAATAAAACGTGAATAACCTTCATTAGAGATCAGTCATATTTCTGTGCATCCATTGAACTGTAAAAAAGGTAAAGGTTCCCCCGCACATGTGTGCTAGTCGTTTCTGACTCTAGGGGCTGGTGCTCATCTCCGTTTCAAAGCCGAAGAGCCAGCGCTTGTCCAAGGACGTCTCCGTGGTCATGTGGCCGGCATGACTGGATGCCAAAGGCGCACGGAACGCTGTTACCTTCCCACCGTAGTGGTCCCTATTTTTCTACTTGCATTTTTACGTGCTTTCGAACTGCTAGGTTGGCAGAAGCTGGGACGAGTAACAGGCGCTCACTCTGTTACGCGGCACTCGGGATTTGACCCACCAAACTGCCGACCATCTGATCAACAAGCTCAGCGTCCTAACCCACTGAGCCACCGCGTAGATAGCTTGTTTATTTGGGTGGTGGTGGTAAAGAGAGTATAAATAAGCTGCCTAAATTTCTCACAAGCCAGGTGGAAAAGCAAGTTGCTAAAGTAAGCTGCCTTTTTGTTTTTTAATAGTTTAATTGTTTTTTTATTTTTATCATCATAGAAATAATAAGATGCTGAGGAAATTTATCAGCTGAACCAACACTAGATACCACAATACTCCCCTGTTATGGTTGCAAAGGACCCACACAGCTATCTCTCTGGAAAGAGATTTATGTACCCAATGACACAAAAAAATTCATTCTTTCCTTTTATCTGGGGAGAGTAAGTATTCTTTTCTGGCAGGCCAAAATGCAATTTGTTATTCTAAAGCCATGTTTTAGCTGTCAGAGCTTCATGAAAATGCTTCGTTGGACCAAGAAAAACTAAGAGGCATCAGCATGAGAATTGGGACAATTGCCTTGCCGGTAGAATTAGCTCAGCTGAGAGCTCCTTTCATGTTTGAATAAGTATGCCAGGCGATAACTATCCTGCAGTTTAGAAGAAAAGAATTACAGCAATATGATGGGCAGGTGCTTTGCTTGATGACATGTTTAATGAAGCAGAGTGAATCAAAATCAATAGCACATTATGGGGGAGCATTTTGCCTAAAATTGGTGTCTGCCTGATAAACAAACAGTGTATACATATATTTACAGATAATTTATGTTTACTGCATATATAGTGACAATTTTTCTTAAGTGCAAAATTCTTTTTCAAGAGACCTAATTTCTGAATAACTTGCATAGGAAAGTTAATTCTCTGGAAATCTATTGTAATTTAATTTGGCTCTAATGCTTCAGTGATATTTTCTGCTCTGAATTTCCACTTTCATTTTCATTGAGTTATCTACATTAGTTCTTAGGAAAGAAATAAAAGGTAGGCGTGAGAAAGAATTACAGAATAACACAGTTGGAAAGGACCTTGGGGGTCTTCTAGCCCAACCCCCTGGTCAAGCAGGAGACCCTATACCAGGGGTAGGCAAACTCGGCTCTTTTATGACTCGTGGACTTCAACTCCCAAAATTCCTCAGTCAGCATAGCTGACTGAGGAATTCTGGGAGTTAAAGTCCACGAGTCATAAAAGAGCCGAGGTTGCCTACCCCTGCCCTATACCATTTCAGACAAATGGCTGTCCAGTCTTTTCTTAAAAACCTCCAGTGATGGAGCATCCAACAACTTCTGGACGCAAGCCATTCCACTGATTAATTGTTCTCACTGTCAAGAAATTTCTCCTTAATTCTAGGTTGGGACTCTCTTTGATAAACTTCCATCCTGTACAACGCCCTGAGTCCTTCGGGAGAAGGGCGGTATAGAAATATTAATAAATTAAATTAAATTAAATTAAATCCATTATGCCTTGTCCTGCCCTGAGGTGCTTTGGAGAATAGGTTGTCCCCCTCCTCTCTTTGACATCCTCTCAAATATTGGAAGATACTATCGTGTCACCCCAATCCTTCTCTTTGTTAGGTTAGGTTAGATATATCCATTTCCTGCAACCATCCATTATATGTTTTAGCCTCCAACCCTCTAATCATCTTTGTTGCTCTTTTCTGTATTCTTTCCAGAGTTTTAACATTTTTTTTATGGTGACCAAAACTGGATGCAGTATTCCACGTGTGGACTTATCAAAGTGTCATGAGATATGATTTTGATTGTATCCCTCTGTTGATGCAAGCTAGGACCTCACTGGCTTTTTTCCAGCAGCTGCTGGTTTATATTTAAGTTGTTGTCCACTAGGACTCCTAGCTCCCTCTTGCAGTTGCTGCTGTTGAGCTTGGTGTCAAGTGGTCTATACCTATGCATTTGGTTATTCTTGCCTAAGTGTAAAACCTTACTTTTCTTACCACTGAATTGCATTTTGTTGGAGCATTTGTAGAATAAAAATCAGTGTAATCTTGCTTACTACATTTCTCATATGAGATGTTCACACAAAGTATCATAAGGTTAAGAATTATTCCCTATTTCATTTCTCAGTAAAATACAGTATGTTTTGCTTGGGATGCCAAATGTTCTTGCTTTTTCACACACACACACACACACACACACACACACACACACACACATGTTTTAAATGTTTGTAAAGCATTCAGAATACACTTGCTTAGTCCCAGACACGGGACAAATCTTATTTCCTGTTTCAGCCTGGCTCAAGGCCATCTACAGGCAGTGGCCTAGGGGTTAAAACAACTTCTTAAGACGCAGTCGGCCCAGGTTCGAATCTCAGAAGGGTATGGCTGACAGATGAGAACAAATAAGTTTGAAATGATCATATCGGTCTCCCTTTATTCTTTGTTAGCAAGCCAAAAAATTTACACACACACACACACACACACACACACACACATGCTAAACAGGCAAGACAGGGCCTATTACTTCTGTTGAGAACTTCCGTACCAAACATTCCTAATGTACTATAATACTCCATAAATGTGTTTATTTGTTTATAAAACTTATAGGCTGCCCGTATTACCCCAAGGTGACTCTCGGCAGCTTACAATCATTTTTTTTTTGAGATTAGGTTTTTGAAATTATGTTATCTTCTGACAATGTTTAGCCTGGTAGAATAGTGGGGTTTGCTTACATTCATGTTCCTTTGTTACAAAAAATATCTAAGGAATCATTGCAGGTCCCTATAATTAGGATTATAGCATCACATTGCACCATGAGTTATCCACAAACGTGCCCTCATAAATCACATAAGGACAGAAACAAACCAACATTGGCTTGTCCAGTTTCTAAAGTTTTCACCCCTTATCATCCTTGCAAACTGGAGGCTGTTTTTCCTTCCTACCTTAGCAACAGATGAAACACACGTCCCAGTGGGTCCATCCTACAGTATGTTTGGGAACGGTGATGCCCCCCTTTATTGGAGAGGTCGACCACTAAAAGAGAGCCTTCCCCACTCTTTTTTAATTGCTCTGGCTCAAAGCAATACCTTACTACTGGAGCCCTAAGCCTGCTCTTTTGAAATTCTGACTGCATTTGCTGCTGAGGACAAAACAAATCCAATGGCAATGCTAATCTGTAACAAAGGGGAGAAGATCCTCTCAAGCTCCTCTGTTAGTAGGCCTTTGCTAATAGCTTCCAAAATCAATCTTCCCTTGCAATGTCTCATTAAGAAAACTCTTTGTATATATACCTCACTTGCCAAATGCCACAAATACCTGTGAAGCCACAGACTCTGAGTATGGATGGGAGGAGCTAGAAGCATATTGTTTTTTTCCCCTCAGAAATAAGATAGGAGGGATATTTGATAATAGCACTTAGCAATTGTACTTAGACATATACTGCTTCATAGTGCTTTACAGCCCTCTCTAAGTGGTTTACAAAAAACTGCCTATTGCTCCCAACAATCTGGGTCCTCATTTTACCAACCTCGAAAGGATGGAAGGATGAGTCAACCTTGAACCCCATCAGGATCGAACTTCTGGCTATGGGCAGAGTTAGCCTGCAATATTGCATTCTAACCACTGTGCCACCACCAGAGCTCTTAATTCACAGAGCGCTGAAAGCTTTTAAGGTGCTGGGCAGATTATATATTTAGCAATTGACAAATTTAAAACAAAAAGAGCAAGGAATAATTGACAAGCATTCTTTGCCCTCCATTCATGATTAGCTCTGGCTGAGCAATGAAGAGGTGAAGCTTTCATCCCATGGCTGCCATTGCCGTCTTGACTTTTTGGACTCCCACCCCACACCTATCCCTGCTCTCTTGGTAATGATAGGTGCCCTCCCCTTTGATATTTTTCTTTTTAAAAAAATACTTTAAAATAAAAATAGTTAAATGTATTAGAATTTGATACGCTGAAACATCCTGAGCTCCCATCATTACAGGTAGTGCTTGAATTACAATCACACATTTAGTGACCGCTCCAACTGAAAAAAGTGACTTCTGACCGTTTTTCACACTTATGACTGTTGCAATATCCCCATGGTTAGATGATCAAAATCTGGACGCTTGGCAACTGGCTCATATTTATGACAATTGCCGTGTCCCAGGGTCATGTGATCACCTTTTGCGACCTTCTGACAAGCAAAGTCAACAGAGAAGACAGTTACTAACAACTGCAATAATTCACCTAACAACCGTGGCAAGAAAAGTCGTAAAACTTTGTCACTGACAAAAGTTTCACTTAGCAACAGAAATTTGGGGCTCAGTTGTGGCCATAGGTCAAGGGCTACCTGTATGCTCGAGTAATGGGAGGCAGTCTCCACAACTGACTACTGCAGAGGCATCTCTATGAGAGATCAAAACATCCGAGATGGCATAATATTCACTGTATGAGTAAAGTCAGGCCTCTTTACATCTTCTGGCAAATTAAACTTTTGTAATTGGCCACAGTAGCTATGGCAGTCATTTGTGACTCAGCCATCTTTCACAGCAGCTTTTTAAAAAAAATAAAAATAAAAAATCTCTTTTTCTGATTAACATTGTTCCAGATTAGTCATGGTTACCAAGAGAGTATATAGTTAGGGCCGGAAAGAAAGAAGACTTAAACAAAGAACTGATCTTCCATTTTTTATTGAGATATGAGATAACCCTCCTTCTGATTTGATTTTTAAAGCCCATTCATCTAGTCATTCATGAACTTACTTAGCCTTGCAAAGTCATGTATTGGAAGTGCACAGAAAGATCCATCTCGCATACCTTACTGCCTCCTCTACATATTTTATGTTTGTACACCTTTTCTGTACTTGTCCATTCATCCTCCATTTACATAAAAAGTGATTATAAAAACCATTTGCATATCCTAGTTTTTCAATTTGCAGAAGTCTGTGACATTGGAAGTTGTACCTTGGAATTTTGAAACTTAGATCAGTGTCAGCTGAAGACTAGAATATCCAATGTAATTTAAAACACAGCAAAATCCTATTCAAAACAGCCAACTGAATTTAAATTAAAATTTTCTGTGTGATGCGCTATGACAGATCTAGTTTAGAATTAGCAGACATCCATTGGGTAAGCCCTCTCTCATTTTCTCTTGCTCACTCTTTCTGCCAGACATGGCTTCTGGCATCTCTTCATCAGTATAAGCAGATGACACTAACTTTCTTTGACTTCATGATTCATGCTACTTTTACAAAGTCTCTGCTGTCTGTTACCCATTAATCCCTACATGGAAATTTTACCATGCACATGTTACTGACTTGTAAAATTGAGCTGAGTTTCCAATTCTGAGCCTTGGGTTGCTTAACCATAGCTTGCAAACCATAATGGCTGGGTTCACACATTTACATTTACTCAGGGCTTTTTTTCTCATAGAACGCTCAGAACGGAGTTCCGGCACCTTTTTTGGATGGAACATTGTAGAGTAGGCAAGGCAGGTTGTATGACATGTGTGAGTTCCGGCACCTTTTTCTTTTACAAAAAAAGCACTGCATTTACTGTTGTGAGCTCCCCAGAGTTGTGTTTCATACAATGGGTGGCTATATAAATCTAATAATTAAATAGGGTAAGCTAAAACCAAAGACATCAGATTATATTTTTGCAAATGGGTGAACCAAGTCTAATTGGAATGACTTGCCTCCAGAAGTTGTGGGTGCTCCAACACTGAAGGTTTTTATTAGGAGATTGGACAGCCATTTGTCTGAAATGGTATAGGTTTTCCTGCTTGAGCAGAGGGTTTTAGTAGAAAACCTCCAAGGTCCCTTCCAAATCTGTTATTCTGTTATTCTGAGTCCCTCTCTTTAGGTCTGCTGTTTATAGCATGAAAAAAAATAAATCATCTGAAGGCATTTTGATTGTGAAGGAAACATTTGAAGCAGAAGTTACTTTTCAATAGTATACTGAATGACATACACAGGACTGTTACAGTCCTTACAAATCCTGGGTAATACTCAGCATAAAGCAGACATTAACTAAACACTGAAAAGTACCTTAAAATAATACCTGCTGTTATTAATTCATTGCCCTTCAGCTAGAGAATGGCAATGGCATTTGTAATTCAGCACTTGTCATATTCTAAAAATCAAAACAAGCAACAGATGAAATCTAAAAGCAATTAACCAGAGAAACTGGAGGATAACATTTGGGGATTATATATTAAGACAGATAGATTCACCCTCCCCTTTTGATACCATAATATTATGTGTAGCCAGAAAAGGGTAATAACATGTATTCTGGGCAGTCATTTGAGAATATTTGGAATATCTATGTGTTGTGGTCATTCTTATAAAATGTAGAAGTAGCTTTCCTAATAGTTGGGGGAAGTTTAAAATGTATTTACTAGAAGGCAAGCTAATTTACCTCTGGCAATCAGACTCACTTCCAATTAAAGAACTGAGCTACACAAAGAAATATTGGAAAGAGATTGATCAGGATTCTGTCTGTTTTAACTATCTCTGTATAAAAACACTCGAGAAACAGAGCGGACAAGACCAAATTACTTGGGAGGGGAGGGAAGGGGGGAAATGGGGAGAGAAACCAGGAAAAGAAAGAGTTTGAAAATGGGACAGATCAAGCTGGAGGCTGCTGGAATAATAATAAAAAACCACCAAAAAAATTGGGAGTCTGTATTTTGGCTTTTACTCAATGAGCAAGTGACAGATGAGCCTTGAAAAGTCTTTGCACTGATCCATCTGATGTGCTGGTGCTTTACTGGATTGGAAGACCAGTCATATCTTAGATTACTATCACATTTCACATGGGTTACCCTTGAAGACCACATGAATGCACAAATACTTATGGATATATCCAATTTCACCCATTTAACATCTGTATTTCACAAGCTCCGCTGGTTACCAGTAAGCTTCTGCCACTGAAGATGTTCATTGTCATTAGAAGCCCTTCATTGTCTAGGTCTAGGACCTGGATACTTACTGAATCATCTTCACTAGTTTTTCCTGGCCATCTGGTAAGGCTTGACTGGCTGACTCACACCAGGTCCCATCAATAAAACTGTATCATTTTTTGGAGAAAAGCAATCTTGGTGGCTATGTCTGCCCTTGAAATAGCATTCCATCTGAAGTCCATGTGCCTCAACCTTGCTGTGCTTCCACAAAGCCTTAAAGTCCTTACTATTTTAAGTGGCCCCAGGATAGAGTGAGCTCTGATCCTGCTCCGTTCTTTCTGTCAATAGAGAGCAACAAACTGAAAATGACACACAATTAGGCTATTTTTTAAATAAATAAATGAATACATAAAGAATTGCTTCTCTTTTGTTTCAGTTTGTGTGTGTGTGTGTGTGTGTGTGTGTGTGTGTGTGAGAGAGAGAGAGAGAGAGAGAGAGAGAGAGAGAGAGAGAGAGAGAGAGAGAGAGAGAGAGAGAGAGAGAGAGAGAGAGAGCAGCAGAGTCAAGTCAGGCATTTTCTGATCTTTTGACATCCTGGGCCCAAAAGGTTCCTCTTGTCTTACATCATAGTTTTTCCAGAGTTAACAAAGACATACTCCAAACACAACACCTGGTGAGATCTGTTAGAATGATTGCTGACTCTCATTGTTTACCTTGTTTCACTGCTTGAGCCTTTATTTGATTACTCCTTTTTCTTTTAATGAGGAATGGAGAGACCAGTGACATTCTGTTATCATTCGGTTTCTTGGGTAAAATGTTCTTTCCTAGATGATTGATCTCTGTTCCCATCTTAAAGGCAATGGAAAGGAGATGGAGAGGTGGGATACAGCACACAGTGGTTGCTTAATTAAATAAGTAGAACTACTGGAATGCTTTGGACTCCTCAGTGGAAACACTGAAGCTATTTTCTTAAATCCTCTTGCCACTTAGGAAATACGATTGGGTTTTTTCTCTTTAGGAGGTATAGATTGTACATCACAGAATCACAAACAGTTGTGATTTTTCTTGCTGAACTATTAGGATGGCTGTATTACACTTTTTTGGATGGCAGAGTTAATCTAATTATAGGGATGTCTCTGAAGGAGAAGGGGAGTGAGACGGCAAGAGAGAACACGTGTCGCATGAGTCTGCATATGGGAAACTGAGAAGTTAAGCTTCCAGATACTACTATGCATGTAAAGAGAATTGTAAAGAGTAAAGAAGGACAGTAGACAGAGGTCACCCAGTGTACAGTTGAACTCTGCCTTCTTTTCTCATAGGGCCGTTTTCTCCAAATCAGGTGGGAAATGCCTTTGAAAAGAGAGGAAAGAAGTAAAAAAAAGGTACAATACCTCCAGGTATTTCAATTTCATTCCAATAAAAATTCAGTTTTATTGTCCAAGGTATATCTGTACATTTCTGGTATGCCAGCCCCTAGAAATTTACAAAGCTAAATTGTTAAATTGTATTAAACAAAATTAATTTTAATGAAGACAGCATGCAAAACATAGTAATGTAATAAGAGGTGATGTAATACATAAGATCCAATCCATCCATCATAGAAAATCATTTAAAAGGGCTAAGATTAAAAAAATGAAATCTTTGCTTAAATATACAGTAGTATTTTTCTTAAAATCAACCAGTGAGGGCAAAGATCTACACTCTTGAGAGAGGAAAAAAAATTCCATAACACTGGTACAGTACTGCCATCCAGAAAGTCCTAACTGGCTTGGTTCCAGATAAAAAGTGCACTAGAGGAAGCCTTAAAAAGTGTCTAGGAGATCCTTAACTGTTGTCTTCCGCTGGATGGGCATTTTGTGACTGAACACACTCCTCAGGCTGGCACTTTATGAAGGGGCAAGCCCCCTAGAGTTGTGTGTGAAAGAGTATAATGATGTGATCCCCAAATGCCAATTGTATTCAGTAAAACAGAAGAAAAGCAATCCTTGAAGCTCAGAACTCAATCTACTTAGGGACAAAACATATTCCTTTTAATAATAATTTTAAAACCTCAACCAACTTAATATTGTTAAGTCAGCAACAATGACACACCTATCCTTTTCAGTGATCCTGCAGTATTGCTGCCATGTTCTTTGAAAACTTTAGTTCCTGCCATAACACTTTCATGTCCTTCCTTCCTTCCTTCCTTCCTTCCTTCCTTCCTTCCTTCCTTCCTTCCTTCCTTCCTTCCTTCCCTCACTCTCTTCCCCCCCCATGATGGACACAACATGAAGAAAAGTTCTGAGAATGGTAAACATGACACATCTTATGCTCCTGGAATCCATAACCGTTCTCAAAAGTTGTTTAAATGCACTTGACACACTGCATGGTGCTTTTATTTAAAAATTAATTATCCTTACAAAATGGAGATAGTAATATAATTTCTGCTCTATTCACCATTTGCCTGGTCCATTGATATATTTAGCAATGCACAGTAGGACAAAGCCACCAATGTATTGGGCTGCATCAATTGTGATTACTCATTCAGCAGCAAGTGTTTCTCTCTCCCCATCTGAGTGAATATCTTTGAAAAAAACTGATTTAGATTTCATCCTAAACCACTGTTTTAGTTATTCTATACAATTCCATGCTGAGCTATTTGCAGAGCCAAAACATTTTCAGTCACACAACTAATGAAAAGTACTTCAACATGACAGCAAATTGTCCGAGGCTTTGAAAATCATGTTGTGTACAAATTCCATTTGCAATGAAAGATCAAACATTACCAGAGCCGGTATGGTCTAATGGTTAAGACATCAGGCTAGAAACCAAGAAACTGGGAATTCAAGTCCTGCCTTAGCCACAAAAGCCAGCTGGGTGATCTTGGGCCAGGCACTCTCTCTCAGTCCAAATCATCTCACGGGTTAGTTGTTCTGGGATAAATAGGATGAGGAAGGAGCATGAGCTATCAATACAGGGGAATATTTGTAGGTCAGGATTAAAATGAGAGGTCCAGGCTTCTGGTTCCGGAATTTTGGTGCTCCCAAACGTGCAAGGGATTCATTCCTCGTGTCACCTGGATTTCTTCATTGGGGGGCCCCTGTAAAGAGGTTGAAAGTTGCCCTGGAGGGGTGATGTGCGGGGGAAAGGTCTCTCCAGTTGGTGGTAGAAGGGCGGCGGCCCTCCTGTAGGCTTGGAGCTACTCTCCGAACTGAAGAAGAAAGGATCAGCCACTCCCATGGCCCATCATTTAGCAAAGCACTTGAAAACTGGGTGAGAATTGCCTTCTTGTTTTCCTAATTGTCTACTTTCCCTGTCAAAAGCGTCTTGAATTTGCTTCCCCCTGTGAGGAGAGAGGGAAGGGATTTTTTCCCCCACCCTCCTTAAGAGCGGCCTTTGTCTACATTGGGAGAGAAAAGAAACAGCCTTCTACTAAGTTCTACTAAGTTATACTGATTTATTGGATTTACTGCCTTTCTAATTTTGGCCCAAAGTTCTTATATTTACAGAAATGGACTATTTTACCTATTAGTCTAAAAAAGGGGACAAAAAGAAATAAATAAAAAGATACTGTCTTTTGAAGTACTCTGAGGATATCTAGTGAATATTATTGGCAAACAAGCTTGCTTACATTTTGGACTGACCTTGTCATTAAGATAAAAACCTGAAACAGCTGGAGATGAATTTGGCTTAGACTTGTAGAGATGGACTCTTACTGATTTTTGTTTGAAAAATAGCCTCCACCAAGGACTATTTATAATTATTACAAAATGGAGAAGGAACAGCCATGAACCTTGCTTGATTATAACCTCATACTTGAAACAATCTACAGAGTCACTGAGATGTCTATCTCCAGACTTAATAATTTACATGCCAACCTTAAGTCACAAATTGAAACCCAGACTGCAACTAAAGAATTTACACTTCAGAATATAATAAAATTAGAAGATATTACTATTCAGACAGAAGAATATAAGCAACAACTATCCAAAAAACTGACAACTTTAAAAGTAAAAGGAACTATCACTATGGCAAATAACCTTAAGGACCAACAACATACTATGGGAAAACTTAATGCACAAGATAGTGATGTTAACATAGAGGACATGGAAGATCAACAAAGACAGTTTCCTGAAAGCCTGGATAGCCAAGCATTAATTACAAAATTGGATAAGACTCTCTATTTAAAGCAGATGAACCCAGACGGAAGGGGAATCCAGACCGAACTGAAGATAAAGTTTTTACAGCAAATACAGAGACTAGAACTAACAGGGCAACAACATAATGATTACAAATGGTTTGGTTTTTGTGGACCACTGATGGCTAGATGGCCTCCTTTGATTCAAATAATATGTATTGGAGTGAAGGGAGACCCATCTGGCAATTCAAAGGCCTTGGTCTGGAAACCTGATTGGCAAAAAAAGAAAGCCCGAGTTAGATTTAAAAAGTGAGTTCTTAGAGAACCATTAAAGGTTATCCTTTTAGTAATCAGTGATCTATCAGGATCTAAAATAGAAAATGTTTATGAGATAGAACTAGAATGTGTTTATGTATTTATTAGGCTTATTTTAGACATTATAATTTGTGCACTGACATAATGGAAATTTGGTTTATAGATCCCACATTTGATGTTAAAAGACGTTTGATTATTCTATTCAAGAATTAAGAATTAGCTAAAATTTAAAACAGAATCTGGTTGTGTATAAATAGTTCTAAATTGGTAAACATAGGCTGTGGTCCTGTCAGTAACGTGTGATGTATTAGGATGTGAAACAGATGATATTTACTAGGTAGAACATAGCTACTCAGCCACTGTGTACACGTTAGATGCTATAGTTTTTGCTGTAATGAAATGAGGGAAATTTGGGTTGTGAATATTGTTTGGGATGTTAAAGGCTAAATTTGAATAATATAATTAAAATTAAAATTAGGTAAACTTTAATAACAGGACATAGATACATCTCAATGAAATTGAATTGACAAATTTTTCAACTGAGCATGCTACTTCTAGAAATGTATTAAACTGGTTGTATGAAATGTTAAGAGAAATTGAGAAGGATGTTTTGATAATGTAACCTGAATTATGTACTGAAAACTCTGTTACTGAATCTCTGATTATCCAGCCATCATGATGCTTTTTAAATATGTAGATTTTAACTGAAAAACCAATAAAACTTGTTTTTTAAAAAAAAAATCAGAGGTCCTTAGTACTCTCTGAGCTTTTTTTATATAAACAGCTGTTTTTATATAAACAGTAAACAGTCCAACCAACTGCCACTGGAGCAATAGAACTTACAAGACCACTCCTATTAACATTGACAAGGCAACCATTAGCAGTGATGATATTACCTAGTTTGGTAATGAAATGTCTACAAAAAAACAGCCAAGCTCAGAGAGCACTAAGGTCCCCTGAACATTAGATATGTTTGCTGCCTTGAGTTGTTTATAAAAGTAATAAAGGCAGGATGTAAATTAAATAAACAAATAAGCAAACATATTGGACTATATCAACAATTGCAATTATAACAGTTTCCACATTATGGAGAAATCAGAACAAAACTAGAGAAAGATCAGGGAAAGGTGACTGGATTTTCTTCACAATTCTACATTATTTTCTATATTGCAATAAACTGACCTAGAAAATGATATTTTTCAGTACTCTCTCATGAATACTTTGTATTCTGCACTCTTTATTTTTATTGTTACTTTTGAAGACCCCATATTTTAAAGTTGCCAAGTTTGAGAAACACTGTTTTAGATTGTTTAATGATGAGATTGGTATCTGAATTTTATTTTTGTTTTTGTCAGAAGAATATTATAACTTAAACGAACAAGTAATAAACTGTTTTAGGGACTCTTTCAAATGTCTTTCTTCAAGTCTGTAGCTCAAGTTTGAGAAAGGACAGGAAACATCTGAAATATTTTCTTCCAAATTTTCTAAAGGGACACTGTGGGAGAAGAGCAGGCAGAACTGGAGGGTAGAGTTAAATGCACCATCAGTTTAAAGTCCTTGTGTTATCACAAGAGATCCAAGTCCAGCTCCCTTTGAATTCTGTTGACCCCTCTCTAGCACCAATTTAATGCCGATTGTTAGTTGACCAGATTCTTGTGTACAGGCTTGAATAAAACTTCTACGCTGCAACGTTACAAATGATCCTGATTCTTTGCACCTAATAAACACCTTATAACATTTGGAGTTTCTTTCTGCCAGATTGTTTGGGAATGAATTCAGAAAAATATTTCAAGCACTAATTGAAATGCTGGCCCTCTGGATAACTGCTGAATATGAAAATATTATTTTTGGCTTTTTCAGGAAAAATCTCTCCAGGAGATACTAAATTTCTTATCAAGCCCTTCTCCTGCGCCATTCCTTGAAGAATGCATTATTTTTGAAATACACCTTTCCATATATACACCACTCTGAGAGCTATTCTGTCCCCTCCCCAATCTCTAACGACAAAGAAAATCTCCCCTTCCTGTCACCATCCCTTCACTATGAAATTATGTCAGATCTTGCCTAGCTGGAAACTGCCTTCAGGAAAGACGTTGGCATGTAAACATTCAACATAGAGGCTGTTGTACCTTCTGTCCCTCTAGTTGCAAATGACAATCTGCCCAATTCTCTCTGGCTACTGAAATGGCTTCTAGACCAGATCACAGATTTTCTTAAGCCAGATTATGCTTTAGTTTGCATGTGAATGAGGCCATAGTAATCAGTCTTTTTACCTCACTCACTAAACAAGCTGGGAACTGCTTTTAAGCACAAGAGAAAGGAAAAGCAAGAGAAATACATACTGAAAAGGCTTGCTAGAACTGATAGAGGTGATCATTGTTGTTTTTTTATGGAAACCCAAGAGAAAAATCTGGACAATGTCTCAAAATTCAGAGAGAAATAATGTACTGTATACTAATAGGTAAATGTTGATTTCCCTCAAATTCAGAAGTACAGATATCTCTTCCTTTGTCAGGGCCTTGAAGAGTTTCAGAAAGAAAAGCTACCTATAGGTTTGACACTTTGCTAAGATGTGTTTGGAGCAACCAATTTGCAATATCATTTTCTCCACTTTCTCTCCCGCCTTCTGGTAAACTCCTCCAGGATCTGACATATGCTGGCTTGGAAGATAGTTAGAAGAAAATGAATGAGACTGAAATGGCTAATGAATGACTAATAAAGGAATGTGTGGCATTCAGAAGTAATATTTGGCTTTGTTAGATGAGTGAATCGAATTGAGCCACTCATGGAGAAGATGACTTCTTTTTCCTTGTTCCCATCCAGCTTAGTTTTTTTCTGCCATCTCTTTTCCTTTGTTGTCTTGCGTCTTTTTAAAAATCTTCCTTGTTTTCAAGGAAACATTAGTACAGAGAAAAGTCACAAAGATGATTAGGAGACTGGAGGCTAAAACACATAAAAAACGGTTGCTGGAATTGGGTACGTCTAGTTTAATGAAGAGAAGGGTGAGGGGTGACATGATAGCAGTGTTCCAATATCTCAGGGGTTGCCACAAAGAAGAGGGAGCCAAGCTATTCTCCAAAGTGCCTGGAGGCAGGACAAGAAGCAATGGATGGAAACTAGTCAAGGAGAGAAGCAACCTAGAACTAAGGAGAAACTTCCTGACAGAACAATTAACCAGCGGAACAACCTGCCTCCAGAAGTTGTAAATGCTCCAACACTGGAAGTTTTTAAGAAGAGACTGGACAACCATTTGTCTGAAAAATAACAACAACAATAACAATAACAACATCAACAATAAAAAAGTTGAAAGGGACTTTAGAGGTCATCTAGTCCAAACCCCTGCTCAGCCAGGAAACCTTATACCATTTCAGACAAATGGCTGTCCAGTCTCTTAAAAACTTCCAGTGTTGGAGCATTCACCGCTTCTGGAGGCAGGTTGTTCCACTGGTTAATTGTTCTAACTGTCAGGAAGTTTCTCCTTAGTTCTATGTTGCTTCTCTCCTTGATTAGTTTCCATCCGTTGCTTCTTGTCCTGCCTTTAGGCGCTTTGGAGAATAACTTGAGTCCCTCCTCTTTGTGGCAGCCCCTGAGATATTGGAACACTGCTATCATGTCCCCCCCTCATCCTTCTCTTCATTAAACTAGACATACCCAATTCCAGCAACCATTCCTTATATGTTTTAGCCTCCAGTCCCCTAATCATCTTTGTTGCTCTTCTCTGTACTCTTTCTAGAGCCTCAACATCTTTTTTACATCGTGGTGACCAAAACTGGATGCAGTATTCTAAGTATGGCCTTACCAAGGCATTGTAAAGTGGTATTAATACTTCACGTGATCTTGATTGTATCCCTCTGTTAATGCAGCCTAGCACTGTGTTGGCTTTTTTGTCAGCTGCAGCAGCACACTGCTGGCTCATATTTAAGTGATTGTCCACTAGGACTCCAGGATCCCTCTCACAGTTACTACTATTGAGCATGGTATACTATAGGGTTTCCTACCTGTGCAAGGGGTTAGACTAGAAGACCTCCAAGGTCCCTTCCAACTCTGTCATTCTATTCTATTCAAATGTTTTTAACAATTTGTAAACTGCCCAAGCCTCACTAGCAGTCAGGTAGCATATAAATTATTATTAATATTACTGAAAGAAGAAGAACAAAACATTCACAGCGAGCTGAATTGACTCTGGATGGTGACAAGAGAAGATTTAATTAGGAACCTGCTGCCCAGTAAACAAAATTGTTTTTATTCACAGACCATATCTCTGAGACAGGATAGCTGACATGCTGACCTCATAAGAATGGATAAATAACGAGAAGATCACCCAAATGGGTTTATCAAAAATCATTCTAATGTCATGTTGTCATTTACGCTATGTTTGCCTTTTCCTTTGTCTTGTCTTTGAAATGTAATAGGCCAAAGTTAAATAAGCTGCACTTCTGTGTGTGCTTTGGGTTGCTCAGCAAGCTGTCAGTGCTTTGCTGGGAATCAGGTATATGCTGCATCGTACGCACACTAATAAATTTATGTGTATCTTCAAGGCAATTTGGTTGCTGGATATGGGGAACTGTCTGGGAGCATGCTAGGTACAAACTAAACCAGAGATTACTCACAGTAATTTTCCAACAGTCAGGACTTCTGTTGATGGGCCAAGAGCTCAAAGGGCTTCTTCATTTTGAAGCGGCTAAAATTCAGAGGTAGATTGAATCAAATCAGATTAGATTTTGTGGAAATATTAATTCATTTGGGAAAAGATACTATTGAGAATTTTGACAGTTTTCAAAAGCCATTCTGTTCTCACTGAGAACATTCCTCATTCAGATCAGCTATTTTAGTGAAAATAACCAGAACTATGCTTGACTTTAATTCAAAGGGAATGAGAAAAGCTTTACAACATGCTGAATTCTAACTCTGAAATCCTTGCAAGTCTTGGCCTTGGGGTTAATTGCTGACCCGACAGTTGCAGGAGTGAGGCATAATTTGAAAATGATTTTTGAATCTCTAGCCTTGGATATATAATTATGAAGTTTTAATTTTTAATCACTACAGAACAAACTTTTTTATTATTTCATCATGAAATTATAACCATTGGCATTTACTAAAAGAGATTTTTTTGGCCAGAGGACACAGTATAGGTCAGCCTAGGCCAGGGGTCTTCAAACTTGGCCCTTTTTATCACTCGTGGACTTCAACTCCCAGAATTCCTCAGCCAGCATGCCTGGCTGAGGAATTCTGGGAGTTGAAGTCCACAACTGATAAAAGGGCCAAGTTTGAAGACCCCCTGGCCTAGGCACTAACACCAGTTGTCTCTGTTATTATTTCTCTCATTTGCCACTTTCTGCACAGTTACAGACTCATTTGGGCTTCCAATTAGCTCAAAGACCAATTACATCTGGATCTGTGATCCTAGCTCTCAATTTTACCTAGCAAAGGCTCATTTTTGAGTGCAAAGGTTAAATAATGCAGTGAACAGCTGAGCCTGTGGAGTTGAAGACTAAAGATCCTGCTGAGTTTTTGCAGAGTTTTGGAGTATTGGCTTAATATTTTCTGGCTCAATAAAATGCTTTATACGGTGATACCTCTAACAACTTTTTCTCTGTGAGAAAGGGATCTTACCACCCATGCTGTCTTTCTGACAATTTAAAGATAAAAAGGAGTCTATAATGCAGACGTTTGGCCATAAAGTCTAAGATATGTATGGATATAAGAGTCAGCTATTCTTTCCCATACACCTGAAAGCAGGTGAACAACTGGTTCTCTGTGTGGATACCGCTTCCGGAAGTTCATTCTGGGCCTGGACAACAAAAAATTAGCTACTGGTTCTGCCGAAGTGGTGCAAACCGGCTGAATCCCATCACTGCCTGAAAGTCATATTAATCTCACAAGAGATAAACAACATCGGAGCGTTTTTTTGGTTTTTTTTGGGGGGGGGGATAATTTCCATTTATAACTTTAAATATTAAAATGCATATATATTCCATGTTAGAAAATGCATTGTAGGATGTCTTGTAGGACAAATTCTTGGAATTTAATCTGAAGGACTAACTGCCATGAGTTTTAACAAAAAGCTCAGCAGAAGCAATCAAGTGCCTTGAATCAATAGATGCATTGGTCCCCTAGTTGGGAGATCTGTCACTGCAACCTTACAATAAAGGTAGTATTAACACTCATGGTTTTGGTTTCCCATCTGGATTACCTCAAAGGCTGACATCAACCTTGCTAGTCTAAAAGCACTCTCCCTCATCCCCTGCCTTCACTTTCCAGAGAACTAGAGAGAGTCCCGTCTAATATGCTTTCTGCACCCCCATTCCTGCTTTAGACTCTGACTTCTCTTATCAGATCATTGTCTAAGTTGCAGCTATTCATCCCGTCTCCCAAAGTTATTCTCCCAAACCATTACAGGAGACCTGCCTGAGGTTACAAAATGCTAACGCCATGAGTGAAAGTGTTAATCACAAAAATGGAAACGACCTGCTAGGAGCGCATTAGACAGGTAGGAGCTGTTAAAATCTAGTGCTAGAAAACCAAGGTAATAGATGAGCAAAAGTAACAATTTGATTATGGATACTCAGGGTGTGCTTAAGAGGGAAAAGGAAGATTTTATTGTATAGAGAAGGATGATTTCATTGTAACCACCCTTCGTTATTTTTAATAGAAAGAAAATAGGAGCTATTAAATGGCTATTAATAGGCTGTAATTATAATTTAACGAATGAAACAGAAGCATTGATTTGTGTAATTCTATAAAGAGGGCTTGTAACCTCACTCCTTTTCGTTCATTGGACTCTATTACTGTAATCTATCAGTTCATGCTTCAATGTGATTGTGTCCTTGTCTCTAGTTCAAATGTACCCTGAGGGGAAAAACTATGCTTCAGCCCAAGACTTTGGTAATACAACACTGCAACTTAATTAAAAGAAAATAAGAAAAACCTCAAAAGAAAGAAAATGTAATGTTTGATCATAAGATGCCCCTAGTCTGCTACAAATAACAAAAGCCCACTGTAAAGAGATTGGGGCAGGATTTAAATTATTATAGATCCCAAGAAGATTATAAATAAAATTAATATCTTTGTGCCCAACCTGAAGAAAGTATAAAGGCTGAAATTACATGGTTTGTGAGATGCCTCAAGGTTTGATGGTCTTGTCCTTCCTGTTTAAACATCTAAATGGAATCGCTAGGTGAGGTTACCCACTGACATAGATTAGTTATCATCAGTATTTTCATGATACTCAGTTAAGACTGGTTTTTTCCCTCTCAAACTTCAGAATAGGACACTATGGTTAGTGGTGTGTGGGAATGGCCTTGGGAGACGAGAGGAAGAATGGCAAATTGAACAACCGGCGAATTTCTCACTTGGGGAGCATTTCAGAAAGGGCCTTCTCTACTTTTCGGACAGTAAAAGGAAAGGAGGGAAGATGTACTTTCAGTGTTGCAAGATTCTGCTAATGTCACCTCACAAAAAAGATAGAGTTAGTACTCTTGCCTGTGCTTCTTCTCTGGACTACCTCAAAGGGCTAATATCATCACCCATCTATTGGCAAGCCCATTTTGATTAGACAGTGTCTGCTTCCTGGTTATGCTTACTGTCAGGCATAATTTCTTTTAGGCATCTGCTTGCATTGGGGGGGGGGTTTCCTTATAAACCAAATAAATAAAAAATAGACTTTGTGACTTTATTTTCATTTAGCACCATGAAGAAATCAAATTACAGGCACTCCTCATGTGACCATTTGAAGTTAGAATGGTGCTGAATGAAGGGACTTATGACCGGTGCCTTGAAGTTCCGGCCCTTGCAGTGCCCCCACAGTCACATAAACAAAATTCAGGCACTTGGCAACAAGCTTGAATTTATAACAAGTTGCAGCATCCCACAGTCATGTGATCTCCATTTGCAAGCTTCCCATAAGCAAAGTCAACAAGGAAGCTGGCAGGAAAGCTCACAAGTTGCTTGGTTAAGTCTCTCTCACACCTCACCGGCCTTTCTTCGCTCATACAAACCATGTCCTCCTTCCCACGCTGCTCACAAGGACCCTGTGCCCTCCTTCCCCAGCTTCCCCAGACTAACACATATGCATGCAGTCACCAGCCCCCTCCTTCCAGAGCCTTGGGCCCTCTTTTGCTGGCTTACCTGAACTTGCACTCTCCCCTTGCTTTCTTTCTCCAGCCTACCTGTACTCAACCCATGGAATGTACCTACCACCATCCTCCTTCCCAGGCCTCCTTGTGCTTGACCACACCCTGTGTCCTCCTTCCCCAGCCTACCTGAGCTTGTACCATTTGTGCCACACTTGCAGCATCTCCAACCTGTGCATGTGCTATGTTGAGCTTCCCAGACTCTCCCTCCCCCTGCGGAACCACCATTATCCTCACCCATTCTGCTTCCTGCTTAATGTTCCACACATGTTTGATTACCATGGCACCAGGACTACCTGCATTGCCACTGCTAAGTGATCTGCTCACTCAACATTGTGCTTTATAATCAATTTTTTTATCCCATTTATATCCCGCCCTTCTCTGAAGACTCAGGGCGGCTTACAATCTAAAGCACAAATCAATGTGCTTAGCAATAGCCTTCATTCTATGTATATGCCTGCTTATTAGGGCTTTCGCCCCCCCAAGTGGCATTATTACAAAGTCAGCTTATTGCCCCCAACAATCTGGGTCCTCATTTTACCTACCTTGGAAGGATGGAAGGCTGAGTCAACCTTGAGCCTGGTGGGACTCGAACCTGCACTAATTGCAGGCAGCTGGTATTACTTAAGGAGGCATTAGCCCACTGCTCCACCAAGGCTCTATCACTTAGCAATGGCAATCCCAATCCCCATAGCAGTTGTAACTTGAAGATGACCTGTATTGTATGTCTGCTTGTCCCACAAGATCTAATGGTATGAGCATGCTCTGGGCGTCTGACATTAAAAAATGCCAACTAATAGGACCCAGGAGGCATAGTGCTTTCTCTATCATGGCTCCTGCCCATGAAACAGCCTTTCCCTTCCAAGATTCGTATGGTCCTGACCTTGAGGCCTTCAATTAGGCATTAAAAAACTGGCTCTTCCCCAAGCTTTGGGCCTGAGTTCTGAGTCCATTTAGCTTGGTGGCTGTCGGTTTACCATGATCTCTTAATATGCTTTAAATGGTTATTGTGGTTTTTTATTGACTGTTGGGCACCCAGAGTTACATGCTGATTGGGCAGCTATATCCATCTATGTAATGACTTAATTAAACCAAATGTAGATTCTGGGCTAGAACATTTTGACTTATTCCTACAAAAATAAAATATTCTGAAGATAGATTTTTCCCTTTCTCACCCTTACAGCTCCTTGACAATGCCCAAATCTCAGTCAATGGCTGTAGCAAATGACGTTAGTTCTCTGCTTTTTCTAGAAATCTGCTGCTAGTTTTAAAATAACCACTTTCTCCCCCATCCAGCCAAAGCCGAATCTGTGGATATCTGCCTTCGTGTACACAACAGAGAGAATCTCTCCCTCATGGGAATGTGCATTGAAATCTTAACCAAGTGTTTTCCCAACTGGTAAGATTGTGTTTGAATGGGTTCACTACAAACTGCCTAGCTGGGGAAGTTTATATGATTGATTTCTTCTTGGGCATATGAAAAGTTAGATATCTGCAGTGGTGCAGTGGTTAGAATGCAGTATCACCAGCTAACTCTGCTGACTGCCCGGAGTTCAGTCCTGACCAGCTCAAGGTAGACTCAATCTACCACCTTTCCATGGTCGGTAAAATGAGGACCCAGATTGTTGGGGTCAATATGCTGACTCTGTACACCACTTAGAGAGGGCTCTAAAGCGCTATGAAGCAGTATATAAGTCTAAATGCTATTGCTATCCTCTAAGTCTAAGTTTCTCCTTAATCTTCTATCTTTCTGATGAGAAATACTTTTCATGAAGCCATTAAGGGGTGTTCCATCTGATATCTTCAGCTGAGAACTTAGGCCACAGATGCTGCACTGTTTGACAGAAACACCAAGTGAAAGACACATGATCTTGTGGAACATTTCTTATCATGATCATGAATAATATACCTAGTCTTCCTCTTTGAATCCAGCTTCTTATACTGTATCCTTTTATGTCATTTTCTTTGCTTCCTGTTGTTAGAGGGAAATTCTAATTTACCCTGTGATTTTTCACATGGAGAAACAGGAGGATTAGAATAAAAAAAATCAGGAAGGCTGAAATGGGCCAACTTTCTGTCAGCCTTTCATGCTGAGGGCAAGTCACCTTCTGCAGATACCCGCTTGGCGTATTTTATAAAAGTTTTGAAACCCATTTAAAAGTAAATGGAATTCACTTAGTAGCAAAATGGAAAAACTATTTGTGTGTGTGTGGCTTTGTTCTAATGAAATAAGGAAATATTGCTGCATCATTAGCATTCATCTTAACCTGCTGACATCTTGGAGGAAGAATTCAATGGTTACTCAAATTGATAGAGATTCAGAGAAGCCATTTCAGGCTATGTGAACATAAGTGGTCCCCAAGAATAGCTCTCCAAGTTGGCTTATGCAGCATCACAGTGTGTAAGTAGCATTCTAGCCACAGATGTTTATTTTCCACCCTTTAGAAAGTCTCACTTCAGCCATAGAAAACAACGCAAGAAGCACAGCTCCATTTTTCTCATTTACCCACAAAAAAGATTTTATGTATTCCACCCTTTTATTTTAGCCGGTGCTGGAATTTAATCATATGCAGTAGGGATTGTTTTCTTTTCACCTTATTTAACAATACAACCAATTTAACATGTTTAATTATAAATACTGCTAGTTAATTGTAATGTGTGAACATATTTAGACCAAAAAATAGAAAGGAACTATCTCAAGCATGAATTGATTTCCTACAACAGGAAGAAAACTGTAACTTTATCCAATTACAGTTTACTTTCCATAATTGTTAATAGATGGACACTATAATTTTCATGGTAGCTCTTCCTGACATTTATTCCAGTTGCCCGCCTATCCATTCCACCAAGGCTCTTGGCTTCCCTTTGTAATGGTCTTCTAGAACCTGGCATCTTCCAGATGTGTTAGCTTGCAGTTCCAGGAATTTCCAGTAGGTATCTTGCTGGATATCCTTGGAATTGCACCAGATAGTTTGCAATTTGCAATTTGCAAATTAAATTTGCAATTTAATTTGTCTTGAACCTTCTTTTCTACATGTAGCTTTGATGCCTTTGAAGCTGTGGAAGGACAGCATAGGCACCCATTACAAATTGTGCTGATGACAAAATGTGTATCCCAAGACAAAGCTCATTTTTTAGTACATGCGCTCAAACTTTGGGGTGTAAGTTGTCCAGTCACAGGGTTTACCACATGATGTCATGATTCACATTTTGTCATTTGCCCCAAGGGTGGAGGAAAGGGTCAAAAAAGTCAAGGTGGCACTTCAGCATTTGTGTGATTCTAGCCACTGTGGTGTACAAACCACAGTTTGAGAAATGTATCAGATATAAAAAGGAGTGGAGGCTTGGTTGCATGGTTGTGGCTGCCATTTTGATCTTTTCGACTCCATGTGGACACCCTGTTTGCCCTCCTTGCTGGCCCATGAATGCTTATGAAGGACAGATGCAAGCTGAGATGGTAGTTGTTTCTACTTCCCTTCTTCCACCTTTCATTGGCCACATCATGTTCATTTGCTTAGCAAAGCTTTATGTGCCTTTTTGTGCCTGATTGGACTTGCTTATTGATGTCCTTAATGGTACAGCTATTAGAGTTTGCTACGGAAGTCAGTATTTGGTTTTCTCAAACAGCGAACACAAATACCATCACACTCAGCATGGCTTAAAAGTGAACAGGCTCACTTCCAGTAGAAGCCATGCATCAAGAAATCATCAGGATAGAAAACCTTTCCCTGTGGTGATAGCGAAATATTATTAGCAAAACAACATGGCGCATAGACTGCAGAGAGAAAAAATATATCAAGTGGATTGGAAGAAGCAGTCCATTTAGATGTAATATGCTTCATATGTTCTTCTTCTTGCTCATGTGGTCTTTATATAGCTGATTCAGGAGCTATGCCTGAATCAGGAACAATTTTAAGGTAAGGGTCAAACAGACACAGGATAATACAAAAGATGTCAAGGGTTGCGACTTCCCAAAATGATACTTAGGAACTCTGCAATAGTTGCTCTATTGTGTACCATGTGTGCACACACAATGTTGTCATTTGCTTTCTTGTCAGTTTGTTAAAGGCTGACTTGCATAACAGCTGATCTGTATGTGAGGATTGTTTTTCAAATGTATTCTGTATGGGCTCAAAAGGAGTTAGTGTGATGGTAGAATGATGAATTATGAGTTAATGTTCTGGAATATTACATACGATCTTGGACAGGAATCTCCAACTTGGCAAATTTAAGACTTATGAACTTCAACTCCCAGAATTCCCCAGCCAGCATGAGTTGAAATCCACAAGTCATAATACTGACAAGTTTGGAGATCCCTGGTCTAGGTTACAGGGGTAGGCAACTGTGGCTCTTTTATGGACTTCAACTCCCAGAATTCCTGAGCCAGCTGGCTCAGGAATTCTGGGAGTTGAATTCCATGAGTCATAAAAGAGCCAAGGTTGCCTATCCCGGTCTAGGAGAACCTTGTATAACTCCATCCAGGTGTGTGTGGGGGATGGTGGTAATGAGGAATCTTGGAAAATAACAACGACTAGCCCACACATACAGCCAATGGGCTGAAATTGTCTCTTGAATCTGCTCCGCAAAGGAGCACTTCTAAAACAATATTGGCAGCTATGTTTGCATTCATTACTCCCAGAACACAGATCAGAATCACACCATGTTTTCTTAAATGAATGAAAATGGTCTGGATTCTTATTTTGAGCTAGGGATTTATAAGCCACAATGGTTAGATTCATACACATATTAAGGCAAAATCAGACAAATTGTATAGACAGGGCTTAGATGAGGGTACCTCGCTGATGAATTTTTTAAAGTAATTTTAATTGAAAACTTTTAACAATAATAAAAGATAATACAAAATGAAGGTTTTTTTAAAAAAGTGGAAAAATTGGAAGTGCCAAAAATTAAAGGAGGAAAAAAATATTTAAAGATGTGACTTTGGATCTTCTGTGCAGCAGTTACAGACTTAGTATCACTCTTCCCCCTTTGAAATCATATTGCGTAGATCACTTCCCATATCCAACATTTTTCAATTGGAAAATCCAAAAGTCATTAACTTAGTTCTATCTATTTTCAACAAAAAGTCCATAGAGGGCTCCCAATATTTTATTTTCTTATCCCTGATCGAACAAGTCAGTTTTGACATTAATATGTCATAGTATCCGGTCTCCATTCATATCTTTTTCCTCACATCCTAATTTTTAAGGCATCAAAAGCATTCTCTTTACTGTTTTCACTAAGTTGTTTTATAAGGACTCCTGGTCTCTAACAAGATTCTTTCTCTTGTAAATCTAGCAATAGTTCATTATCTATATCATTTCCAAAATTTACACCTTGATTGTAATTTGTTTCACCTCTGGTTTCAGTTGTTTTGCAGATTTTGCAGTTATTTTTTCATCTAACTTTTATCTCTTCTTTTGGATCCCTATTAAAGGAGACATTCACATAAGAAGTTATTGGTGCTGTTACTGTAGCTGTAACATTCTTTCCCAGTTCCTCAAAGATCCTTTGGAAGGTGTCAAGCACAGTACCTTTTTCTGTACATTTCAATACTTTTCTAGAAACATCCATTTAAATCAAGAAAGGGAAATAAAAGTAAAAGAGCTTTTTCATTTACATTGTTTTTCTTCTCTCTCCCCCACCCCCAATCTTTGGGTCATTGTCTTTAGTCCCAGTGAACACTCCATAATTCTGTAGTCAGATGATCTTTAGCAACTTTCCCTTATATTTTGTTTTACAAAGTAACCAATCATTGTATTCAATTCACACACACACACACACACACACACACACACACGCGTGTGTGTGTGTGTGTGTGTGTGTGTATCAGAGCAAGAAATCTGAACACTGGGTTAAGATATAAGATAAAATCCCAGTGCTCGGATTTCTTGCTCTGATTTCAATATGCCTGGGATTCGTATTTTTAGTTTGATTAAGGAATGTGTGTATATAATGATTCTAAATATAACTGTTCCCTTAATTCATTTTAAACTTCCTTAGCCTAAACTTTTGCCATGCTTGTTGCATTCAATTATTTTAAAATCTCTTAAATTGTTTCTGAGCTCTTATCTTTAATCTGGGATGAGGGAACACTCACCAGATGGCTTACTTGCTCTGCTGCTCCAAAGATCTCTTTAAGACAACTGTCTTCCAAATATCTTTAAGAAAGCAGGATGCTTTACAAACCCTTATATAGACTCCACTGCAACTGTGAGTTTGCTGATTTTTCTACAGCTGCTGGCACTCAACTTCATGACACCCACAAACTCTTCTCAGGTCTTGTAAGAAGCAATTTTTCACAGCAGAAATCTCCCAGCCTCACCTTGTCCAAAGAGATGATGTTGCCTTCGGCTTAACTTCCAGCCACTCGTCTTTACCATAGTTTCATTCCCTCTGTTTGCAGAGGCCCATCACTTTGTTAATTTTTCTTTCACCTGGAAGCCAGCATTTAAAAATTTGACAAAATATGGTAAAGAATTTTTGCAACATGGCTGTTGGAGGTTACCTAGAACATAGGTGTCAAACTTGCAACATCATGTGACGTGTTGTGAGGTATCACGACTTTTTCCCATTGCCAGCAATGGGGTGGGCACAGTTTTGGCATGATGCATCTGGTCTGCGGGCCGGCAGTTTGACACCCCTGACCTAGAATTATCCAGTAATTGGGAGGGGGATATCCAGTAACTTACTGGTCTTCTCTGACCAGCTGTGACTTGCCCTACAGCACTTATATGTGAGGATAAAAAACAGAAAAATTGTGGTTTAGAGCATGGCTTATTGGAGATTAAAAAAAACACCAGTTCCTGAGACTTGCCTCACAAAGCATAGCATAGTTCAGGGTGTAATTTGGCATAGCACTCTCTTTAGTTGCAACAATCTGAAAGAAAAACTGCATGTCTGTCTAAAGCCAGAAAACAGCACTTTTGAACTAGGGCATGTTTGGAAGCTGTCTCCTTATTAGGAAAGGGATGAGCTGAGGGTGACAACATCTTCTCAAGCCCCTCTCAATGTGATTGTTGAAGTGCAGCCATCTTACAATAAGTGGACCATGTAGAGTAGGGGTCTTCAAACATGGCTTTTTTTATGATTTGTGGACTTCAACTCCCAGAATTCCTCAACCAGCGTGCCTGTGTGAGCTTCAGAAACAAAAGCCACTCGGGTTTTGATGAGGTCATGTCTCAAAGAGATTTTCTGCCATTTAAATCTCTTCACAAATCTACTAAATGAACTCCTCACATTCTATATTCTATTTGTGGGCAACTACAGCAACTTTATAACCTATGGATTTCAACTCCCAGAATTCCTGAGCCAGCCATGCTGACTCAGGAATTCTGAGAGTTGAAGTCCACAGATAAAAAAATGATTTTCTTACCCACCCCTGCTTATTCTAAACAATTTTGAAAGCAAAAATTAATATTGCCAACAATATTTCCTCCTCTATTTTATTTTATTAAAGATTCTTCTCCCTACTTGTATTAAATCATGCAACTACTTCTGCATTAGTCCTGAAAGAATGCTCAGGTGAGAATCAGTGGATTAAATTGTTTACTTCAGATTTTATTTTGGTTTGTTTTTTTAAAAAAAAATCATGTTATTCCTTAGTTGTTAGATTTGATAAGGTCAAACATAAGAATACTTAATAAAATTATTTTTCATTGCCTTATTTTATGTACTATTCTAGTACTGTATTGTATTGTAATACTGCATTGTAATATTATGTAATATCCAGTACAGCAGAATTGGCATGGCTATGCTGTATAGAAATGAACAAAAGGAATAGAAAAATAGAAACACAAAGTACAAGAACAATATGATTAGCAACAGACCTTGGCTGGAATCAAGGTCAAAAGCAGAGAGAATAATAAGCAACAAAAGATGAAAACAATGTTAACTCATCTATTTTCTAGAGGTGAAATGTTTTGCAACGTTAGAGCTAAATGACTGCCCAAAGCAGTATGGTGAGACTGGTACTTTGGGGGGTTGTTTTGGGAGTGAAAGATAGGTAGGTAGGTAGGTAGGTAGGTAGGTAGGTAGGTAGATAGATAGATAGATAGATAGATAGATAGATAGATAGATAGATAGATAGATAGATAGATTAGATAGATAGATAGATAGATAGATAGATAGATAGATAGATAGATAGATAGATAGATAGATAGATAGATAGATAGATAGATGATAGATAGATGATAGATAGATAGATAGATAGATAGATAGATAGATAGATAGATAGATAGATAGATAGATAGATGGATGTGTGGGTGGATGGATGGATGGATGGATGGATGGATGGATGGATGGATGGATGGATAGAATGAAAACAATCACAAACATGATTTGGCAGTTTATGAATCCTCATTGGTTGGCATCCTTAGTTTGGAAAACATGTGGATTGAATGGGTTACTTCCTGCTGGTTCAAATCTATAAATGTGAACCTCGCTTTACCTCTCTATACAATTGTACTGGATTGTGGAACACACACACTTGACCTGAGAACTGAATTTTAAGGTATGGCATCCTCCTAGCCATTTTTTTTGATTATATGACTTTTTAAATAAGTCATTTATAATCTTGAAAAGCTCATATTTTCTGTGCAATGGGTAATTGCTATCCTTCCAAATATTGCTTTGTTTACTTCTGTTCCTGGAGTCTGTTCCTCTCACCTTCAAACACCAACTGCTCCAACCTCCTTTTTGAAAGGCAGGTTTCCCAGTGAGCTTTCTTTCACAGACAGGCTAAAAGATGCTTCTAAAAGTTCCAGGGCCAAATTGCTCCCATTGGGAGTAGTGTGCCTGATTTGCCGGCTGTAAGAGATTGTAACAGGTGGTTGAGGCCATACACCTGTTCTCTCTCAGTATGACAGGGCCTTTGCCTTCTAAACCATTACCACATTCATATGATACATTTCCACAGTTCAGAGGCTTTATAATTTCAATGCTTTCAAGAGAACAGATTGCCAAGTTGACTAGACATAATTAGTTCCATCTTTAATTCAGCAGACTGGCTCTCCACTGACCACAACATTGCCAGACAGATCCAAATATGTGAGAGATGAAAGATGAGAGAAACTGTCAAAGACTGGAAGGTATCAGGGATGAGTGGAAATCAAACTTCTGTTGCCAGAAACAAGAGTGTCATGAACTTCCAAAAGAATCAGGTACCAAATGTAGCTGAAAATGTTCTCAAAGCATATGTTGAGGATAGTGTGATCCTGACACTTCAGTAGCTGAGGGTTATTTTTGTTAATACATCTTGTGAAGAAATTGTCAGGTGGTGGGGAGAAGGATTAATCAGCCTGGGCCATATTCCTCATTTCTCAACTGTGACTTTCTGAAGCACTATTGACCTTTTAAAACAGAGGATATAGGCCTCAGGGTTTTATTGTATACTAGGCAACCCATGACCCATTGGGTTATCTTTCAAAAATATTTCCTTACCAAGACAAAAAAAACAGACTAAAAAGTGGGTTGTTATTGTTTGGGATTTAAAATTAAGCATAAAAACATAATTTTATTAAAGAACAGAAGTGCATAGTGAGACAAATATTAATGCTTTTCTTTTAACCAAAGATGTTTTTGAGGACAACATTTGTGGTTGATCTTCTTTAAGAACACTGTAACATTTTCACTTCTTTTTCTTGGCTTACAGTGACATGCAGCTGACCATGCTGGAATATCAGTTTTTCCAGATAAATCAGCCCATTCTCCATGATTTCTCCTTGTGGTTTCTGTATAGTAAGACCAAAGCATGACTGTATTAGGAACTGTGACCACTAAAGAGGGGTATCTTCATATTCTGATAAACTGAGCATCGTTCTAGAAATCATGACAATGTTATTTTTGAATGCACCATTTTAATGATGGATTTGCTCTTGAATAGTTACAGAAGGATTCCATCCATTCCTTGTTGGAAGAATTGAAGGACACCATTTGGAATAGGTAGTTGTATTATCTGATGCTCTTCTTCAACTTGTTTGAAATAGGTTCACAATTAGGTTCATTAGGTAGAGGTAGCAAATTGTCTATTTTGACCTTTTCTTTCATATAGCAGAAACTGGCTTCTCCAGGGAATATGAATGCATAACAGTGAGACCAGACTTTGGCCATGGCACCAACTTCAGCAGAAATATAACACTGTGCAAGTCATGCATTTGGGCTTGCTGTTTCTCTATTGAGGTCTTGTTGTTGAAGAGGGGTATTGTTGTATTGAGGAACTATCACAGTAATTAGTGTTTGCCCCATATTCTTAAGGTGATCCCTTTCCTTCTCCATCTTTTCTTGTCTCCTCATTCTGTACCTTGCCTTGTGATTCTGGAGATGTACAGCCATTTTATCCTTTGTTTCTTCATCTCTCCACCTCCTTGCCGCATCCCAATGTTTGGTTTCATTTCTTGATTGTGACATTCCCCCTCTTTTTCCACATGGCATAATTATGCTAATTATAATTTAATTTAATTTTTTTAAAAAATTACCACAATGTTTCATGTTTTTATTCTCACTTTAGAACAGTTTAGAATCCTTGCTGGTTTCTCCACTGAGTTGTAAGAAGCTGTCAGAGACATTTTAAAAATAGGATCACTTGATCGCCTGAAATGTAGGGTGGGACCAGTCTACCTCATCTTCAGTGGCCAAAGGGGAGACCAGTCTACTTAGTTTCCGAGTAGGAAGCAGTTGAAAAATGAAACAGAATGGGAAAAGACTAAGATTTATTGGTTAATGTATTTGACTGACAGCAGAGATATCCTTTTCTACTCCATCTGCAGCTCACTTGGTGACTTTCAGCTCAATTTACCTCAGAGGGTTGTTTGTGAAGAAATATAGAAAGATGAAGTGCTATATATGTGCTTTGAGTTCCTGAACAAAGATGGGATACAGATACATGTGCATGTTTGTGTGCCAGAGAAGGGGCAAAAAAAGCAATAAAAATACCCTGGCCTTTCTTCATGCACCTTATAGTTCTTGCTTCTATAATGAGTCAATTCCTTGCTGTAGGGTGGGGGAAGGAGTGAGATTGTGAGATTGGCTGGGAAACTGTCACAGAATGTTGGAGGTGACCACATAATCACAGCAACATCCTAACAGCGTAGCAATAGCCAGTAGCACTGAAGAAGCCACAGCTTCCCCAACTTTCATCCCCTTGGGAGTCATGGGTCCCACATTTTGGACACATTCTATACGTTAGCCCACCTGAGGTACCTTGGTTGAAAAATGTTGCTCTATGATGCATTGTTTTACCCAGTTAAGGGTCTTGTTGATGAGAGTGATAATGGTATCTAGATAAACATATCACATTCAAATAACTGGTAATTAATGTAACCTCTTGCTGTAAGCTATATTTTGTGCTATGTTAGCTGCTAAGACACCATCAGTAATTCCAGAAAGGCAATCTGAAGAGAGCTGCAACTCATGAAAGCTTATGCCTTTTTATAAAATGTGTTAGGTTTAAAAAAAGGCGCTACTATGCAAAGAAATATATGAAATCATAGCATCTTGCATTTTAGGATTTTAAAATCTTCTTGCTGATAGTTCCTGAATTCTGCAACAGCTCCTTAGAATAAGAGCAATTGAAATATAGGCTGTCATCACAGCATTTATTTTATTAACAAATATACAAGCAGGTTAGTTCAAAACCAATGAATGCAATCTGCCATCTAATTTTCATAGAAAGATCCCACACTTCACTAAGCTTGCCACTCATCTGTTTCTCAATGCAAATAGAAAATCTGCCTGGTTTGAGTTCAACTCTTTATAGATGAATTGCAGTTTTAGAGAGACAACCATCAAAAATATTAATGTTCTCAACCCTAGCAACACAGATCTTATCAATCTTTCTTGCCAAATAACATGTTTTAGTTGCCATAACAAGCTTTAGCTTTCTTGACCAAAGGGATGGCAGCTGCCAGAACAGTCAAGCTTCCTTTGATCATTGTGTTTGGATAGCTGGCATGGTAGCATTTATGCCAAACCTCTGCCAATGTTCCTTAAAGGCTTTTCATTTTTGGGTTATTATTTTCAGCCAACTTTTTTCAAGTACCGTATTCCACTCAGAGTCTGGTGCCAGTGAATATAAAATCACAGAGTCCCAGATGGTATCATCAATGATTGCCAACTTTATACATTTTCTATCTGGTTTCTGTTCTGCACCTTCAGTCCTATAACTGTTACACACAGAAAAATTTGGTGGCACTAGTTGTGTGCTGCAGTGCAAAACAGTAGTAATGTCATGGTTCGGATAGATGAAACCCCTCAAAAGAACTTTGAGGCAAAATTCTTCCTTAAAGATCATTTATTCGGGAAACAAAGTATCGGCACTACATAGCTGAACCCCAAAATTAAATCCCCTTCCCCCGGATACAAAGTAACAAAGTAAAATTCCCACCCCCAATAAACTGTCATAAAACACATTCCCCAATTAGCTTCAAGCACGGGCTTTCTCCTCAGCTCCTCAGCTCGCCAAAACGTTATCAGCTTGTCCTTGGGTTCCTAAAGCAGCGTTATTATTATGGCTAGCTGAGCTTACATTCTAACCCCCCCCCCCACTGCACCTGAATTCTAAAAGTAAGAAAAAGCATGTTAAGGGAGAAGACAAATGTTAAGAGGACCCAGATTGTTGGGGGCAATAAGCTGACTTTGTAATAATGCTGCTGGGGGGGGGGCGAAAGCCCTAATAAGCAGGCATATACATAGAATGAAGGCTATTGCTAAGCACATTGATTTGTGCTTTAAATTGTAAGCCGCCCTGAGTCTTCGGAGAGGGTCGGGATATAAATGGGATTTTTAAAAAAATGGTTGTATTTTCATCAGTTGTCAGAGCAGGAACATCCAGTGTTAGCCGCGTTTAAAGTTTAAAGGATGCTGCTTGCATGTTAATTTGGAATCGTAGCTGCCAGACATAAAGAAAATTGTGCATCTGTAAAGATCTGAATAATGTCAAAAATTATTTATTTGTATAAGAATTCTAGATGGTTAGGATATGATCTGAGACCTGTAAGCTATACTTGGTGTGGCTTACAAATCTCAAGTGAAATGGACTGTGAGTCAGTAGACTGGAAAACTTGGGAAGAGATATATTTGTTGAGTTAGTGTTTCTACAATAGTGCACATATTGCTCTACATGGAATATTATGTTGTAATCTACTTAGCATATCATGTTAACACATGGCTAGTTCAATAATGGTTTATTGAATAACCGATGGCTACCCTCCCCCTCCCCCCCCCAAGTTCTGCTGTGCTGCCTTGTTGTGGGGAAGGGGATATTCTTCGTTTATGCCAAGAGGGTTTATGCCAAGGGGGTGTTACTAGGAAATGCTGGAAGAATAGGCTGAGTATATAATGCCAGCAGGGTCACCCAAATTGTGAAGATTATACCAGCTGTTCAGTTAAAGCTATCTATCACCTGTATCAGACAGCAGAGATATAGGAAGATACTATTGGCAGAAGAACATTTAAGTGACAATAGCAAAAGCATTATTTAATCATGCAAGGGGGAAGACAAATGATAAACCACTCCTGTATTTTACCAAGAAAACCATATGGATAAATGGTATACTGCAAATGATTGACAATACAGTGCCAGATGGACCCATCAGGATTGCTCAACTGAGAAAGAACTGAGGATCTTTCAGAGTATTAATAGTGGTTATGACATTGCTAGTTTAAGGCCTTCAGGACATTGAGTTGCCAGGAACTGCGAATTTAAGGAGTCCAATGAGAAGATTCTAAACCAGTCAATGGTGAATCCTTTGGGCTCGGTGTGTCAAAAATTCAGAAAATTCATACCTTAAGCTTGGTGGCATTTCACACAAACATGCAAACAAACAAACACACGCACACAAAAGAGGCCTCTCCAGACTCTTCTCTCTTTTGAACTCTCTTCCTAGACCTTCTGGAAGTCATGTGAGAAAGTCCTGCTTTCACGGCACCTATAGAGCCTCAGCAAATCATGCAAGAACATTCACACAGTTTTCAGGTGCCTGAGAGGATGAACGAGAACAAGACCTTTTTGCTCAACATCCAGAGGGTCCAGAGGCCTGGCATATCCCCCAAAATGGCACAGCATGTGAGGGTCATGTAGGATGGATTTGTAATACTTGAAAAATAGGATTTGTAGCATTGCTGCACTGGCTGACTAACATGGGTTTTCTGGCATTTTAAAATTGCCTTTTTCAAATGTATCAAGCCTTGTTTAATCTTCAAGAATGTAGAAAGCCTTTCTTTTAGAAACCAGGATTGGCAGGAAAGCATTCGATAAATTGTAGGTAAAATAGTTCCATTTTCAGTTATGCTCAAGCCTCCTTGAACAAAGCCAGTAATCAAGCCCAGCATTGGGAAGTGCTGAGGATGTATCTTACCCATAGCCATTCTGACGTTTTTCTCTTGCAAATGTTTCTTTTACTTTTATTGAGAATACAATGCTCTTTTCAACCCTAAATGCTCACATGTTATTGGACATTTTAGTTTTTACGTGTAACTGGACAGATGATTTTTTCCTTACCCAATCAAAATGTTCATTTGTACTTTTTTGTAGAATTATGCAAAAAGTAATTCTACTTTTTTTGTAGAATTATAAAAAGGAAGGTGTGATTTCTCCCTTTGTTCTCCCTCCTGTGAAATCAGTAAGAGAATCCTTCTTAATTGAAATGTAAATCAATTGATTTTCCTTGTCTCGGTATCATTATTGGGGTCTGGCATTTGGCCAACACGTGCCACCTGTGAAATTCATGTGATAGGTTTGCTATCACCTTTTTCTAAAGTGAGTATCCAGCAATGCTAGGCTACAGTTAATTTCATTCATTGCAGTGGCTAAAATTTTAGTCTTGATTTCCTAAATAAGCCATATTTGGGTCATACGTGCTGTTAGGCAATAAAAATGATGCAAGTCTAAAATCAATCAACTGAATGATGTTTTAGCATTACTTGTAAACCAGTCCATCCTTGTTTATTCAACAAGCCAACATTAAAATATTTTTTCTTTACCACATTGTTTAAATCTAGCCAGTGTATCTCTATTTTTAATTCAAGTTATCAATGGAAGAATATTGGAGGAGGTAGTGGGGGAAGGGATGTGATTTGGTTGTTACATACAAATCAAGTTCTGTACAATGTATATTTAAAACTCTCTGAAGAACCTGTTCTGTGATTATAATAAAGCTAAGGGTGACTTTCTAGTTAGAGCATTGTTAGTCATTCTATTTTAATGTACAGATGAATACTGAATAGATGGAACTGGTATCCTTCCAAAACCAAATTAGATACCAAATAATGAAAAAAAAATCTAAATGAAAGAGCCATATGTTGGAAAATAGAATCATCTCAATATTAGTAATAAAAAAATCTTAAGTTGTCATCTTGTAAATTAAATATTGTTTTACCAAGTATTCTTCATAATAAATTGGCCACAGTCCCTGAATATTGTGGAAAAGGAGAATCCATAGGAAGCATTATCTAATTTTCCTCCATTACAGCTTACTGTGTTTGCTACATTGTTTTCATCATGACGAAAGTGTCCCATATTATCATTGACTTGTTCCTCAATAATATGTCTAATATCTCATAGTCATAAGGCTGGTGTTGGCAGGTACGTCTGTAGACAGCAAGTATGTGTAAGCGTGCTTTTGTACCTCATGTCAGACCATCACACAGGATGAGTGGTCCCTGGTAAAACAGAGCCTTATCTACAATGTCACCCTCACAAGAACAATAAATCTTGAACTGCAATCAAAAAGCAAATTGCATTTCTAGACACCCACTTATGTTTAGGGTATAACTGATAGGTTAATACATTTTCTGTGCTGGAGCCTGATATTTATCAGTTGTTTGGCTTCTTCCAGTCAAAATGAATCCAACGGGACTAAATTGATAGTTTAAGGAATCAGATGATGTTAGACAAACATTGTAATGAAAATTAATTTAGTACAAGTTTCCTCCTCCTCCTCCTCCTCCTCCTCCTCCTCCTCCTCCTCCTTTTGTCCAGGGACCTGCGATAATTCCTTCTTATTATACTGGTTGAAGCTACACAACCAAGACTGAAAGAGAAAGACCCCATAGTATAAGAATTCACTTGTAACCTCTAAAATTGTTCATTAACTTAGGAAGGATCTATCTGTCATGGAAAAACCCAATAGAAAAGACAAAAGACAGTAACACAAAGAACAATTCTTACTAGATTCAGAGGTTTATTTTCTAATAATTTGGAACATAGCATAATAACATGGCATTACTTACATCAATAACCCATTGCAACAAGGACCATATGGTATAGCAGAATCCAATAGGACAGCTATAGGCAAATGGCAAATTAATCAGGTCCGGTCCCAACCTTTTATACCCTTTCTTGTTCTACGACTGTAGTCAGATGGTCTGCTGACTTTTGCTGATGTTTGCTGACCTTTTACTGACCCCCTACTTTCCACATATACTTTCTGCTGAACATAACTTTCCACATATACCAGTGAACATTGGAACCTGCGTCCAATCAGCTACTTTCAGTTCCCTATTTCTCCCACGGTTACAATACTCATGTTCCAAATATACTATTGTGTATCGGGTTCTGAAGCATAGTGAAGACGCCAGGCAGATGAGTACAAATGAACAGTTGCTTTATTGGCAATCATAACTGTACTGGGGTTTAAGGGTGTGTGTACATGCATTCTTATATACCTTCATACAACCAATCAGATTGAGCCCAACAATCCCGCCACTTTGACTCCCGCCAGAACTGTTAAGAGTTCAATACAAAAGCAGGGGAACTGTTAGTTCCCAATATACATGTGCATAGATGTTTCCCAAACCTCAATACATAACATATACATAGACCTATCTACTTTGCAATTTCATATTGCACAAAGCTCAGCAGATTACAAATAGTACATTCGTATTGTGAAACAGTATAGAGTTCGAGTTAAAGCTTTGTTTTAAATCACTACTGTGGGGGCCTATTTCAGGTTTGTTCCAACCCTATCTTATTATATGAGGAGGGGGCTATATTTTCATCTCCCACACATCCAGAACAATTAAAATGAATTACAATTTTCTAGAGGGCAAATCTCATGTGGTATAAAAAATGATTAGAATATTAATGTTAAAATAATTACAGACTTTAGACTGGAATTGGTTGAAATGCTTTCAAATCATTTAATTCATGGGTGCTATTTCTTATTTAATGAATTTTACCTGTCCAACCGATTCACACATTCACAAAATGAACCCCTCAGGATTATAATCAGAGTGACCAGGATGAAAAGGTAAGGCATTATCAAGTACCCAGAACTTGTCATTTAAGATTGGCCAGCTGGTGAAATGAAGCAACTTACTTTCAGGAAAAGTTTTCTTTTTGCAATCCAGATCTGTCCTATAACTGAGATTGATTAAAATCTTGTGGTGTTCTCAGGGCTTTTTTTCTCATAGAACGCTCTAAACAGAGTTCCGGCACCTTTTTTGGATGGAACCTTGTAGGGTAGGCAAGGCGGGTTGTATAACATGTGTGAGTTCCGGCACCTTTTTCTTTTACAAAAAAAGCACTGGGTGTTCTATAATCTTTCATGAAAATCATCTAGCAATATGATACTACACACACTTGTGCATGTGTGCGCACAAGCACGCGCGCATACACACACACACCACAGACATCTACTGTTTCTGTATTTTATTTCATCCTCTTAATAGAAAAAAAATATGAGAGTAATATTTCACTAGGTTTTCAAACTTGTTTGTGGCTTTTTAATACGAAGCAGCCACAAAACTATTTTTATTAATGGTCACAAAAAGAGCTTATATTTAAAACACTGATCAGTACAGAATTATGGGCCAAGTATTTTCCTTACTTTAGTCTGACAAAAAACAAAAAAACAAAAAAACAGCATAGTTTTTTGATTCCAGAATAAAATGTCAGCCTTCAGATTGATGAAATTGTAAGAAATGATAGTTCCAATTATAAGACTAATTTACAGAAAATGGATATCTTCTTCTAATATAAAATAACACTCTTTAAAGAATAAATGCCTTTTCTTGTTTCCATGGAAACTTGAAATGTATGAAATTGTCAAAAATATTCTATAACAGAGCTTTACTCTAAAGAAAATATTTTCAAAAATAAACTCAGAAAGTCGTTATTTGTCAGCAGCATACACAATAATCACATTCGGGGGGTTTCTCTTCCATTTATTCCATGATTCCCAAACATGCAGTGAAATCAAAAACTGCAAATATTATTTCAAGAATATTGAAATTTCTCTACAGCAGGATGCACGCATCTATGAGAAGAGCAAAGATACACTACTATACATTAAGTCATCAATGACTGCTAACTATTTTTCAATGTAGCTATGAAGGTGGGACTGTATCAGTATTCAACAAGTACAGTAAGTAACTTCACATATTATTATTTACAATAAATGGCTAGTGTAAAAATGAAGAAGAGCTATGACATTAATACAAAGTTATAATGCAGTTCCTATCCTTTGTATACTTCTGTGGGTAATGTTTGTATGGACCTGATCCACAGAATGGGTGGGGGTTTCTGCCTCTCTGAATCCTTGGATCAGTCATAGCAGCTTTGCCTTACATACACCCAACGCTGCCAAACAATCTCTCCCTATCTCTTTCTCTCATTCACTCTCCCACGCTCTCAATCCCCATACACTCTCTCTCTCTCTCTCTCTCTCTCTCACACACACACACACACACACACACACACACACACACACAGAGAGAGAGAGAGAGAGAGAGAGAGAGAGAGAGAGAGAGAGAGAGAGAGAGAGAGAGAGAGAGAGAGAGAGAGAGAGTGTTTCCCATTTGGTCTTTCTCTTGTGTGTGGGAGGGTGATATGGTGCCAAGCAGATGCCAGCTTCCAGCATACTCTAGAAGTAGAAGCTTTTACTTCTACTATTTTATCATCAATGCTTGGGTTTCCTTCCCCATGCAGCCCCCTCTGGGATTCTAATTCCAAGGACTGAGCCTATGGAAATACAAGAAGACAGTCTTGTACTGGTATGAACTTCTGTAAGGACAAATTCCCTATATTACTGCATTGAAATCATGTCTGGGGTCAAGAGGAAGATGGCTTTCAAGGGGATGTGGATCTGACAGAATTTATACCCAAATAACCACACCTAACTAGCAAAGACTCTGGAGCTTTAAATATGGAGGAAGTCACATTTGAGAGGGATTCTTTTTTAAAAAAAATAATAATTAAACATTATATTTTGTGTCAGGAAACCTTTCAAAATACTTTTGTTCTGAAATAAATTGTCCACTTTTTTTCCAACATGCCCGCCTGACCCTATTAATAAGCAATTCCCAGAAATTTTCCTCTGCTTTAAACAAAATCTCGGAAATATGCCTCTGTTGAAACACTAGCCTACCATCAATTTCAGTCCAATGTTCTACATTCTCATCTACTAGCACTGAGGCAGCCTGCTAACCACTTGTGGAAGATAAGCCATAGAATTATAGAAGATAGATTCTGCCACAGTGATGCTGCAGGAAAGCAATGTTTTTCATTGGAAAGCATACAGCCCCCATCTATGGCAGTATTCTGATTCACCTGGAGGTGCAGCCTGAGGAAGATGGCGGCCTGCATGACTTCAGATATTTTGCTGTGAGACCACCCTCTCTCATTTGGCTGTGGCGCTTTCTACTTCCATGGCCATTTCTGCTTGGGCTGCTAGGGAGAACAAAATCTCCCTGCCAACTAAGACTTTCGTTTTGCTCATCTTAGTAGGAATAGGATCTTGTGGAAGTAATCCACAGGGGTGCTATTCCTACCAGCAACTCCTGCTTTTTTATTTGTCTCATCTTTAGTAAGTTTCTGCTTTTGCTGAAGAGAAAAACTGGTGAAGATCTTTTCCCTCCTTTTCCCTGCACCTTCCATTACTTCTACACCTCTATCATAGGAACTTTTGGCAACCATAACCTAACCTTCCTGGGAGAACAGCAACTTGGCTTCCTTTGTTTTGAAGTGCAGCAACAAGACCACGGGGGAAGCTATAGTTGGAATCACTCCTTCTCTTCTTCCCAGTTCTGGAAACAGGTAATGATTTAAATCAAGGGTGTCCAACTTTGGCAACTTTAAGACTTGTGGCCTTCAACTCCCAGAATTCCTCAGCCAGTATGGCTGCTTGGGGAATTCTGGAAGTTGAAGTCCACAGGTGTAAAGTTGCCAAGATTGGACACCCTACTTTAAAGGTTTCAGACACCTACAAAAATTCTTTGGGCTGCAATTTTAAAAAGCATTATTGGAGGCCCAGGATATCTCTAGCTAATATGGATTAGCTCTAATTCAGGAGATCCCGCCTCAGATGTTGCTTGACTTTCTAGTCATTTTCCTCATTCTTTCTTCCTGTTTGTACTGTTTATGAAGCGTGGCCCAGCTTGTTATTAAGTAGTGAGACAATTATTGGTTATTTCAATGCAGTCAACCAAGTCTATGATACAGCCTTTTTAATGGCATTTAAAACCTTTTGGCCCAGCTATGGTTTGTTTGTTACCATAGATACCATGCTTGGTTTGCACTAGTTTACATCTCCAAGAGTCTTTGAATAGAATTATTAGATGCAATTACACAGAAGTGGATCTTTATAAGATTAATCTTATACATTTAGGTCCTAGTTGGTATTTGCCTGATATGCGAATGCAACTTCGCTTTCCTTCCATTATGTAAATATTGTCATTTTATATATATGCAGTTGCTGAGAATCCATAATACATCTTTGGTTTAATGAAAAAAGACATTGGTTTGTCTAACACCTATCATGCACATCAAAAGACATTATTCTACTCAGTTAAAAATAGAATGGAAGTTACATTATTATTTTCTGTCCTTTGATCATTGCACCCACATTACTTAAAGCAATCAATTTTTGTAATGTTATTTATTAGGCTTTATATACAATAGATTACCAAAGGGCCTGCATGCTCCATATTAAAAAATATGTACACAAATTTGTGTATTCATTTGAGGGGTTTGAATCCTTTGAATAATAAGTATGTTGCAATTGTTTTCAGACATACAATAAACAATATTGCTAAGCACATTGGTTTGTGCTTAAATTGTAAGCCACCCTGAGTCTTCGGAGAAGGGCGGGATATAAATGGGATTAAAATAAAATTAAAAAAATAAAAATCTGTAGCATATATTTCTCAAAGTGACAAGACATCAGGAATGCTATAATGCCTAATTCAGTTGCTTAAACAATAATTGTTTAATTAACTTAATTAAAGACCCATTCTTTAAGTCTGATAATATACACATATATGCCACAATGCAACATATAATGTTCATTTTATTTAATGGTACATGTCAGAGAAAACTAGTTATCTTTTGCTTACAAAGTCAGCTGTGTAATGAGGTAGCCTACAAGGGTTTGACTCTCCAAGCATTTACTAATTTAAGACATTTATATGGTTGCCCAGTTTGTTTAAATATGACTCTGAAAGAAACAAAAATACAATTCTAGTTAAAATCACAGCAACTACAGTTAATAGATAATCAGAAACTCACAATATGCATTACTCTATTCAAAGCAGGAACTTCTATCATCCTGGCCCTGACATTCAGAATCAAGTTTTTTAATGCACTTCTAAAGGCCAAAATTATTAGGGACTGTGGGGAGGAAGATAATCCCTGAAGGCAGAATGCTACAGTGGAACAGGCACCCCGCTTAGGTCTCTTCATGTAACATGCCCATCCTATTAGAAGCATGGGGAACAAGCAGATAAAGATAGTCCTGCTGATAAACTGATCCTGTGCCATGCAACTAGTACCTTGTACTGCCTATCAGTAGCCAGTGCAGCTTACAAAGCAATGGTGCCACACGGGCATACCAAGATGCACCGTTAGGATATTTAATTGAGTAGCTGGTATAGTAAAATGTACAGTGGGCCAGAACACACAGTTGTAGTTGACTGGTTGGAGAGTGCTGGCTCCTGCATTAGGCAATCTATGCTATGATTGGTTGCTGTGGGTATACTATAAAGCAGGGGTGTCAAACTCACAATGTCATGTGACGTGTCACGATGTATCGTGACTTTTTTGCCATTGCTGTATATATAATGATATTGATTTATTAAAGGGGATACTGTATTATTAATTAGATGGTTTAATATGGCGGGAAATAGATAACTTTTAGGAGGTAGAACAAGATTATTGTCATGTCTGTAATGGTCCTGGCCTTCCCCCCAACACTAACACTGGAAAGAATTGACAACTATACTCAAATAGATAAGATTTGTATTTTGAATATTGGATTCTGTTATGAATTGAGATAAGGGAAACTATGATTACCTAAAGCCTGGAAATTATAAATGTTAAATTTGAATATTGATGGGAAACTAAAAATTGGGAAAAAATCAATAACAGGACATTGATTGTCTATAAAGATTGAATGTAAAAGTAATTAAGATATGTATAAGCTAAAAATGTATTGATAAATGTAATAATGATGTTTTTACTTAGTTGATATAATAAAAACTGTATTAGCTTAAATACGAGATAGTAGATATTAAGGGAAAAAGAGAGGAAATATTTGATGCTGTAACTTGAGATTTGTACTAAAGATTTTTGTATGTTATTGAACTATTGATTAACCCAGCCACCATATTGCTTTTTAAATACCTAAATGCAAAATGTATAGTCAAGGCTATGGTCTTCCCAGTTGCAATGTATGGCAGTGAAAGTTGGACCATAAGAAAGGCTGAGCGCCAAAGAATTGAAGCCTTTGAACTATGGTGCTGGAGAAGACTCCTGCGAGTCCCTTGGACTGCAAGGCGATCAAACCGGTCAGTCCTAGAGGAGATCAACCCTGACTGCTCTTTAGAAGGCCAGATCCTGAAGCTAAAACTCAAATACTTTGGCCACCTAATGAGGAGGAAGGACTCACTGGAGAAGAGCCTAATGCTGGGAAAGATTGAGGGCAATAGAAGAAGGGGACGACAGAGAATGAGGTGGCTGGATGGAGTCACTGAAGCAGTAGGCGTGAGCTTAAATGGACTCCAGAAGATGGTTGAGGACAGGAAGGCCTGGAGGAACGTTGTCCATAGGGTCGCGATGGGTCGGACACGACTTTGCAACTAACAACAACAACAACAAATGCAAAATTAGAAAATTAATAAAATATTATTTTTAAAAATGTATCTTGGTCAGCTCTATATAATCTTTGTATTGAGTGAGTTTATCAAGTGCCACAAATTGTCGTCATTGCACCTCTCCCGATGTTATAAATGAAGAGCAGGACATATCAAATTAGTCCTGCCTGAAAGTGTATATGAGAAATAGAGCGTAACAGTTTGGGTGTTTGGACCTGTTGAATAAGTCACAATTGTGGGGTCCCTGATGCTCTCTGAGCTTGGTTATTTCTTGCAGACGTTTCATTACCAAACTAGGTAACATCATCAGTGCTAATAGAGTGTGGGGAGCTTGATCTCATTTTATATACCAGTGGGTTACCATGTTCATGGGGATGGTCTTAGTAGTTCCTTGATTGGGCTGTGGTTTATTGCTAGCTTGTTTGTCTATGTTGGTAATTTCTTGATTGGGATTAAGTGAGTTTTGCCCATTTTATGACTTTTCTTGCATAGTTGTTAAGTGAATCATTGCAATTAAACTACTAACACAGTTGTTAAGTGAACCTGGCTGCCTCATTGACTTTGCTGGTCAGAAGGTCACAAAAGTAGCTCACATGACCCCAGGACACTGCAACAGTCATGTCAGTTGCTAAGCGTATGAATTTTGATCACATGACCACAGGGATGCTGCAAGTTATTTCTTTATCTATCCCTGTTCCTCTGCAAGGCACGATTTTGAGCAGTAAAAAATAGGTGATAAAAAAAATGTCAAGAAAGGTGCTGAGAACAAGCCAATCTGACACCTTTTTTCTCAAATCCAGTTTGTGGAGTTTGTGCTACTGTGGAAGTACAGGTAGCTGCTGCTATTGAAGCATTGGTGGAGCAGTGGGCTAATGCCTCCTTAAGTAACACCAGCTGCCTGCAATTAGTGCAGGTTCGCATCCCACCAGGCTCAAGGTTGACTCAGCCTTCCATCCTTCCGAGGTAGGTAAAATGAGGACCCAGATTGTTGGGGGCAATTAAGCTGACTTTGTAATAATGCCGCTTGGGGTGTTTGTGTGAAAGCCCTAACAAGCATAGGCATATACTGCAGTGAAGGCTACTGCTAAGCTTGTAAGCCGCCCTGAGTCTTCGGAGAAGGGCGGGATATAAATGGAATTAAAATAAATAAAATAAAAAAATAGTTTGTGCTCTTTGAGGAAGATCACCAGCTGATTAGAGAGGTCTCTTCCCACTACATAGTGTTGGATGTAGCCTTCAGAGTCCTTCAAATGTTACCATCAAGCAGTAATTGTTATTGTGATGAAAAGTACATGGAGAGTAATTGTCAATGCTGCAAACATTGATATGTTTTTGCACTGACAATATAAGAGACAGCCTGTTACTTTAATTGCTTCATTTGGGGGGGGAGGAAATCTACCCAGATGTTGTGAGAAGATGAGAAAAGCCCGCTTACAGAATGCGAAGTGAAACCTCATATGTAAAACTAATTGGATAATGTGATTTATGACGTGTAGATAAGGGCGGGGATTGTGTGTGTGTTATGATGGGTTTGGGGGGAGGAGATTTCAGATTCTGGCATCCCTCCATGAGTGCCGATGTTTCGTTTCATTATTAAGACTTTTTAGATAAACAATGTTTGCATTTTGCTTGATCTGTCTCATTTATTGGAACCATGACAGTAATCATATTAGCTGTATTAGTTTAATTTACATGTAAATTGCTTTTTCTGTCCTGGCCTTGTTTTAAGTTTTGGAGGGTAGTTCTCTGCATGCTAGTCAAACAGCCAAGAGTAACCCTCAATCTGAGCCAAGATGTGCAACTCTGATATAGATTCCCAGCTGCTCTTTATAACCCTGTTTCTCTCCATCATCCTGTCTGAATTGCTGTATTGGCTCTATACTCACAGAACTGAGCTCACCATGATTATATATCAAGTCGGTGTTATATTTAGGGATATACGGTCCTATACCAATCGTTTATATTACTTTAACAAAGTCAAGAAAAGCTAACACATTTATCAACAAAGCGTCTGGTCAGCATATCTTCACCGATAATGGTCTTTATTGATAAATTACCTCTCATCCCCTCACAATATGTTGTACCAGATAAACTTCAGTGCAGCCATTTCTTCCCTTGCAGACTTCCTATGCTCGTCACAGAATTCTGGGAGTTGAATCCTACCGCTTGTCCAAGATAAGATGTTTTTAGGAGGAAAATTTCAGGAGGAGAAAAACAACTCATATTTATAAAACTAATGGGGAAAAAATTGAAAATAAAACCTCTTGTCATCAGGGAGAACGAAAGAAGCTGATTTATGTATTGTCCAGTTAACTCAGTATTGTCTGTCCTGCTGGTCCATGACTGTCCAGTATCTCAGGCTAAGAGGGGCATCTGAGTCTTTTAAACTGGATATACTGTAGTATGATTAAGCTTAGGAAACTGGAAACCACCTGAAAACCATGAAATCTAGATGCCACCTATGCATTCGATTAAGATTATGGCAGAGTACCAAAGTCACAATTAGTGCCCATTGTCATTATATATATAATTGACACTGCCCTTTGACCTCCATATTTGGAACCAAGAAACAAGGACTACCAAATGTGGCCATCACAATTAAAACACCTCTATACCACTCAATACTATATGTGCTATACAGTTCAACGTGGGCTATTTTCAAGTCAGATACATCTCTGAACATCTCCCTAAATTTTTAAGTACTTTTCATTGGAAAAGGCAGTACCTCAGAAACTCTGCCAATATAGAATCCATAGAGGAATATGGTAAGAAAATACAGTATCTCTGAAATAATGACCCAACAGGGTATTGGTTGTCTAGTTATTAATAATTAGTTTCAGGGAATTAAGGAGCAGAAAAGTGTCATTAATACAGAAGGGAAAATAAGATTCCTAAACACTACTGCCAATCATATTTTGGCTACATGTCATAATATTCATTTCTTCTTATACTTCCAAAAACAATTCAATAGAAAAATAATATTCTGGATTATTTTAATCACTCATTGTCCTTTACTTTAGAGATAGTCATTGACTTACAGTACATGCACAATTGAAACTGGAATTTCAGTCACTAAGTAATGTGATTGTTAAGTGACTCATCATGTGACCAGACCTTATTTTATGACTATTTTTACTGTGGTTGTTAACTGAATCCAGCTTCCCCCATGGATTTTGTTTGTTAAAAGCCAGCTGGGATGGTTGCACAACTGCAAGGGTGGTCTAATGGTCATAACTTCTAAGACACAATATGTTTCACCTTTTTAGCACAATTATAACTTTGACCCATCATTAAAATAATGGTTGAGGTCGATCTGTATTTCTATCATATGGCATTCAAAGGAACAGAATCCTCAGCCAAAGCAATTGGAGAGATTCGACTTGCCCTTTATAATATTTTAGGGTAAAATATTGTTTGGCAATTATTGAATGATCATTGAGTATTTGTGATGAAGTTCATTGCTTCACATGTTTTTCATTCCTGCAGAGCAGAGGAACAGAGGCGGACTTTTTGGAAGAGAAGCTCACAGTTAAGTAATAAAATGCTACATTCAGAATGGAGAGTCAAAAGTGCACCAGTTCTGCTCTATTCCTTCATTGCTACAGTCTTACTATGATTAAACATTTGCAAGTCCGATTAGCAGTGAGAATCTTTGTACATAAAAGTTAAATTAAGCATTGCTATTTGGCTAAACCCCTTCATGGATTACTACCTTGTCGTGGCAAAGGGGCTTGCATAATTCAATGAAGCTATGCCGTGCAGGGCCACCCAAGACAGACAGGTCATAGCAGAGAGTTCTGACACAAAGTGATCCACTGGAGAAGGAAATGGCAACCCACTCCAGTATCTTTGCCATGAAAACCCCATGGACAGTACCAAAAGGCAAAAAGATATGACGCTGGAAGATGAGCCCCTCAGGTCGGAAGGTGCCCAATAAGCTACTGGGGAAGAGCAGAGGGCTAGTACTAGTAGCGCCAGAAAGAATGAAGCGACTGGGCCAAAGCTGAAAGGACGCTCAGCTGTGGATGTATCTGGTGGTGAAAGGAAAGTCCGACGCTGTAAAGATTTTTTCTCCATAGGAACCTGGAATGTAAGATCCATGAATCAAGGAAAGCTGGACGTGGCCAAACAAGAGATGACAAGACTGAACGTTGACATCTTAGGAATCAGCAAACTAAAATAGACAGGAATGGGTGAATTTAATTCAGATGACCATCAGGTATACTACTGTGGGCAAGAATCCCTCAGAAGAAATGGAGTAGCCTTCATTGTCAATAAAAGAGTAGGAAAAGCAATACTGGGATACAATCAGAAAAATTACAGATTGATCTCAGTTTGAATCCAAGGCAAACCATTCAATATCACAGTAGTACAAGTCTGCCCCAACCACCAGTGCTGAAGAGGATGAAATTGACTGGTTCTATAAAGACCTACAGCACCTTATAGAACTAACACCAAAAAATGATGCCCTTATCATCATTTGGAATGGAATGCTAAAGTAGGAAGCCAAAAGATAACTGGAATAACAGGCAAGTTTGGCCTTGGAGTACAAAATGAAGCAGGGCACAGGTTGATAGAATTTTGTCAAGAGAATACGATGGTCATAGCAAACACTCTTTTCCAACAACCCAAGAGACGGCTCTACACATGGACATCACCAGACGGTCATCACAGAAATCAGATTGACTATGTGCTCTGCAGCCAAAGATGGAGAAGCTCTATACAGTCAGTAAAAACAAGACCAGGAGCTGACTGTGGCTCAGACCATGAGCTTCTCGTTGCAAAATTTAGGCTTAAACTGAAGAAAGTAGGGGAAAGTACTAGGCCACTCAGGTATGAACTAAATCATATCCCTGACGAATATACAGTAGAGGTGGCAAATAGATTTAAGAAATTAGAACTGACAGACAGAGTGCCTGAAGAACTATGGTTTGCAACACTGTACAAGAGATAGCAACTAAAACCATCCCAAAGAAAAAGAAATGCAAGAAAGCAAAATGGCTGTCTGAGGAAGCTTTGCAAATAGCTGAGGAAAGGAGGGAAGCAAAAGGCAAGGGAGAAAAAGAAAGATACACCCAACTGAATGCAGAATTCCATAGAATAGCTAGAAGAGATAAGAATGCCTTCTTAAATGAACAGAGCAAAGAAATACAGTAGAAGAAAACATTAGAATAGGGAGGACCAGAGATCTCTTCAAGAAAATTGGAGAGATGAAGGGAACTTTTCATGCAAAGTGGACATGATAAAGGACCAAAATGGCAGGGACCTAACAGAGGCAGAAGAGATTAAGAAGAGGTGGAAAAATTACACAGAAGAACTATACAAGAATGAGCTTAACATCCCTGATAACCACGATGAGGTAGTTACTGACCTCGATCCAGACATCCTAGAATGTGAAGTGAAGTGGGCCTTAGGAAAGCTGAGCAACAACAAAGCTAGTGGAGGTGACAGTATTCCAACTGAGCTATTCAAAATCTTAAAAGATGATGCAGTAAAAGTGGTACACTCAATTTGCCAGCAAATTTGGAAAACTCAACAGTGCCCACAGGATTGTAAAAGATCAGTTTACATTCCAATTCCAAAGAAAGGCAGTGCCAAAGAATGTTCAAACTATCGCACCATTGCACTCATTTCACATGCTAGTAAAGTCATGCTTAAAATCCTACAAGCTAGACTCCAGCAGTATGTGGATCAAGAACTAACAGAAGTACAGGCAGGATTTCGAAGAGGCAGAGGAACTAGAGATCAAATTGCCAACATAACGCTGGATCGTGGAGAAAGCTAGGGAGTTCCAGAAAAACATCTACTTCTGCTTTATTGACTATGCTAAAGCCTTTGATTGTGTGGATCACAACAAACTGTGGCAAGTTCTTAAAGAGATGGGAGTACCAGACCATCTTATTTGTCTCTTGAGAAACCTATATGCGGGTCAAGAAGCAACAGTGAGAACTGGACACGGAACCACTGATTGGTTCAAAATTGGGAAAGGAGTCCGGCAAGGCTGTATACTGTCGCCCTGCCTGTTTTAACTTATATGCAGAGCACATCATGAGAAAGGCAGGGCTAGATGAATCAAAAGTTGGAATTAAGATTGCCGGGAGAAATATCAACAACCTAAGATATGCAGATGATACCACTCTAATTTAATTTTAATTAATTTTATTAGATTTATATACCGTCCTTTCCCGAAGGACTCAGTATCTCTGATGGCAGTATCTCTAATGGCAGAAAGTGAAGAGGAACCAAAGAGCCTCTTGTTGTGGGTGAAGAAGGAGAGTGCAAAAATTGCCTTGAAACTTAACATTAAGAAAACCAAGATCATGGCATCCACCCCTCTCAATTCCTGGCAAATAGATGGGGGAAAAATGGAGGTAAAAGATGCTTGCTCCTGGGGAGGAAAGCAATGGCAAATCTAGACAGCACACTAAAAAGCAGAGACATCACCCTGCCAACAAAAGTGCGTACAGTCAAGCCTATGGTCTTCCCAGTTGTAATGTATGGCTGTGAAAGTTGGACCATAAGGCTGAGCGCCAAAGAATTGAGGCCTTTGAACTATGGTGCTGGAGAAGAGTCCTGTGAGTCCCTTGGACTGCAAGGCGATCAAACCGGTCAGTCCTAGAGGAGATCAACACTGACTGCTCTTTAGAAGGCCAGATCCTGAGGTTGAAACTCAAATACTTTGGCCACCTAATGAGAAGGAAGGACTCACTGGAGAAGAGCCTAATGATGGGAAAGATTGAGGGCAAGAGAAGAAGGGGACGACAGAGAATGAGGTGGCTGGATGGAGTCACTGAAGCAGTAGGGGTGAGCCTAAATGGACGCCAGAAGATGGTAGAGGACAGGAAGGCCTGGAGGAACGTTGTCCATGGGGTTGTGATGGGTTGGACACCACTTTGCAACTAACAACATTTGGCTAAAACTTCCTGTCAGTTTTAAAATAGTAAAATAGTAAAAAAATGGTCATAACCAGAAAGAAAGAAAGAAAGAAAGAAAGAAAGAAAGAAAGAAAGAAAGAAAGAAAGAAAGAAAGAAAGAAAGAAAGAAAGAAAGAAATGCAACCAGTCCTACATTGTAATAATTGTGCCAGAGACAGATGTAGATTCAAGAAGACTAGGATATAAATATTCATTCATTTTTGACGTGAATATTTTATTCCAAGGGCTCAGATAAAGCGCTTAAAACATTTCAAATTTTTAAACAGAAAACAGAAGATGATATCTGAGTACTACAGAAATGGTAAAAACTATAAACATAAAGAAATTACTGTGAATTTCTACTCAAAAATTGCATGTTTATGATAGTTCTGTGGGATTGTCAAAGTGCAGAAAGGAGACAGGATGGTGATGATGAGAAGGACAATAATGATAATCATTCATATTCCTGCTTCTAAGCTAAATTGAGTTACAATAGCCCTTATGCATTTTTTTTCTTTTTGTAACTCTTCATGGTTTATCAAACACGCCTTGGCTTGGCGTTTTAGTATCTTAGGAGAAGTAATTTACATGATCTTGATTAAATTTTACCCTGGCAAGACTTGATATATTGAATTTCTCCAATTTGTTCCAAATGCATTGTGTTCCGCTCCTACCCTACATGGGATCTCTCATCATTGCTAGCTTTTTATCACTTTATTTTTGGATCCATGCAATTCTTCTCTTCACCCTCCACGTTGTTAATGAATCAGTGATCCTTGATATTCTTTTCAGAAGTCCATTTGACATTTCTCAACTAGTCAGTGAACAATACATAATTATACTGTTTAATTTTAATCCCATTTTGTATCAATTTGACAGCAGCTCCATCAAATTTGAATATTATTAACTTTCCCAGAACTGCTGTATTCAATATTAAATGCATTACAAACCTTTATGCTATACCATCTTATCAAAGAACAAAGTATTAACTGAGCCTTGTATAATTAATCATGCAGAAAATTATTTTGGCAGTTATCCTTATTTCTATAAATACTTGTGAACTGATAGTTTATTAATGCTGAAATAAGCAAACCATGTAGTTTAAATCAGCATGATTCTCTTAGATGTATTATAATTGAATACATCACTAGTAGTCCTTGGGTTATGCCCACTCATTCAGCAACTGTTTAAAATTACATCAGTGCCTAACAAAGGTGACTTACAACCAGCCCTCGCAGTTCCAGCCATCACAGCATCGCTGCAGTTATATGACACTCACTGCTTGGCTTGCAGTTATTGTGTTGCTGCAAACTGTGGTCATCAGGTAATCACAATTTCCAATGTTCTCTGCCAGCTTCCCACAAGTACAGGTAGTGCTTGACTTACAATCACAACTGAGACTGGAACTTCCATTGCTAGACAAGCAGCTGTTAAGTGAGGTGCATCCAATTTAATGAACTTTTTTTGTCACAGTTGTTAAGTGAATCATACCAATTGTTAAGTGAATCACATGGTCATTAAGTGAACCTGGCTTCCCCCATTGCCTATGCTTGTTGGAAGCCAGCTAGGAAGGACACAAATGGAGATTCTTGTGACCCTGGGATACTGCAACTGTCATACATACAAGGCAGTTACCAAGTGCCCAAATTTGATCATGTGACTGTGATGTTGTGATGGTTGTAAGTGTGAGGACAGGATGTAAGTCACTTTTTACAGCACTATTGTAACTTTGAACAGTTGCTAAATGAAGTCAAGGATTACCTGTAAAGTCAAAGGAGAAAATTGCAGGAAGCCAGAAACCACTGTTGCTCCTTTTTTGGCCACCCATGTTCGGTAATGCTTTCCCACAAAACTCCCCACAATACTCACACACCTGCCTGTGCTTTGTAGCTCTTGCCTGCACTCCTGTCAGCCTGCTTGCCTGGTACTCCCACAACTTTCCATTTAATGACCTGCACGGCCGTGAGATAACGGCCTTTGGGACTGGCAGGATCACCACTGCTAAGCAACGTGGTCACGTGACATTGTAATTTACGACTGCTTTGTTTAGAGATGGAAATTCTGCCCTCAGTTGCCGTCATAACCCAAGGATTATTTGTAGCTTAGCAATTGTTCAAGAATTCACATGGTTTTATAATCACTATTTTATTTATTTATTTATTTTAATCCCATTTATATCCCGCCCTTCTCCGAAGACTCAGGGCGGCTTACAATTTAAGCACAAACCAATGTGCTTAGCAATAGCCTTCATTCTATGTATATGCCTGCTTATTAGGGCTTTCACACCCCTCCCAAGCGGCATTATTACAAAGTCAGCTTATTGCCCCCAACAATCTGGGTCCTCATTTTACCTACCTCGGAAGGATGGAAGGCTGAGTCAACCTTGAGCCTGGTGGGATGCAAACCTGCACTAATTGCAGGCAGCTGGTGTTACTTAAGGAGGCATTAGCCCACTGCTCCACCAAGGCTCCTATGAGGAACCTAGGGCAATTTTAAACAATTGTGAGAATTGTCACACACAGAGACACAGATACACACAAAGAGAATACCACTGACTATATTACTTGTACAATTACATTCATTCTTGTTTTAAGTTTTATCTTTAAGTAATGGTTTGGTTAATTTAAATACATTAATCTTTGTATATTAATTAGCATTAGTGACAAGTAAATCTAACTGCTAACACAAAACAATGCAACTTCATTTACAGTACAAACGTCTGCACGTAATATACACAAATGCATATAAGCAAGAATAAAAACCTGAAAATAATTCAAGGTGCCAGTTTTGTGCCAATTGTGCTGCCCTCTTTGCCAATGCCTCTTTTACCTCGGTAATGGGTGGTTCCATTCTTACTGTTTAATGAGGGAAAAGTAAGAAAAGCAATTGGTGAATTCCCAACTTCCTTTCTCTCCCACATACTAACAAAAAAAGCAACCAGTTGCTCTGCTTAATCTAGTATGGCAGAGATGGGTATAGAGTGTTTAGCTGTCAAAGTGGGGAAAAACCAGGTTCCAGTATAAAGATGAACCACATCTTAATGTGTATATACTCCATGCAGCAGGCAATAAGGCATAGAAGCAATAATGTATTGATGGTGATTATGATGATAATGATACGCACCTTGACATTGACAAATTCACTATCAGTCAAGTGCAAAAGGCAGCTTTATTTGGAACAGCTTACATCCCGCCACAATTACCTTTAACACCATGAAATAACATCTGCCTATGGGAAAGACTCGATAGGTAGATAAAAATGCCAAATCCAATCTGAACATCTGGCTGGCCGTGCAATGAAGTTTTAAGATAAAATGATATTCTTCTCCCAAGTAGTAAAACCTTTGTAAAGTATATCCACCTAAAACCCCTTGCTCATAGAATACTTTCTGTAATTCTGTGACAGAATCAAGAACCAGCCACTGGCAGAAGCCTCCTTTTTTTCTTCTTTAAATCCATCTCTGCTGCAAAGGTGTGGCACTGAAAAGTGCTAAACCTATGGCTAATAAAGAAGGTTTAGTGCTATTTCAAAACAGTGTGAAACCCACATAGGTAAGATGCCACATACAACTTGACAAGTACTCCTGAGTTATGCAGGCAAATGCCTCTGCAGAAATCAGCTTTCTGGTCTCTCCTGCTCCTCAAGGTCAATGGCCATGGAGGGTAGTGACCTGTGAACCAGGGGGGAAAGGGGGCACCTTGGTAGCTGTAGAGGAGTGCAGAGATAATCTAGTCCGGGGGTAGGCAACCTTGGCTCTTTTATGACTCGTGGACTTCAACTCCCAGAATTCTGGAGCCAGCATGGCTGGCTCAGGAATTCTGGGAGTTGAAGTCCAAGAGTCATAAAAGAGCCAAGGTTGCCTACCCCTGATCTAGTCAAAAGAATTCAAGTCTTTAAGGGAACATACTGCAAATGACAGCTCCATCCTGAGAAAGAGCAAATGTGAGAAAGAAACTCAGAATTATCACCTTGATCCTGTTTGGTATTAGAGGAGCAGGACAAACTGGCAGGCTTTTGAGATTTGGTTGCTATACTTTATAACAATAGAGTTCCGGTGAAGGTAAAGGTTTCTCCAGTTGTGTCTGACTCTACAGGGCGATGCTCATCTGTGTTTGTTAGCTGAGAGAGCCAGCATTGTCCAAAGGTGTCACGTGGCTAGCATGACGATATGCCAAGGCACACAAAATGCTGTCACCTTCCCATCAAAGTGGTACTTATTTATCTACTCACATTTGCACGCTTTCGAACTGCTAGGTTGGCAAGAGCTGGGGCAAATAACAGGGGCTCACCCCTTCACTCAGCACTCAGGTCTTAAACCCAGACGGTCAGCTTTGTGGCTGATTCTCAGCATCTTTAACCGCTGAACCATCGTGCCCCATGGAGAATTTCGGTAGTCCAAGCATTGCCTGTTCCCTGACCTGGCCTGCCTCAAGGGCTGACAAATATAACTAGGCAGATCCCAATTCCAATTCATATTATAGATGAAGCATGCTAGATTGTCTCGACAACAAAAATCGCATACGACAATTATAAAAACTGTATTTTATAATTGGTACGGCTGAAAACTTTAATCTGACTCAGTTGTGGGCTAGAGATGAGAAAATGACAATTTAATATGACAATGTCATATTAAAACATTGAATTCATGCAATGGTTTGGGTGGCAACTGGGGGAAACCTGAAGACAAGCATGAATGGGATTCCAACAGCCTGAGCCCAGCCATCAAAAAGGATATGTCAAGATCAAGATTAAATTTATTTTGTTTTCTATTTCTTAAAAACAAAGACTGGAACCAGACAACCTCAGTATACCATATTTATCCAAAAGGAAAATGAAGTGTTGTTTTTTTTCTTCAAAAAAATATTTGGGGGGGAAAATGGTAATTTTATCTTAGAACTGAACAAAAAAAAGGACAAGAACACAATTGCTGAAAATTTAGGAATTAGTACAGGGTGCAAATGGTTGCAGATACCGCAAAACCTGAATACTTAGATAGTATTCCTGCCCCCAACAATAAGCCACATTCCTTACAAGGACATTCCATGGAGTCACCTTAGCCATCGTCTTTTCTTTCTACTTTCCATTCTTCCAATACAGCCACTCTGTCCAATATATTTGTTTGCAGCACATGCCGTGTATATGTGTTTCTACTTGCTGATCATTATTTCAAGGGAGCAGTCAGCCAGCTTTATTTGGTCCAGGGCTGATTCTTCTTGCAATCCATGGTAGCCTCAGTCAGTGTCTCAAATTCATAATCCAAAGACATCTACTATCTTCTTTCTTTCATTCTTTTTCAATCTCCATCTTTTACAACCAGATGGTACCACTGGAAAGATCAGTGCTATAAGCATTGTGTGTCACCAATTAAACATTTGTATCATCTATTATCTTGTCTGTGGTTGCATTCCTCTTCAAGGAATTATTTCTCTTTACTTTTTTAGCACACTGTCCATTTTTTAAATATTCTTGACTCAACAAAAATAAAATTTGTCTAACATCTTCATTTCCTCACTGTCATCTGTGAATTGGCTAAGCTTGCTGACTGACATTACATTTTCACCTTAATTTTTAATGTCTCAGTGTTTCACTTTTCATTGTTTTCACAATGAGCTCTTCTAATTCTTCTTTATTTTCAACTAACAAGGTGATGTCATCTGTGTATTGCCAATAATTAGATTTTTGATCTCTAATTTTGATCCAAGTTGTCACCTCTTCTAAACTTGTGATTATGTTTACTGTAAGGTCATCCAATGTGGAAACAACATACATCCTTCTTTGTTTTAAACCACTTATTTTTTTAAAAAAACCTGTTCTTATAGTAGTTTATCATTTTTATGAGTGATATTCCACATTTTGGTTTAATATAACAATAGGGCTCTGCACACTGATTACATATATGCCCCCATACCCCTAATTTAACCCAAGTATTTGACATTAGTAAGTTCCAGTCTATTCCACAATCTGCCCCTGGAAGTACCTTGGCCGAATGAATTGAATCTCTCCATTTGTTTCTTTTATATGGTACTGCCCCAGACGCTTAATGGATCCTGATAGATTCCAAGCAGCGCTGGGGTCCCCACCTGCCTCCATTGCTCACAACTCGGCGGATGCCTTAGTGGAAGCCTGGGAAAGGGCAGCCACTGAGGCACTTGACCGGGTTGTACCCTTGCGGCCCCTGACCCGGTGCAGATCCCAGCGAGCTCCATGGTTCTCCGCGGAGCTCCGGGAGATGAAGCGTCGGAAACGGGGCCTAGAGAGCTGCTGGAGGTCCAGCCGATCTGAATCCGACCGGTTGCGGTTAAGAACCTACATTAGGTCTTATCTCGCAGCAATGAGGGCGGCGAGGTGTAATTACTTCTCTACCCTCATCGCGTCCGCAGATAATCGCCCGGCCACCCTGTTTAGGGTGACTCGCTCCCTTCTTAATCAGGAGGTGAGGGAGGATCCCTTGCAGGGTCGTGCCGAGGAATTTAGTCAACATCTGTTGGATAAAATCGCTCGGATTCGGACCGGTTTGGACTCCAGCTGGGCAGAGTCTGGCGATCAGGACACGGGCGGTCCTGTCAATGTTATCTGGGAGGAGTTTGATTCTGTGACCCCTGATGAAGTGGACAGGATTATGGGGAGGCTGAGCTCCACCACGTTTATTGGATCCGTGCCCTTCTTGGCTGGTTTATGCAGCTAGGGAGAGGACACGAGGCTGGCTCCAGGCGGTTATATCTGCTTCTTTGAGTGAGGGTTATTTCCCCACCGTCTTGAAGGAGGCGGTGGTGAGACCTCTCCTCAAGAAGCCTGCCTTGGACCCAGCTGTATTGAACAACTTTCGTCCAGTCTCCAACCTTTGCTTTCTTGCGAAGGTTGTTGAGAGTGTGGTGGCGCATCAGCTCCCTCTGGTCCTGGATGAAGCGGATTATCTGGACCCGTACCAATCGGGTTTCAGGCCCGGGTACAGCACGGAGACGGCATTGGTCGCTCTGGTGAATGATCTCTGGAGGGCTCGGGATAGGGGATATTCCTCTGTCCTAGTCCTATTAGACCTCTCGGCGGCTTTCGATACAATCGACCATGGTATCCTGCTGCAGCGTCTCAGGGGATTGGGAGTGGGAGGCACAGTTTTTCAGTGGTTCTCCTCCTATCTCCTGGGACGCTCGCAGTCGGTGTTGGCAGGGGGGCAGAGGTCGACCCCTAGGACTCTCGCTTGTGGAGTTCCTCAGGGATCGGTCCTCTCGCCTCTCCTGTTCAACATCTACATGAAACCGCTGGGTGAGATCATTCGTGGTTTTGGAGTTGGGTATCATCAATATGCCGATGATACCCAACTTTTCATTTCGACCCCAAACCACCCCAGTGATGCCCTCGCTGTGATGTCCCATTGCCTGGAGGCGGTTCGGGTCTGGATGGGGAGGAACAGACTTCAACTCAACCCTGACAAGACTGAGTGGCTGTACATTCCGGCATCCCGGGACATTCAAAATGTTCCATCGCTTTCCATGGGGGGTGAGCTTTTACCCCCTGTGGATAGGGCTCGCAACTTGGGAGTCCTCCTAGATTCACGACTTACTCTGGAAGATCATATAGTGGCCGTGACTAGGGGGGCTTTTGCCCAGGTTCGCCTGGTGCGCCAGTTGCGGCCCTATCTGGACCGGGATGCCCTGTGTACGGTCACTCATGCGCTCGTGACCTCTCGCCTAGACTATTGTAATGCTCTCTACATGGGGCTTCCCTTGAAGACTACTCGGAGGCTCCAACTGGTACAGAATGCAGCCGCGAGAGTTGTCTTGGGAGTTTCCCGGTACTCCCATGTTACACCTTTGCTCCGCGAGCTGCATTGGTTACCAGTTGTCTTCCGGGTAAGGTTCAAGGTCTTGGTTATGATCTTTAAGTCCTTACATGGCATGGGTCCGGGATACCTCGAGGACCACCTGCTGCCGGCGTCAACTCCCCTCCGCCCTGTGCGTGCCCACAGAGGGCCTCCTCAGGGAATGTTGACTGGTGGCCCCCAGGGGGAGGGCCTTCTCTGTGGGTGCTCCGGCATTATGGAACCAGCTGCCGGTTGAGCTCCGGACGGCATCGGACCTTCGATCCTTCCGTCGCGGGTTGAAGACCCATTTATTTGAATTAGCTGGTCTGGCCTGATAGGGGTATATGGGTTTTTTATTGGTTTTTATTATTTTATCATTGTTGTATTTTAATTGGGCATTGGTTTAATTTTCTTTTAATTTTTGTACTGCTATTTATATATGCCCTGTGAACCGCCCTGAGTCCCTTAGGGAGAAGGGCGGTATAGAAATCTCAATAAAATAAATAAAATAAATAAATATATCCATTTTGATTCTAATGTTATCCTTACTGCCTGCATTGTTGCATTGGCTCTATCCAAATGTTTATGTGACATGTTTGCCTTTAATTAACTATTATAATACAGCATCCTTCCTTGATGCTGTATTTAGTATCTCTTGCAATTGTGTATTGGGTTATAACACATATTAGAAAGCCAGCTTTGTGTAGCGTTTAAGGCAAACTGTAGAGCTAGAAACCAGGAGATCATGAATTCTAATCCTGCCTTAAACACAAAGCCAATTGAGTGATCTTGAGCCACTCATTCTCTCTCAGCCCTAGGAAAGTGGTAATGGTAAACCACTTCTGAAAAACCTTGCCAAGAAAAGCGCAGAGACTAGTCCCTGCAGTCATTCAGAGTAAAAAAAAAATACTTGACTCAAAGGAACCCATTTTTTTTAGAAAATGACATACAATACTTGACAATGTATTATTGCCTTCCTACTCCTTCATACGGATATAATATTTATCATACAATCATCCATTTCTTACCACTGTGTGTGCACCCTTGCTTATTTCTTTATTTACTTGTGTTTCTATAGCAATGGATTCAACAAAAATGACTCCTGGTATTGGTGGTTCACAACATAAAGGCCAATAAAAACGCAAGCATCACTAAAATAATGGCCATTTATTTTTCCAAAAACTTCAGGGACATCTGTTTCTTTAACAGATTCCACAAGGCCAACAGTAGGTAACCAAATGTAACTTAAAGGTCTTATTTCATTCACAGTCAGTCTGAATTTACAAAAGCTTCTTAATAACTTCTCAAATTGTTCCTAAGCATCAGAAACCAGATATTCCTTCTCAGATTTAACTTTATTCTTTAGCACTTAAGGAACTGGTAATTTATGCAAACAATATCTAGTAACTGAACAGATCAAGCGAAAGGATTGTAACTGTATTGTAATATTTTAATTTTTTTTATTGCCTCCAGCAAGGCAAATATCTGCCTGGAGACTGCCTTCCTTCCTTCCTTCCTTCCTTCCTTCCTCTCTCCCTCCTTTCCAGATTCATGTCTGCCAGAAAAGACTTGCAAGGTTGGTACCTAGATAGTTCTACCTACAGAAAAAAAGATCCAAATTATCCTATTTTTCTTGGCATGTCCTCCCAGAGAACACAACGCTGCATCCTTAGTCTTGAATTGTTCCTTTTTCTAAGGTTTCATCTACACAGGAGAACAGAAGACAGAGAAGCCAAAACAAGGATAGATATTTACTGAATTGTACAAAGAGAATAGAGATTAAGCTCTGACTGTGATCTCATTGCTCTGCATTTACAAAATATTTCAAGCCCTGTCTGTCTTAGGTAAAATTCTTGCAGATTTCCATCAAGGTCATCTTTTCTACTCTCTAGGTTGCGTATGGACTCTAGGCAACACAAGCAGTAGCGAAGCTGGTATTCGTAGCTGATTTGAGGATTTCTTAGTGCAGAGTCTGCCACCATCATCATGCCAGGTAAATGTTATCTGCTTTCTGTGTTTTAACAGGCATTTCAGCACCTGCTTACTAAATAGTTTGACATATGGTGACTTCATGGGCATGCCCATGAAAGCAGGGGAGGGTCTTGGGATTTGATGATAAGTCTCCCATTCAAATATCAATATAGTCCAATCTTGCTCAATTTCTTAAAATGCCATTTTTGACTTGTCGGCTATTTTGAACCCAAGATGCTGAATTTCTGCGTTCTTCCTAAAGTGCCATTTCCCTTGTTCTATGGATGACTCTGCTCGAGAAGAAAAATCTGCATATTGGAACAGACTCAAAAAAAAAAAAACCCTACCAGTTTTTCTGTAATGAATTGTTATCGCTACTGAAGGAATAGCGGGCAGTTACAGCGGGCCATTCATTAAAAGGCAATATTTGGAAGCCGTGCAGAGCTCAAGCTGTCCCTCCCCGGAATTTTAACAGCTTGTAGGTTAAGGACAAACTCTTTGTTTTCCAAGAACGAAGAGGCACCTGTTGATTTCCCACCCACCGAGTTAAGAGGTAAAGGCGGGGAAGAGCCCTGCCAATAAAAGCGCCCCTGCCGTCTTTTTGCCACCAAAGTTGAGCCATTTGCATTTGCAGGTCCCAGCATAACACACACACACACACACACACACACCCCAAAAAACAACTCGACTGCCTGAGGGACCAAGCGTCCCATTCGGCGCCCTTGCTTCCCTCCGCGCGGGACCAGCGGGGCTTTCCCCTAGAACAGCGTTTCCCAACCTTAGGAACTTGAAGATGCGTGGACTTCAACTCCCAGAATTCCCCAGCCAGCTGGCTGGGGAATTCTGGGAGTTGAAGTCCACGCATCTTCAAGTTCCTAAGGTTGGGAAACGCTGCCCTAGAAGTCAATGACATTCAAGGCCGAGGAGGGGGAGAGAAGCCAGCGAGCGGAGGGTCTGCCGGGTGTTGCAACACCGCCTCCTTCCCGTCCTCCCTCCCCTCCTCTCTTCGGGCTCTCCAAGGCTCGTCAGAGGCCTACGGCCCCGACCTCAAGGCGGCCCCGACGAGGGGCGGCGAGCGAGGGAGAGAGAAGTTCTAGAGCAGCGTTTCCCAACCTTAGGAACTTGAAGATGCGTGGACTTCAACTCCCAGAATTCCCCAGCCAGCATAGCTGGCTGGGGAATTCTGGGAGTTGAAGTCCACGCATCTTCAAGTTCCTAAGGTTGGGAAACGCTTTTTCTAGAGGCCGGCACGTGCGTGGCGCCAAACTCGCCGCGCACCTCCCCGGCTTGCTCGGCGGCGAAACGCCCCGTTCGGCTTCCTCCTTCGGGCAGCACCTGCTGCTGCTGCTCCTGCTGCCGCCGCCGCCGCCGCTGCAGCGGCCGAGGGAGGGCCGGCTTCAGTGTTTCCTGTGGAAATCCCGGAGCATTCAGCTCCTCCTCTCGATTCCTCCCCCACCCCCGCGCGTGTTTGCGGGTTGGGGACTGAGGAAGGAAGGGAGGAAGGAGCCGAGCTGTTGTCGCTTCTCCCTTCTGCGTCTGGCCGCCGCCGCCGCCGCCCTCCTCCTCCTCCTCCTCCTCCCCCTCCCCGACCTCCTTGTGGCTTTCTGCCGCTCGGCTGTGGCGTCCCGGCGCGGCCACCACCACCACCGGCCTCCAGGAGCAGCGTTCTTCCGAGCCCGCTTCTGGACCGGCCGACCTCCCCACCCACCCCGCGAGCGCCCCCCTTTGCGTCCTCGGAGGGGAGGAAAGAGCGGGCAGCGGTGGTGGGGGGGGGCGCGCTCGCCGAGCTCCCGCAGTGCTGCTTCTCCGATGGGCAGTTTGCTGAGCGGAGTCAGCTTCAAGGAGCCCACCACGGTGGAAGACTGCGACTCGACTTGGGAGACGGATTCGGAGCCGGAGCTGCAGGACCCCGGCGGGGAAGAAGGGCCACCGCTGGAGCAGGCGGGCGGCGGCGGCGGCGGCGGCGAGGGGGACGACGACCCAGCGGCTGACCGGCAGCAGCAGCGGCGGCGGCGACAGCAGCAGCCGCCGCCGCCGGCGGAGGAACCGCTCCCTGCGACAGGCGGCCGGCCGGAAGCCGCCGAGAGCCGCGAAGGGGCTGCCGTGGAAGAGGAGGAGGAGGTGGAGAAGGAGGCGGAGGAAAAGGCAGGAGGAGACGGGGTGGCCGAAGAAGACGAAGCCGAGGGCAGGGAGCAGGGAGAGAGCGAAGAGCCCGGGCCCGAACAGGTAACCCAGGACCCTGGCAAACTTCTGGCGGGCGGAGGGGCGCGCTGGAGCTCTTCCTCGCCGCTTCCTGGACGGGGCCGTTGGCGCTCGCCTCGGAAAGCTCCCGGGTCTCTCCAAGGTTGGCCGTCGCTTCCCTGGGCGGGCTTTCCGCGGATGGCGGGTCGCGGAAGCCAAGGTTACAAGGGACCCCCCCCTTCCCCTCCCCTCCCCGTGGGGTTTCTGGCTCCTTTTTCTCCCGCACCCTGGCTTTTCTCCTTCGCTGCCTCCCTCCCCACCCCTTGAAATATTTGCGTGCTTTGTGACTTGGAAGCTAGGCGTGCCTACGGCACACACACACACACACACACACACACCACACACACACCCCACACACACACACCCCACACACGCACACACCCCCCCACACACACACACACCCCACACAGAGACATCCTCGGTGTTAGAAAATGGGCTCGACGGGTGGGCGAGGTTGAGGAAAAGGCGCGGAGCGTGGGCTGAGTTGGCGATCTCTTGCCCCAGCCTGGTCATTCCGCCTGGGTTTTTTTTGTTTTCCTTCCTGTCGCGCCCGTTTCCCTGGTGTGGAAAGGGGAGCTGTGTGGAGGGAGGTTGGGGTTTATATTTCCTTCCTCCTTGGCGGACGGAACAAACCGGCCTGGTGTTCGCTCTGAGGATTTTAACATGAAGAATCACAAGACGTGCCTAATCCAAGTTGCTTTCCCTTCTGCGACCTCTTACTTCAGAGAACCGTGGCGTGGGAAGAAGACAAAACGCAATTTCAGAACTTAAGATTTGCTTGGTCGGGGGGGGGGTGTCTGACGGTTGAGTCCACTGTTTCTATGCTTTTTATTTTTATTTTTATTTTTTATTTTAATTCCATTTATATCCCGCCCTTCTCCGAAGACTCTGGGCGGCTTACAAGTTTAGCAGTTTTACCTATGGGATACGAGTTTCAACTAAAATAACTTAATAAGAGTCTTCAAGAGAGAGAATATATTGGTGTTCTCCTGCTTTTGTCAAATTCTCTGATGGTTTCTTTTTTTAAAAAAAACCTCAAAATGGATATATTTTTATTTTTATGCTCTTCTGGGAAACTCTCTAGTGAGAGGTTACTTTTCAATGGGGTTTTCAATTCACAGTCTTAACAGCATGTTAAAAGAAAAAGTAATCACAAAGGGTATATTTTGACTATTTGAATATAGAATGTTAGCAGGGCTTTTTTTGTCATAGAACGCTCAGAACGCAGTTCCGGCACCTTTTCTGGATGGAACCTTGTAGGATAGGCAAGGCAGGGTGTATGACATGTGTGAGTTCCGGCACCTTTTTCTTTTACAAAAAAAGCACTAATGTTAGAATGACTACTGTAAAGTATAGGAAACGGCCAAATTTCAGACAACTTTACATTCAAGTTTCTCATAGGCACATACATACAGAGGGGTGTGTGTGTGTGTGTGGGTGGGTGTGTTCTGGTTGCACACTGGAAACATCTGTCTGGATTTGTTTTCTGAAATCATTCCAATAAGTGCTTTGCAGTGCAATCCTGTATATGTCTCATCAGGGAGTCCCACTAAATTTAATGGACATATATACATAAATGATGTCTTTTGGATAGATATATATTTTTAATTAAAACATTTCTGGAATTTAGCAAAGGACAAAAATATATAATGAGAAATCTACCATTTTGTGTGTTGATAAAATTCAGAGATTAGCATTTTTTTCTTAAAAGATGGAAAGAAAACATTCTATAAATGCTGTACTGTAAACTTTTCACTATTTTTATTTAATAATTATTTTCCAGCAGTTCTTGTCTTCTCTATACATCTACTTTGGTTTTTGTTTTATTAAACTTGAAAATTATAACAGTATTGCACTTTTCAAACTATAATGTAGTTTCTAAATTTGAATTTTAGGTGTAAGAAAACTTAATTTTGAAAATATAACTTCTACACTGAATTACGAGTTCCTGTGCAACTACTTCTCTTAGCCCTACTTCACAACATCAGTGCATTTAAATTACTTCATCCTTTTTTTTAACATTATAGATGCTTTAAATAGTTCACCTTTTGATCATGGGTAGAAAGGCAGGATTTGAATTCAACTTGGATTTAACTTGAGTTGACTATTACAAATAATCTGTGGAACTGTATTTGCATTAGGCTCAGATTATTCAGGCAAAAGACTGTCATTATAAACTTGCTACCTCTCTTCTGGCTAACACTTCTATTTCAATAATCATTTTAAATCCACTTGCATAATGTTAATGGTCCTAGAATCATATAGTAATCCTCACTCATTCCTTTCATTTACCACATACTAGTTTGTAAGGGGCTGGACGCTAGTAGAAACCTGGCGGCTGAAAATAACCACTGCCCAGAAATACTGAGAGAACAAAACACAATTTATAGCTAAAGATTGGTATGAACTATGTCTTTAGTAATAGCTATATATTTCCTAAAAGATGCATCCCCAAGAAACACATATATAAAACAGTCTTCATTCCAAGGTGTTTGCAAAAGGTAGATATTTTAATTCAACATGGCCCAGCTCCCAACTACTCTAGATAATGAGAAAAATAATTAGTGTTACTTTAATTGTAAAAGGAACTGATAAAACTGTTACAGGAAATAATAAGCTTATAATGCAGTACAATACACAATACAGTAATAAATGCAGTTGTATTAGATTGCCTGGCTATCTTCTTATGTAGTTGGTAAAGTTCCTGACTAGCTCAATATTGTTGAGATGCAGAGATGCAAAATCTCTCTCTCAGCTTTATTCTGGATCTCTGGGAGGCTCCAGTCTTTAAAAATGATGGATAATGATTAACGTGCTTTATCTAATACAATGTGGTTAAGAATAGAAGTATGACTAATGAAAAGGAAGAGCCACTAAAACAGAATGGATGCCAGCCTGTGTGCACTTACGTGGGAGTAAGCCTTCTTGAAAACAATGTGACTGATTTCTGAATAGATATACTGTATGGTACCATTGCACTGTAAGGGTGCTTATTATTTCCTACTCTGCAGCTCTGAACCAAACCCCAGCTGAAGTCTATGTGAATGTTGCTAACATCAGAAAACATCAACCCTGATTCTGGATATGCTCTTGCATATTCTTTCTTAACCCTCCATAAATAGTTTAGTCTTCATTCAAGTGTTTTTAATATTTACAGATATTTCAATCAAAGTGTGTCTTGCACTAGTCTCAATTTAGGGCCCTAGGCAATACACACACACATCTTATTTAATGTCTCGATGCCATCAGGACAGCTAATAAGGTAGTCCTTGACTTATGACTACACTTGAGCCCAAAATTTCTGTTGCTAAGCGTGATGGTTGTTGAAAGAGTTTTGCCTCATTTTACAACCTTTCTTGACACAGCTGTTAAGTGAATCACTGCAGTTAAGTTAGTAACACAATTGCTAAGTGAATCTGGCTTCCCCCATTGCCTTTGCTTGTCAGAACGTTGCAAAAAGGTGACCCTGCAATACTGCAACTGTAATATGAACTATTTGCCAAGCATCTGAATTTTGACCATGCAACCATGGATATGCTGCAATGGTAGTAAGTGTGAAAAATGGTCATAAGTCACTTTTTTCAGTGCTGTTGTAATTTTATACTGTCACTAAATGAATGGTTGCAACTCAAGAACAACCTGTAGTTTAGAAAACCTAATTTGTGTCATCATCAGTCCCACTTTCTCTGTATGAAAGATAAACAAGGATATGGATTCAATCACTAGAGCGTTTATGGTATTTCATTTTGTTTAGGGAGATTTTCCTCTTGTTGGATAAAATGCGTGCAACATCATGTTAAAAGGAAAAGTTACTTTGAACCAAATTTCACTGGTGAGTTTATAGACACATTAATATAATTTTCTTGGCAATTGTACATAACTTGGTTCCCATTGGTTTCTTCTGGGATAGATTTTTAATTTTTGCAATCTAGCCCAGGTGTCCCCAACCCCCGGTCCGTGGACCAGTACCGGGCTGCAGCATGCCAGCAACCGGGCCACACAAACAAGCAAAGCCCCATCCTCAGGATGCAGGCAGCACACAAAGCCACACCCCCTCCAGTTCGTGGAAAAACCTCTTGTCCTGTAACCGGTCCCTGGTGCCCAAAAGGTTGGGGACCTCTGATCTAGCCTACAACCTTGCTATTTCCTTGTCACCAATTTTTTGCCTAAATCAGCCGAGGGCAGAAAATGGCAGTGGCATCGAATAGGTTCTCAAGAATACAAAAAAGACACCTATTTTTAAAGTATTTATCTTCTATAGATACTGTCAGGAAAATATTTGGTGATTCCAAGCAAATAATTACAAAAATTAATGTGTCCCTACAATTAATTGACTGTGTGTGTGTGTGTGTGTAAATGGAATAGGAAATGAATGGTACACAAATGTTGAACAATTGAGTTGGTTTGGAATTGCTGTAATATGTTTTGATCCAGTGTCTCAGTCCTACACCCACAACTTACTGTCCATATTAAAACGAGGTCCCCAGTATAATAAGGAAATGAAATACTCCTTTGTGAACAGGCTTTTACCTGTTGTTTTATGCTGTTTATTCAAGTTAGCTTTGAGTAGGGGAACAAGTGCACCTAGGCATATTGCAGTTCTGTGTTTTCAAGGTTCATGCAATAGATTCCTCTCTAAAACTGCATTCACCCTTTTCCAGATACGAGTGTGCTTCGACTTGGCAATATTCAACTTTACACTGCTATTTTAAAGTTTATTGTGATGAATTTTGTGAAGCTTTCTCCAGTGGAAGCCTTTAGTATGCAGAGAAAGGTTTAGGAGTTGTTTTCATAGTAATACTCTGCATGTGAACAGTTCCAAGATTTTAAAAATATTTCTCAGACTATGAGGCATGATTACTGACTGCCGATGAGGCAAACAGTGACATTCCAAAGATTGCTCTGAGATTTCACAGCCAATTCTGTACATTTGAATATTGTTTTACAAAAGTCTAACTGTACTGTAGCCATTGCCTGGCACAAAAGACTCTTTAGCTCCTACAGCTTTCATACTTATCTTAATGTTATCTGTTTTTTAAACTGGGATACAATTTTGCACACTTAGCTTTTTAGTTAAGTTTATTCCAATACGATGTAACTGTACAATATGATTTCTTCTCCTGATCTCTTTGTAACTCACCTCATACTTTCTGAGATTTGTTCTGAATGGTCTCCAAACCTCCAGAACAGAGAAAGGGGTAGCTTGTTCTATTGACACAAACCAACATCAGCAGCACAAAAATTCACTGAATCCTTCACCTCTGGTGAGATGGACAGCATACTGGATGGATGGATGGATGGATGGATGGGTGGGAGATAGATAGATAGATAGATAGATAGATAGATAGATAGATAGATAGATAGATAGATATCACATTTTATAAGCTATTAGTATATGATTTTTTCCATGGATAATAATTATTTTCAGTTGGTTTAGGTCACAGGTCAGCAACCTGCGGCCCCGGAGCCGCATGCGGCTCTTTGAGCCGTCTCTTGCGGCTCCCAGCCGCCCGGTGCGCGCGCACCTCTTCCAACGGGCAGTGGTGCGCGCGCACCTCTCCAAATGGAGAGTGGCACCGCCCGAATGGGCGGAGGTGCGCGCGCACCTCCCCAAACCTTTGCAGACGGGCCGTTGCCGTCGGGCAACCGGGAACCGGTTCCATCTCATTTTTAAAAAAATGGCAGCCGCGTGCGTCCGCGCATGCGCAAAAAAACTTTTTGCGCATGCGCGTGCATGGACACACGCACGCGGCTCCCTCTTTTTTTAATTTGTGATGGAACCGGTTCCCAGTGGCTCTTTTTCTTTTTTAGGTTGCCGACCCCTGGTTTAGGTAGTCCTCAACCTATGATCACAATTGAGCTCAAAATTTCTGTTGCTAAGTGAGACAGTTGTTAAATGAGATTTGCTGCATTTTACGATCTTGCCACAATTGTTAAGTGAATCACTGCAGTTGTTAAGTTAGCAACACAGTTGTTAAGTGAATCTGACTTCCCCATTGACTTTGCTTGTCAGAAAGCCACAAAAGGTGATCACATGAACCCAGAACATTACAACTGTCATAAATATGAGTCAGTTGCCAAGTATCTGAATTTTGATCACATGACCATGAGAATTCTGGGACAGTGTGAAAAACCTTCATAAATCGCTTTTTTCAGTGCTGTTGTAACTTTGAACGCTCATTGAATGAACTGTTATAAATTGAGGAGTACCTGTATTCCATTTGATGGCATCAGTTCTGTCATATTTCCATGTTATGAAATACTTAGAGTGTCTAAAATACCTTAGTTATGGGAAGGTATTGAATGACACCATTTGAACTCACACAGATCACAAAGCTTTAAATTGATGTAAGTTGTAGCATTTAGCTATCCATGAACAATTACTTTAGTTAGCTTTATTATGCTGCTTCAGGACCAGAAATTGTCACTTCATTCATTCATTCATTCATTTGGTCGTTCAATTTCTATAGCTGTTCATTCAGTCAGTGGCTCTGGGTGGCTTACAATTCAAAAAATATTACGATAAAAGTACTAAAACATTTTAAAACAATAAAAATTTTTAAAAACAAAACCATCCAAAATAAATACACATAGCAGCTGAGATACCTGGCCAGTTAGCAATAAAGCTAGGAAAAGCTGGGGGGGGGGGGGGGGGCATTCAGCACGTCAGGCTCGGGAACGTAGGCCATTTATTAGGGCCTTACGAAAGGCTGACAGGGTTGGGGCCATTCTAATCTCTAAAGCCGAGGTCTCCAACCTTTCCCAGCTCGTGGCCCAGAGGGAAGGAGAACAGGTTTCAAATTGGTGCACGCGCAAGCGCACACACAAACGGTGCCACATGCACTGGCATGGCACTAGCAGCCCCATTCACGCATTCGCAAATGGGCCATGCACACCCACCCGGCGCTAGCAGCCTCATTCCTGCCTTTCTGCATGCGCAAATGGGGCCACGGACGCTAGCACGAGTGGCAGGGAGTGCGCGCACACGCGTGCATGCACCAGCCAGCCATTCTCATAGGTTGGGGACCCCTGCTGTAAAGGAAGGATGTTTCCAACAACAGAGGCCACTGTAGGAAAAGCTTATCTTCTTGTCCCTGGCAGCCAGTACTCTTTGGCTGATGGGATATGCAGCGTGCTCATTCCGGTAGATCGATTTGGATGAGTAGAGACTCTTGGAAAAGGCATTCCCACGGATAACCCCATTAATATTCCCCCCATCCCAATTGAAGAAAAAATATTAGTAACCAGCAGATTATAGACAAGCATTCTAAGTATCTTAATATTCTAGAAGAGTTGAAGAGAAAAGAAATTTATCAAATACTTTAAAAGCTGTATCTGGAACTAAGACCATAAGAATGCAACATAGTTCTTACATGTTTTTTAAATTTGTTAATAAAGAAATATGTCATGTTAATTTGTAATACAGAACAGTTTCATTCTTTTAATGTAACTGGTCAGTCATTGCTCAAAAATTGGTGCTTAGTTGTTCTGACTTCATCTTCCCAGGATTTTACAGGACTGCCTTCAAAGTCAGTTATATGAAAATTATATGACAATGAATACGTTATAGTTCCTACATTAATTAGATAGGTCTTCCAATTTCCATAATGACAATGGTTTCAAAAAAAGTAGGAGTACCACACTAAAATCTATAATATTTACATCTTGGTTTATATAAAAACTGGGTTCATGTCAGTTTGTGTGATTGTCTAGCTACTTTATTGTTCTATGCCTATTTTATAGGAATCTCTCCAGACTGCAGCTTTCACCTGAGTAAGACAAGATAAGGTTCAAATGCATTGGAGGAGGGGGTCAGATCTTGCCCTCTTGTGTTTACATAATGTGTCCAAGACTAATTCCCTGCTGGAGCCCCCTCTTAATTGGGACAGTTGCTTTTGAACAACTATTTACTCAATTTCTTCAACGACTCTCTTACACTGTTTAGCTTAGTACGTTACAATCTGGATTATAAGCATTGAATGCAACTTAGCACAATGTATAAACTTAACCCAAGCTAGTTTGCTCAAGTAACTTTTTTGAGAAAGGTAACCAGACTGAATAGTGCCGTTGCTTGTTATCAAAGCCATAGAATGGGAAACATCAAATCTTAGTCTTGAAGACAAATAAGATTCCTTGAAAAAGCTTACTGATACACATGGTCGTAAAACTTCCAGGTTGCCTACTTGTGGTGTTCATTAACATTTTGTTGGGGCAGTCGTACCTGGAATTTGTAGACCTCAAGTAGAGTTCTTTTGGAAGATCCTCAAGGCTGCAGGAGATCTGGGGTGGAGGATATAAGAATCACGGTTGGAGAGGAACTCAAAAACAAAAGAAAAAGAACCAGGGTGGGAAAATGGAAGGGTGATGTATAAATAATTAAAGTGATGGTATAGAAATAATATTAAGTTTGTGCTGCCAAATGTTCCATATACAAGTAGTCCTCGACTTACAACCATTTATTTATTACAATGGCACTGAAAAAAAATTACTTATGACCAGTTCTCCCTCTTAGGCTTGCTACAGTATATTCCCCACTGTCATGTGATCAAAATTCAGACTCCTGATGATGTATTTATGATGATTGCAGTGTTCCAGGGACACATTTGTGACCTTCCCAGCTAGCTTCCAACAGTCACCATGTGATTCACTTAACAACTGCAGCCTTTTGCTTAACAAACATGGCAAAAAAGGTCATAAAATCAGGCTCAACTCGTTTAACAACCATCTTCTTAGCAATGGAAATTCTAGTCCCAATTGTGGTCGTAAATCGAGGATTACCGGCATGACGATTTAACTTAAATGGTTATGCTCATTCTGCTGCTTCTCGCTGAGATTTTTTTTTCTCTTTCAGGGGGATGATTCAGTTGATGTGACAGCTAAACCAAAGAGAAGTTTTTATGCTGCAAGAGACTTATATAAATATCGTCATCAATATCCAGTAAGAACATTTTGTGTTCTGGAAGCTTTTATTAAAATAAAGACTTTTGCAGTTACAGTTGGAAACCATTAATTTTTTAGAAAAAAATTATAGTGGCCTTGAAAGGTGGATAATGGTAGATATTGGTGAACTCTACCAGCCCCCATAATTGCCATTTTGATGGGGGTTATTAAAATATAACTATATTTTATTTCAAATGTTTATTGGTTAATTGTTTTTCTTAATGACACCTGTATAGAGAGCTAGGCAACAGCAAATGAACCATATAACACAACTCTTACAGGGCAGTTACTAATTTGCCTCTGTTACATATCGCATGGAAATAAAAAAAATGACAAACTAAAAAAGAAACTGAAATGAAGAGACCTTGTGATCACTTTGCCATTGATTTTATGTATCAGCTATTTGAGATATATGCTTACTTGAAAGCAAGATATATATTTTTAACTTCAGGGGTTTTCTTTATTGTGTGAACATGTTTTAGATTCATTGATTGATTAGGTGTCATCAAGTTGTTTTCAACTCCTAGCAACCTATGTTTCTGAGATTGTTTAAGAGATTTTACTTAAAGCTGAATAAGGTAATTCTACACTGTAAGTAACTATTCAAAAATCAGACTTGCTCAACTTAGTGAGACCCACTTCTAAATAAGGGACTATAAGATGGTAGCCCAGGGGTCAGCAACCTGAAACAGTGAAAGAGCCATTCAGAACCGGTTCCCTCACAAAAGGAAAAACTGGGAGCCTCAAAAAATATGTGCACATGCGCGTACATGCGTGCATGCGCAGAACAGGGTTTGACTGGAGAGTGGAGCCAAGGCGAGATATGCACCTACCCTGCATATTTGAATTGATTGGTTGAAATTTTTTAGTCCCACTTTTTTTTTTTTTTTGGACTGCACATGGCAGAGGACTGGGAGCCGCAGGAGATGACTGAAAGAGCCACATGCGGCTCCGGAGCCGCGGGTTGCAGACCCATGTGGTAGCCTAATAATTCATACTATACACCAAGATTAATACTAGACCAACAATCAAGTAGTAAAGAATACCCTGATCAAAGAACCATCAAGAGCATACCCACCAACACTGATAGGAGATGCTATGAGTATGAAAACAGAGAGCAAGCCGCTCTCCCTTCTAGCACTGATGATGTTACCTAGTTGGGTAATTAAATGTCTGCAGGAAAACAGCCAAGCTCAGAGATCACCAAGGAACCCACAGTTCAACCCTGAGCTACAAATATTCTCTTCTATTAGTAACTCAAATTATACATTTACAATTATTATATTTTTTGGCTAGATATCTATGTGAAGTCCAATTGCCTAAAAAGTTTAATCCGTCTATCTTGTTACATTTTATCCATCTATCTTGTTTCTAGTCTAATCTAGCAAAATTGTACTTTGGATTACATAAAAACATACCTGTAATAATTTCCGTTACAGACTATTTCTTATGGAGTATTTTTGCATTTGTCTTCCTTTCTGCTCAGCAGAACTTTAAAGAACTGAGATACCAGAATGATTTGTGCAACCTCCGCTTTTACAAGAACAAAATTCCCTTTAAACCTGATGGTAAGTAATTGGTACCATGATCAATGTATCATTTATACCTAGTTCAATTTCAGATTTATATAAATCAGATGGCCCAAACTGGTTCACTTTGCATTTGACTTTATAGAACTGTATTTGTGCATATTGAGATGGAAATAAGACATGTTGAGTTTATTTCTCCTTCACCTTGTTTGCAAGGGTTCTTACCATGACTTTACCCCCAAAATATCTTTGAGGCATTACCATGAGTTTAAGACTCAGAACAGCAATGTGTGTGACTGCAGTGAGGATTTGCTGTCCTGCATGATGGTGGAAAGAGGTGATTCAGCTGTGATTCAGCTTAGGTTTCTAGAAGTTTCAGGAAATCTCATGCCCTTTTGAAGGTTTTTGAGGCACCATGATTCTGAAGTTAGCTTTGCATCAATGAGTTTGTGTACTTAGTATCATAGAATCATAGAGATGGAAGGGACTTTGGAGGTCTTCAACAGGTAAAGAAGGGTAAAGGACATTGTTTGATCTTTGGCAATAGTTAATCCCATATATTTTCTTTTTTTTTATTGAAAAGTTTTACAATACATTTTATCTTTAACAATCCCTCCCCCCCTCCCTCCACCCAACCCTTCCTAACCCTCCCTATCCCTCCCCCTTCCCCCCTCCCCCCTCCCCGACTTCCCAGAGCTAAATACAAGGTATAAAGGTAAAAACAATCATAAACAACCATATGTTAACAACAATAAACTATTAAGTCTATCCCACTCTAGCTCATATAAAATGACTACAAGCAATACTAATATCACATCAAAATTTATACAAATGCTAAATGAAACTTTTTAGTCCCATATTTGTTCTGGATGTAATCAATCCACTTTTTCCACTCCATAATATAACGTTGTTGCGAATGGTCTTTCAAATAAGCCGAAATCTTTGCCATTTCCGCCAGGTCAGAAACTTTTAGAGTCCATTCTTCTATAGTCGGCAGTTCCTCCTTCCAATATTGACCTACTAAAAGTCTTGCTGCCGTAATTAAGTTCAAAATCAACTTAGTGTCCACAACAGTAGTATCCATAATTATGCCCAATAAAAACAATTGCGGACAAAACTTTATCCTTTGCTTGAATATCTTCTGCATATTCCACCAGATTTTAATCCAAAAAGCTTTAACCTTTTTACAGGTCCACCATATATGAAAATACGTTGCGTCTTCGCCACCACATCTCCAACATTTAGGTTGATAGTTCGGATACATGCTTGCAATCCCATATATTTTCTTGTCCTTCAACCATTGAAAGAATATTGTGTTCATTTTAACAATTACTAAAACAATTAAGTACTAAACAATAAGTACTAAAACTAATCTAAAAATTGCTTTTTTTAGATTTTTACTTGTACTTACATTTACACTGAATTCCTGAATGGTATTTAGAAGGTTATGTTGCTTGGTATATTTATAGGGGTTTATATTGAAGAGGTCCTGAATAAATGGAAAGGAGATTATGAAAAGTTGGAACACAATCACACTTACATACAGTGGTTGGTATCTTTTACTTTTTAATTTCTTTTTAATAAATTGGTTAAAGTCATTTCGGTTTCAGAAAAACTTGTAAATCTGTTTTAAATGTAGGTTGTTTCCACTCAGGGAGCAAGGACTGAATTTCTATGCAAAAGAATTAACCACCTGTGAAATTGAGGTAAAGCATCTAATTCATAATGTAATGCTAATATTTAATCGTTTGAACTAGAATAACTTTGTATATTTAATGCTCTTGGTGTTTGTGCGTTTTTGCAAAAAAAAATCTGTTACAGGAGTTCAAAAAAACGAAAGAAGCGATCCGAAGATTCCTGTTAGCTTACAAGATGATGCTGGAGTTTTTTGGGATAAAATTAATCGATAAAACTGGGAATGTGGCACGAGCTGCTAACTGGCAAGAAAGATTCCAGCACTTGAATGAGTAAGTAAGGTCTTCAGAAGATTTTTTATTTTATTTTATTTTAATTCCATTTATATCCCGCCCTTCTCCGAAGACTCAGGGCGGCTTTACAAACTTAGCAGTAGCCTTCATTCTATGTATATGCCTGCTTATTAGGGCTTTCACACACACCCCAAGCGGCATTATTACAAAGTCAGCTTAATTGCCCCCAACAATCTGGGTCCTCATTTTACCTACCTCGGAAGGATGGAAGGCTGAGTCAACCTTGAACCTTGATGCCTGAGAACTGTTAGTATCAAAACCAGACAATTCTCTCCAGATTTGTTTTTCTAAGCAGTTGTTATACTTTTCTTCCCCTCTTGGATCTTAAGTTGTGATGGTTGTAAAATAGAGTGGTCATTAAGCAAACCAGTGGTTCACTATGGGCACAGTTTTGCTGAAAAACAGACGTACAACAGTAAGTGCCAATTTTTTGACAAAAATGTAGTTATGTGACTGTGGAACGCTACAAACGGACATAAATGTGGACGTGTTGCCAGTTGTCAGAAATCTTAGTCATTTGACTAAACAGGTTTCTGATTTCCCTCTGCAAAACCAATATGGGAAGCACTAAAAAGGTTGCCAAGTTTTAAACAACTCTAGCTTGCAGAAATTCACCTGATATCCCCTTTTTAGTACTAATTGTTTCAAATCCAGTTTATCATATAGTTCTAAGTTCTCTTTTCATTGTTTATCGGTCTCTGACATCAGTCAATCAGGGGGGGAAAAAGAGGGGGGGGTGTTTCAAGATAGGAATGCTGCTTTTGTCAGCTTTTATATTCCATAACATCTATAACAGATGATTGAAATTTATCTATCAGGGTGAGACTTTTTGTTTGATACTTGACATCTAGTCCTTCTTTTGTCAAGGGTACAGTAGTGACGATTTTTCAGCTGTATTTTTTTTAACTCTGAATCTGGTTTATCTTTCTTTGCAGATCCCAACATAATTATCTGAGAATCACCCGGATTCTGAAGAGCCTTGGTGAACTTGGTTATGAGAGTTTCAAGCCTCCTCTTGTGAAATTGATTCTGCACGAGGCTCTGGTGGAAGAAACCATCCCCAATATTAAACAGAGCGCTCTGGAATATTTTGTGTACACCATTAGAGATCGAAGAGAGAGGAGAAAACTCCTACGGTTTGCCCAACAGCACTACACACCTTCTGACCATTTCATATGGGGGCCACCAAGGAAACAGAAGCCAGAAGGAAGCAAACCAAGTAAAAAGCTGGCTTCACCAGTGTCCCTTCATAACAGCTCTACTTGTAAACATAAAAAGACAAAAGATCTTAAGAACGTATCTGAAATTTGTAACTCAAGGAATAAAACGAATGACGAGAAAAAGACAGAGCATATTAAAAATGGTACAGATAGTGATCAGAGTAAGAAAACCAGCTCCCCTGAAGTTGTTAAGCAGGGCAGTACAGTAAAAAATAGTAGTGCTGAATGTCAGAACTCTAAAATGGACATCGATGAACCTTTGAGTCAGAAGGAGACTATTTCTCATTTAAAAAAACATAAAGGCAAAAACAAGGAAAACGTTAGCCAAGACTGCAAACATTTGGAAGATATAGAAAAAGATTCATGTGAGACTAAAAACAATTCAACAAATCTGTCATCAGATATGCAAGACAATATATGTAAGGATAAAAACCTGGTGAGCTCATCTGTAAGAAATAAAGAGTGAAATCTTCGACCGCTTATGACAAAATGGTTTTTCACTTGTAGAAAATTGTTAAGGAGCGAGAGGTCTTTGATATTGGATCCAGTGCTGGCTACATGAGCTTAACCTCTGTGGGGCTGTGGCTTCTTTAATTTGTTCACGGTTTGTACTTCTCCCAACTGTTTTATTAAGCTTACAAACTGCATATTGCTTAAGTCTTAAGAAAAAAACTTCCTTTAAATCTGTTTCCTATGCATAAAAACCTAACATTTATTTTATTGTGTATTTTATTTAAACTTTTTTAATTAACTCTAAGGTTTTCTTTTCAAAATAAGGATGCAAGATAGACTTCCAAGGAGCCAAAGTCAGTGTCTCTTCAGCAGATAACCATGTTAATATTTAGAGTGCCTACCACTGCTTAAAAATTGGAATTTAGCCGTATTCTTATTTAACACAGAAAGTGGACCTCAGAGACTTGAGCTAAAGTCAAGCGCAGCCTTGAATCACACCGGGCAAACTATATTAATTCAGCTCCTTTTCAAGCTTGACTATTAGAACTCGTAATTAATTTCCCTAGGTTATTAATGAGAAAATACAGCAAAGTAGCAAATCACTACCATTTGCATACCAGCCTCCCAACATACTCTTAAAGTTTGTTATTGCCATTTCTCTTGATATCTCCTTTTTTAATACAACGCACTGAATGAAGTGTTGGAAAAATGGGATTCAGAGCTGTTAAGAGAATACGGTATACAGTATTTAAATTGTTTTAAAATAAATAATAACACTTTGCTCAGGTGCGATATTCCAAATGAAAACTTGGGAAGGGAATACTCATTTATCGTCATGACACATCAGCAAAGTTATTGTGAATATAAAATGGGGTAAAATACATTCTGCTTGTATGCTTTCTGCTTTCCATTATTTATTATCTCACTTCATTCCCCCTTCCTTTTTGTTGTCATTCTTTGCATGGAGTTGCACACTCTGAGAATGAAGGTAAGCATTTCTTAATAATAATAAGAAAGTTGGAAGGGACCTTGGAGGTCATCTAGTCCAACCCCCTGCTCAGGTAGGAAACCCTATACCATTTCAGACAAATGGGTGTCCAGTCTCTTCTTAAAAACTTCCAGTGTTGGAGCATTCACCACTTCTGGAGGCAGGTTGTTCCACTGGTTTGTTGTTCTGACTGTCAGGAAATTTCTCCTTGGTTCTAGGTTGCTTCTCTCCTTGATTAGTTTCCATCCATTGCTTCTTGTCCTGCCTTCGGGCGCTTTGGAGAATAGCTTGACTCCCTCTTCTTTATGGCAGCCCCTGAGATATTGGAACACTGCTATCATGTCACCCCTCGTCCTTCTCTTCATTAAACTACACATACCCAATTCCAGCAACCATGCCTTTATAATGTTTTAGCCTCCAGTCCCCTAATCACCTTTCGTCCATGTTTACTTCAGTATCTGGAGCAATCACTGGTTAGGAGGGAATCATTCCCCTTGAGGGGTTTCATTCCTGTGGATAAAGGCTTTCGTATAAAACAGGAAAATTTAAACATTGCAAAGACCAAAAAAAAATTGTGTGTAGCCAGCTTTTCTAGGACAGAAAAACACTATTTTAAATATGACCTTTCTATAATTTCAGAACGGATTTAAAAAGCCCTTTATAGACAGGAGCTTTCATCTTATTTTTCTCCCAGCCTTTCTGAAAACTCCTACCAATAACTTCACTGTTGGGAGTTTACTGCAGGAAATCCTTCTAAGCGTGTTGATATTTGCACAAGGCATCTCACTGTTCTCTTGCTTGCTTCTCCCTCTCTTCACCTCTGACCCAGGAAGTATTCCCAGGGAAGGAGTTACAAGTCTAAAAGTTGAAGTCTATTAATGCGAAGGACTCGAAAGACGTTGCCAGAGCTAGAAAGATTCTTTTTCAAAGTCATAGGGCCTGCTAGTGAGTCAACATAGCTCTCTATCAAAGTCATAACACTCTTAATATATACAGTTTAATTTTTTAAAAAAATTCCATTTATATCCCGCCCTTCTCCGAAGACTCAGGGCGGCTTACAAGCTTAGCAGTAGCCTTCATTCTATGTATATGCCTGCTTATTAGGGCTTTCACACACACACACCCCGCAAGCGGCATTATTACAAAGTCAGCTTAATTGCCCCCAACAATCTGGGTCCTCATTTTACCTACCTCGGAAGGATGGAAGGCTGAGTCAACCTTGAGCCTGGTGGGATGCGAACCTGCACTAATTGCAGGCAGCTGGTGTTACTTAAGGAGGCATTAGCCCACAGCTCCACCAAGGCTCTCCACCAATTATCCTTCCCCAAATCAAAAAACCTTGTAGATGAGGAGACATTTAATAAAATAGTAATTATGCGATTGGGCTTATTTGTGATATTAGTTTGGATTAAGAACAGGAAAGAGCTTATATGTATGCGTTAGTGCTTTTGTCCCACAAGCTCAAGAACTGTTTGCATGACATGCTAAACTACAGGTAGTTCTCAACTTGCAACCATTCATTTAGAAATCATTTGAAGCTTAAAAAAAAACACCACATAAAGTGATTTACAGTTGCCCCTCGTACTGTAACAACTGTTACAGCATTCCCCTGGACATGTAATCAAAATTTGGCTGCTTAGCAATTGGTTTGCATTTGCAGTGGTTCAACGTCCCAGGATCAAGTGAACTCCATTTGCAACCTTCCCAGCCAGCTTCCAACAAGTAAAAGCAATGGGGAAAGCTGTGTTTGCTTAATGTCCGCATGATTCACTTAGCAGCCATGGCAAAAAAAAGGTGGTAAAGTCAGGCATGACTCACATAAAAACCCATCTTGCTTAACAATGGGAATTCTGATCCCAATTCTGAACATAAATTGAGAACTAGCTGTGAAGTAAGAGGGGAAGGGGTAGTAATACTGGTGCTGGTGAAGAGATAAATAACACATAAATAATACATCCTACCTATCCATCCCATGGTCATTGTGTCTTCAACCAGGTATTCCAAGTCAGCCCTATAGTGTGGCTGTGGAAAAGACTTAAACCTGTCTCCATGCTGGCTGCACTGTCAGGGTACCATTCTAGTTACTTCTTCCTAATTATTTTTCTTGTTTTTACTTTCTCTGCCCCTAATGCTCAGATTGCAGCCATGTAGGACAAAATGGATATAAAGATCCTGACTTTAAAAAGCAGGAAGTGATGGTCACTTATTGAGGTGGGACTGCCTGACCGGTAGTCTGCTGCTGGCTTATAGAAGTTCAGAGAGGGTAGTATTAAAAAAGGTAAAGGTTCCCCCGCACATGCGTGCTAGTCGTTTCCGACTCTAGGGGCCGGTGCTCATCTCCGTTTCATAGCCGAAGAGCCAGCGCTTGTCCGAGGACGTCTCCGTGGTCATGTGGCCGGCATGACTAGACGCCAAAGGCGCACGGAACGCTGTTACCTTCCCACAGTGGTCCCTATTTTTCTACTTGCATTTTTACGTGCTTTCGAACTGCTAGGTTGGCAGAAGTATTAGTATTAGGCTGGGTTAATTGTGCAACGCAAACATGGCTCATCAGTCCAGAAACCCACAATCTAGTAGAAATAGTAAATAGGCTCCCAGGTAATAGGAATGGTTTGTTAAGCTCTATTTTTATTTCACTCCAGAAAATTCTGCTTTTGGCACCATCTTCTGTTAAAAGAATTCTAATTTAGCTTTTAGAAAACTTGACTCCAACTGTCCAGGTCATCGTCAATTACTGGAATTTAATGAGCAGCAGCGTGCACTGACAGATTTTGTGGGCCTGTGCTGAGAATACTTGCCTATCTTTCATTGTTCCTCCCACCTGTGGGATGCACAGAAACAAAAAACAATGGCAAATAAAGCTTTTGTGTGTTATTTGTTTTTTCCATCCTACCAGCACTGACTGTTGTATGCCAACTGTGCTTGGTTAAGTCCTCTGTCTGCAAGCTCGCAGGATACATGCATTAAAATATAACAGTATTGGACCCCTGGGGTGGCAGTTGTTTCTAAGATTTTCCTTAAATATAAGTAATGCTGCCTTTTTTGAAATGTGCAATTTTTTTAAAAAAAACGTACAGATTGAATTTTGTCTTGTTAATGTCAAAAGTATAATTACATTGTCTTTGGATCTGGCTTAGTAGATGTTTTTCAAGCATATGGCACGGAGGTGGGGAATTGGTACAAATTCTGCTTTGATAATGATCCTTTTAGATGATATACGTGTGGCTGAGGCACTTGCCAAGCATGTATACCATGAAGCAGCTTGCAGATTTATTTTTTTTCTTGGTAAAACCAAGGAACTCTTTATGAATGCTTCATACCCTGCCACTTCTTGGCTGCCTTTCAGTGTTGGTATGCAGCAATCTCTAGCGACAGCAAGCATCTAAAATGGCAGCACAATACAAGGTTCCTTGAATGAAGGAATATTAGAAGTTATTTTGTAATAAAACATTACAACTCCCTCTCTTTCTGTTACATACACCCTCATTCCTACACATTCGCCCCCCCCCCCGCCCAAAAAATGATGCAATTTCATTTTCAATATTTGCTGGCTCAGTTTTGTGATTCAGACTCAGGCTTCAAATGTTGACTTCTAAGCTTTTAAAAACCATAGCTGTTTCCCCTTATTTCTGGAGGCAGGTTTCTTCTGCCTAGTTCACTCATCACTTAAGATCAGACCAGCTTGTGATTCTAATGGTGGTGCTGCTGCAGTAAGGCAGAAACTAAGTTTTCTTGATGGTGATTGCACCTAACCTTCTGCATGTTGTATCTGAATGACATATCTACTCTGGGCATAGGGATGGAAAGAGTCCAAAGCCTTTATTCTCATTAAATGCTGCTTTGATTTCTTTTGTGTTTGATATTGAGAATTCAGTATGTTTACATTTTGTATTTTAGTAAGCTTTGTTTTGTTTATTTGCAACAACCACTTTCCGGTTAAAGAAGAGAGGTTTAAACAGAGGTTAATGGGGGGGGGGGAATGCAGCTGGTTACAGTAGAGATATCTGCATTCAAAATAACTGCCCCAACAACATGAGCTTGTCTGACCCCTTAGTTTAAATGCAATGTCCAGAACACAATTTCCCATTTTTTAAAATCAAGAAGTATTTCTGTGCTCAGGTGGGTACATTTTCTACTGCCAGCATCTCATATACCCCCTAGTGGACACTGAGACTTTGGCAGGGTTCAAAAATGAGAAAATCCCCAAGGAGGAGCATGATGCTTCAAGGGCATAATGATTTTCTTTTAGTATGGGAATACTCAAGTTTCAACTACTATACATGCATTTTGTCACTTAATAATAATAGTGTCCAGTATGTAACAGGTAGAGGTGTGCATCACAAAACACATGCACACACGCACGCACACAAAGAGCTTTGTTTTCAATTCTTTAGTATTTGGGGAGATTTGCCAAATGGTTCTTGGTAAAATGTGGTCTGGGAGAACCAAAACTCAGAACATTTTGATTCTTCCAGGTTTTAGTCAGAAACAATCTGGAGGGTATTTATGAGGCGAATCAGGCAAAACTATTGAACCCCACCTCTCTTCCTCCCTCCCTCTCTTCCTCCCTCCCTCTCTTTGTCTTCTGCATTGCCTATATGGCTGGCCCACTACTGCTCTTCCCAGCACTTTCCTTTACTTACTTCCCCTTACCTACTGCCAATGGCCTGGGATCTTTCCTGTCTCCCTCCCCCAAACACTGATCCACCTGCAACTGGCTGTTCCACGTGGGAACAAGTCACACTTTCCTAGTTATGAGTCACAAGTCCTACTATGGTACGGTGAACTACCATTATAAAAGCACTTCTGGTTCATTAACAAGAATGCTGCTCTTATTAAAACTGAGGGTATGCTTTGTTCATAGAAAAGAAACAGATTCTTTGGTTTAAATTAATTTGGTCCAAATATTGTAAGATAATAACTGTTTCACAACTTTAGAAACATATTTTAACGTTTTGATTTTGGACTCCTGCCTTATACATTATGCAGCATGTTGCAGTCAACAGACATGCCCATAGATGTGTTTTGCCACACATATGCTAGAGACCAAATCCCACTGACAACAGAAAGACTTAGTTCCGAGTAAACACTGAAAAAGTGTTGGTTAGACATTCAAGATTTGGGAATCATGTTTAGCTCAAAATCTTATGCTTAGAAACAAAGAAAGCCTAATGTTATTGGTGTTGTGGTGTTCTCTCTTATCCAGCTCCTATATTTGGCTTTGTTTTTGTTTTTAAAAAGGTTGCTGTCTTTTGAGTTTTATCTTCTGTGGTTTCGCTATATCTGCTGTACAATGTTCAGGATTCAAGTAATGTTCCAGTCTCCTGAGTTTTATTTGTGTAAAGCTGAAGTCCTTCCTGTATAAACGATATAACACAATCATGTTCTGTAGAAAAAATATCATGCTATCAGTAACACCACTGAGTAATTTTCGGTTTGTACAAAGTAATTCCTTTTCACCATCTTTAGGGTTTTAATAAAAACAGTGGTCCATTTTATATTGAATTTACTTTAGACAATTTTTGAACTTCCTTACCCCATAAATTTGTATTCCAAATGCACTTTATACAGATTTAGGGATTTTTATTAGAGCAATTCTGATTTAAGAGTTTTGTATCAATCCCAAAGGAGATTGAAGCTACAACACGTTTTAATAAAGGTCAACAATAGCTTTACGGACATACATATTTTAATATGTGTGTATTTGATACCTATTAGGTTTACCACAATAAGATAATCTGATAAAAGCAGAGCTCTGTTTATCCTAAATTCAGCATGTGAAGACGAACTGAAATTTGCTTTAAACACTGTTTTGCATCAATTACATATTCATGTGCTCACTTAAAGCATTAAATACCATTCCCTTTATTGCTAGTCTATTTATCTAGAAGTATTTTGCAGGCCTTTAATGTGTGGCACTTGCTCACACATGGGGTTCCTTGCATGTGACCACCCTGAGGGAAATGTCCTTATGGGAGTGCAGTGTGTGAATGAAACTTCATACACACAAATTGTCTCCCTGTCACCCTACATGTGGCATTTCTTCTGTCTTTTCCAGATACTTGTTTACTTAATGGATCAAATACTACAGGGCAAAATGGAACATGTGCACCAACTTCAGACTTTGAGTCAGCAATCTCTGGCATTTTCTGATTGTTAAGGAAAATACTCATAGAAATCTAATACTATATACTACTCCTACAACGAAACTCTTTGAGGCACTTGTGCTAAAACTGTAATTGTTCTGAATGAGACCTAATATTACAAAAAGAATTAACACCATTTTACTGTATGTACTGTAATTCAACTAACTTTAATTAAATAAGATCATTTTAATAATTTGTGGGTATTTTTTTCATTACACACGAAGAAACAGTCACGGTTAATACTACAGAATTCGAGTCTCTGACAGATGCCCATCCAACTTCTGTTCAAGATCTCTTATAAAAGAAAACTCCAGCTAATGTGGCAATTTATAAATTTGCTGACAGCTAATACAATCAAGAATTTCTTCCTGACACCTGATCCAAACCAAGTTTCTTGTAGTGTTAGCAATATATGACAGAGGGATATTTAGGATATTTGAAGACTGCTATCATATTTATTCTAAGTTGCTACAGAAGTTCCTCCAATTTATCACTATATTTTTTTTAATTCTGGTGCCCAGAACTGGATGCAGCAGGGAAGAGTAGAATGGAACAATTATTTCTCATGATCTTGACTCTGGTCCTGTAAATGCACCCAATGCCGCATTTATTTTTCCAACAGCTGCATCATACTTGTGGCTTATGTTTAACTTGTGGTTTGCAAGAATCTCCAGGTCCCTTTTACATAGACTATTGCTAAGACACAGCACATTTATTTCAATCCATTGCTTAAGTCTCTCTGTATCTTTTTGAATATTCTCTCTCTCTTTTCTGCATTGTGTCATCTGCAAACTTGGTAAGCATTCCCTCAATCCTCTTCTCCAAGCCACTGATAGAAAAGGTGAAGAGCACATAGAGCCCTCCACTCAATAATTCTCTTCAAGCTGCAGTAAAACTATTAATGAGTCTTCTTTAAATGCAGTCCATCATGAGTCTGCCTAACATTCATATCATATAGCCCATATTTACCATTTCTTAAGGAGAAAATTGTGAGACATTTTCTTTTCTGAGATCCATGGGAGTGATGCATTACCTTGGTTTACTAAGATAATTATTAAAGAGATAAGAACAGTCAGGTATAATTTCTTTATGACAAACCCATACTGGGGCTTGTTTTAGAGCATGCTTATCCAAAGGTTCACAAACTCATTGACTGATAATCTGTTCTTCCAGTATGGAAACCAGGTTGATAGGTTTATAATTTCCTTGATCCTCCTTCTTCCCCTTCTTGAAGATGGGGACAAGATTTGCTCTTCTATAATTTTCTAGGACCTTGCCAGTCCTCCAGCAGCTCTCAAAGATTATCAAGAGCCATTCTGCAGTCACCTTTTGTGGTGGAATGTAGTCTGGATTCCCAGAACGGGGTGTATTCCAGAGGAATTAGACACAGCACAACTTAGATAAAGGAAGAGGATCAAGTCAGCTCCTCCCTAGAAATTCTCAGTATACATCTTTAATGATGCAAGTAGCTTAGTTGGGCACGATTTCTGTCCATATGTGAGGAACAATAAAGACTATTTAGAAATAATTCTGCATGTTTTGGTTTTTTAGAGCCTAACATTTTTGCTTAGATCCTTCAGTACTTTAGGCCAGGGGTCCCCAACCCCTGGTGTGCAACCCACTACTGGGTCACAGCCTGTTCGAAACCGGGCCGCGTGAGAGATGGGTGTGTGCATGTGAAGCTCCACTCGCACAAGCAGCGGACAAGTGGCATGCATAAAGCACCACTTGCATCACTGCATGTGAAGCTTCACTTGTGCGAGTGGAGGTCGCTTGCGCATGAAGCTCCACTCGTGCAACCAGTGGGTGCTTGGCTTGCCCATGAAGCTCCATTTGTACAAATGGCTAGCTTCATGGGCGAGCACCCTCGACTCACGCAAGTAGAGCTTCATGGGTGAGTGCAAGTGTGTGCCGCTCGTGTGAGTGGAGCTTTGTGCATGAGCACAAACACCCTACACTCATGTGAAACTCCATTCGTGAAAGTGGAGGGTGCCTGCATCCACCCCTTGTAGAAATGGAGCTGTGCGTGAGCCTGTGTGCCTGCCACTGAAACACGACACACACACCCCACGCCAGGCCGGGCCACCAACCAGGAGAGATTGGGGACCGCTCCATGTATCATTGGAGATATGAATTCAGTTAAAATAGCAATGTTCTCTCCTTGCCTAATTTAAGCTGCAGCCACTTCCCTTTCCCTACCCATAATAGCATGATGCTGACTAGCTAGGGCACAGGTCTGCAACCTGCGGCTCCGGAGCCACATGCGGCTCTTTCAGCCATCTCCTGCAGCTCCTAGTCCTCTGCCATATGCAGTCCAAAAAAAAAGTGGGACTAAAAAGTTCAACCAATCAATTCAAATATACAGGGTAGGTGCATATCTCGCCTTGGCTCCACTCTTCAGTCAAACCCTGTTCTGCGCATGCGCGCATATGCACACATTTTTTGCGGCTCCCAGTTTTTCCTTTTGTGAGGGAACCAGTTCCGAGTGGCTCTTTCACTGTTTCAGGTTGCTGACCCCTGAGCTAGGGCTACATTTCTCTTTTGAGAGAAAACATTCAAAATCAGTGTTAATAAATGTTCCTTCCCACCACTCATTATCAACTCACCATATCCTCTCCGGCCTTCCTTTTTCTTCCAACATGTCCGAAGTACCTTTTTTTCCACTGTTTTATCTCTTGTAAGCCTCAGCTTTTTTTTCAGGGCTAGTCTCTCAATTTCTGTAGTTTCATGGAGACCACCACACATTCTTGATCACGCTCCTCTCATTCCTGTAATCTGAACATCTCCTTTTTACTCTTTCGCATTTCCGAAAGTTTTGCCTGCACCCCCAGTGGCCTCTTTCAATTTCTTCCCCCTTTTCTTTCTTGTGAAATTTTTTTTTGCAAACTGCACCTTCAGCATGTTAATAGGGCTTCCCACTCTTCCTGGTTGGGTTCTTTCCAAACCACTGGATCTGACCCATCTGCCTTTGGAATAGGTCAGAAGCTGTTCTTCTGTATGCCTCTCCTCACTTTCTCCACTGATATCATGAATTCAAGGACAAAACTTCCTCCACCATCCCCAAGATGCCGAGAAGGTATTTTTCAACCAACCCCATCCTTGATGATGAGGGTTAATTCAGGATGGCAGACACCAGCCTCCCCCTTCTTTCTTTCTTCCACTTTCTGACAAATTATCACCAAGAGAGGACAAAAATGAGTTGGACATCTCACTTGGCAGACTCAGACTTTCAGTGGATATCGAGATAATGAAACTTGCCCACTGCAAGTGTGTGTGTGTTGGAGAAAATGAGAAAGGAGAATTCCGCAAGCACAAATCGCAAATGAGAACAAAACACAAGATTCCCAGGGAGAATCTAGTTTAACGGATGGGTGGAACTAGAGCAGGGGTGTCAAACTCAATTTCATTGAGGGCTGAATCAGCATTGCGGTTGCCCTCAGGGGGCCAGGTGGGTATGGCTAAGGTGGGCATGGCCTACTGGGTGGGTGTGGCTAGAGTGCGTATGGCCTACTGGGTGGGCGTGGCCAGCTCTACATCGTTCCCATCAAGGGTGCCTATGGGGGCCTGGGCAGGAGTGGGACAGATCTGAGTGTCTCTGGCAGAAGGAGGATCTCTGGGCCAGGGCCAAGGCAGTGGGGGCCGTTCCCTCACTGTTTCCAGGATGGCTTCGCGGGCCACATGAAACCACTTCGTGGGCCGCATCCGGCCCCCGGGCCTTGTGTTTGACATGTCTGAACTAGAGCTTGTAAATAGTGGGCAAATGGAGGCACAGAATAAGTAGAAGTGGTTTGTTTGTGCAAGCAGTCGCAAACTGAGCACAGAGGCAGAGCCCTGAAGCCATGCTAACCTCTAAAGAACAGCAACAACAAATAAACTTCTTCTGCTTCAGGCTGAAACTAAGGTAAAGGTAAAGTTTCCCTCGCACATGCATGCTAGTCGTTTCCGACTCTAGGGGCCGGTGCTCATCTCCGTTTCAAAGCCGAAGAGCCAGCGCTTGTCCGAGGACATCTCCGTGGTCATGTGGCCGGCATGACTAGACGCCAAAGGCGCACGGAACGCTGTTACCTTCCCACCGTAGTGGTCCCTATTTTTCTACTTGCATTTTTACGTGCTTTCGAACTGCTAGGTTGGCAGAAGCTGGGACGAGTAACAGGCGCTCACTCTGTTACGCGGCACTCGGGATTCGACCCGCCAAACTGCCGACCTTCCGATCGACAAGCTCAGCGTCCTAACCCACTGAGCCACCGCGTCCCTAGGCTGAAACTAGGAGATGCCAAAAGGCTCCACAGCAGCTCAGGCTAGAGCCAAGGGACACTTGCAAAACACCTAGAAAACACCCTTGCTGCTGAGTCTATAGAAGTTAAGTTGGCAGAGTAGCACTTCCTGCTGTTATCTGATGTTGGATATTTATCTAGTACTTCTCCGACAAATTTCTTGTTTTTTTCAGGTTGCACAAATCCCTGTTTAGATTATCCAGGACCACAATGACTGAGTCAGGAAAGATAAGTTCAGGGAGATGATTATTCATCTCCTTTTCTGACTGGATAGTTATAATCCTTGGTCTGCCTTATCGGGTTAACATAGAAAACAAACGGTTTCCTAACATAGAAATCAATATAACAGGGAAACAGCAGATTTATAATAAACTCAATCCTCTTTTCATTTCTCAATATAATTTGACCCTCTGCAAATGTCATGTTGGATTTGGGTTGCCCAAATTGAAGTTAAAATAAACGATTTAAATGCTTTATAGGCAAATGTTTACATGTTTCTATCCTGCTGTTTTCCCAGCCTACAATTGTCCAAATAATTGTATTAGAAACTGAATGAAATGTTGATCAGATCTATTAATCACATCTAAAATCCTGCTTCATATTCTTCATATTACGGGAGTCTGCTACAGCAGCAGTTTCCATAGAGATACATGAAGAGTAGGAATGGAAGAAGGGTTAGCAAATTTTTGAGAAACCTGCAATCCTTCCTGTTTCTTTTAGAGAATGGGCAGAACCCATAGCAAGATGAAAAATGTTTGGGATGCACCTGCTATTTGAGTAGTAGAGTCAGCATTTTCAACATTCCTTCTGAGTGTATTTTGGGAGTTATCTTGAACAACAGGAGAATCACTGGAGGGGAAAACTCCTAACCTTGCAAGAGGTCGCAAGTTGCTTTACCTTTAGCAAATGTCTGACATCCTTGCTTGCTTTGGATGTCCATTCGGTGACACTATAGATTTGAAGGACGGCATGTGTAAATAGCATTTTGGGGGTGGGGGTAGGAAAAAGCAATAAGATATTTTAAAGAGCAAATACAGCTCTTAGTAACTTTATGTGAAGGAAGTGTTACTGTTGTACAGTTTTGACTATTTTATGAAGAAGATAATCTGCTGTGGTTTTGTTCCTGAAGGAGAAAGCCAATGAGGACAAAGAATTGATAAGGTGGAGGAAATGAACTTTGGGGTCAAGTTGGATAGCTGCTTGGCTTCAAAAAATTAAATAACCCTAGCTTATTTGTGACAAGTTGTGAATGTTAAACAAAAGTATTGCCTTCTGTAAAGAGCAGAAAGCACTGTAATTGGCAAGAGCCACATTAGGGCTATGTAATGAATTTTTCAAGGTTTTTTTGTGATTCTTTCAAGGCTGCTCTCTAATGTATTGCCCTCTCAAGATATTACTAATTGCAGGTGTCTATCTTTTTAATCACTCTGGGACCTCTGGATCAGGTCTTGACTTTTAAGACTGCTGATTGGTCTCTCAGCATCCTTATTCCCACAACTGTGGTGGCCTTTTTCAGACTCACTTTCTCTGTCAAGAATATTTGCCAGTTTCTTGAGGTTTATCTTCCCCTCTGGCTTCACAATCCTTAATAATGTTTGCTTTTTAAAAAAAACTTAGGGATGTTTCCCATTAGTTTCTTTGTGGGTTCTTATGCCTTCTTGACATTTTGATTGATGAGCTTCCTCGCTATTCAAATAGAGTAATATTGATTTTAGCTGGCATCTTTGTCCCATGCCTTTTATATGATGGACTCAAGTTTTTTTACAACCATTTCAGTTACAGTTGTTAGCATGGCTCTATATTCTGCCCCAAGGCACTTTATCAATATCATTTCTAAGATCTGTACTGAAACAACTTTGTCAATACTCATATTTTTTAATATGTTTTTATTAAGAATGTTAATTACATTAGTAAAATGAATACAAATGAAACTTAGAATAAATGAAAGAATAAAGTATTTTAACCATCATCAAATAAACTAACTTTTTATTCCTTTTATAACTTTAAATTGTCTTAATTTTTAATTTAATCAAATATTGTTGTAGGATTTGATTTCAATTCTTTGTTATTTCAACACAGGTTTTTTCCCCAATGCTTTAACAACCCTTTTTTGTAGGATCAAGAAGAAAACATATTCCAGGTCATTCTCTTGATTTATCATTTGTATTTCCCCTTTATTTTTAAAAATGTCATCCAATTTCTTTTGTATATCCAGTAAAGCATCCTTTTTCAAATCATTCTTTATTTTCCAAAATCTTACACAGTAAACATTAATATTAATCCATTTATAACTTTCTTAGATCAAAATCTTGTTTGGCTTTTTGCTATTTCTTTCAAATTCTTTAAATTTTTAAGCTTATAATTAATTTTTCTTTTGTTCACAATTAAAAATAAACTTGCCTGATTAAGACATAGATCATCTGGCTCTTGGCACTCCCAGCCCCTGCCTCCTCTACTCCACATCTGGTTGTCTCGCACTCCAGCAGTAAAGGTAAAGGTAAAGGTAAAGGTTCCCCCGCACATGCGTGCTAGTCGTTTCCGACTCTAGGGGCCGGTGCTCATCTCCGTTTCAAAGCCGAAGAGCCAGCGCTTGTCCGAGGACGTCTCCATGGTCATGTGGCCGGTATGACTAGACGCCAAAGGCGCACGGAACGCTGTTACCTTCCCACCGTAGTGGTCCCTATTTTTCTACTTGCATTTTTTACGTGCTTTCGAACTGCTAGGTTGGCAGAAGCTGGGACGAGTAACAGGCGCTCACTCTGTCACGCGGCACTCGGGATTCGACCCGCCAAACTGCCGACCTTCAGATCGACAAGCTCAGCGTCCTAACCCACTGAGCCACCGCGTCCCTTGTACTCCAGCAGTACCTTCTGCCAAACCTAGAAAAAACCCCACGGCCCCCCCTTTTCCTTCCTTCCTTCCTTCCTTCCTTCCTTCCTTCCTTCCAAATTGTAGGCGATTCTACAGAGTTGAAACTTTTCTTTTCTCTAGCGTCTTATGTGCCTAAATTATACATCTATCAATCAGAGCCATTACAGAGAAAAAAACTATGACCCTGACAGTCACATGTAGCCTTTTTTTTTTTTTTTTTTTGCTTCAGGGCAATTTTTCTTTCCATGATTCCACAGGCTTGTTCTCTTGTTCATCTGCCTCATCTTGTTTACTCTCCACTTCTCCAGCGTGTGGGGGAAAAATTACATTGGCTGCCAGGGTAGCCAACTTACCACTTTGTGTAATCTCATCAGCCAGATTGTTGGTTGCTTCATGATGTGCTGGGATGCAGAGGCCAGTCATTTGGCACTGACTCTAAGGCACGCTCATCCTTAGCAAAATAGCATTTCAGAAGAAGCAAATCTGTTACCTTTCATTGGTGTACAATCACTATGAGAATTGACATTTCCCTCTAAAATCTCTCTCTCTCTCTATTTGTGGATCATGATATTTTGCTATTTTCTCCAGCTGTTTTTCATCATTTTGGTGCTCTTCATGGCTGCATATCAATGGCCCAACTTTTTTGTTTTCTATAACAGCCATTTCTGTCGCATTATGTTCTAAGTGCCTACCTACTTGAGTTTAGAAATCCCGTAACATTTTGATTGCATTTTGCAAAACTTTTTCAGCCACATCTTACCGGTGGTTTTGGCAAACAGTAATGCCAAATGTTCCACCTAAATTTCAATGGACAGTTTTTGCAACCCTGTAATTTTATTACGGATTAATAAGATGATCTACAGCTTCACTCTTAGTTCTACAAGCTTGGCATTTGGCAATGTCAGAAATGTATTCAGTTTTGGCTTTGGTGGCATTGGTTTGCAGGACTTGTTTCTGAGTAGCCATGATTTTTTTTCTCCAATTTCTTTTGTAAGCGTTCCAGATTTCAAACATAATCTTGTTAGATGTTGTGCTTTTTCTTCAATATCCTGTGTATGCTGATTATGGAGTTGTTTGCTTTTATTGGTATTACCCTACTTTGAATTACATCATTCTTGTATTTTAATTTAGTTTTTGTTGTTTTTTAGGAGTTTTTCTTTATAATTTTCCAAAAACAGACTCTATTTATTTTTCCTGAGGTAATGATTCTATGTTTTTCTTCTCCCACAGTTTGTTTTGTCTGCAATAGTTCTCTACCACCTCTGTTTCTGGTGTGTATGATCTGAAAGTGTCACTTCAGATGTAGTGCATGATGGATAATCATTAATTTCCTTGTTTTCCAATTAAAATTGTCCAGTTTGGCTTGAGTCCAGTTCTTGCTGATGATGATTTGGGTTATTATTATTTTGTGAAATGCTTCATTACATTTATTTTTCGCAGCCTCAACTATTGGCTAAACTACTACTGTTTATGTAGAAAGGTGACTTCCTAGTAACACAAAACTTTCTGGGTCAATGTCAGCCCCTTGAGTCAGCCCAGGTCAAAAAAGCAGGGATTGTAGGAATGCTCTTAGAATAACAGACTCTTGAACAAATTTTGTTCTGCTTGCCTTATATTAACAAAATTAAGGTGGGGACATCTTTCCTTTGTCTCAGGACTCTGTGACCTTTTATGACTGTCCCCATCCATCTCCTGCCTCTTAGTAGCTCCTTCATTTCTTCCTTATCCCCAAAGCCAGTCTTACCATCCTTCATATCACCTAGCATTCACATTTGCTAGAGCAGACATGTCAAACACAAGGCCCGGGGGCCAGATCCGGCCCACGAAGTGGTTTCATGTGGCTCGCGAAGCCATCCTGGAAACAGTGAGGGAATGGACCCCACTACCCTGGCCCTGGCCCAGAGACCCTCCTCCTGCCAGAGACCCTCAGATCTGTCCCACTCCTGCCCAGGCCCCCATAGGCACCCTTGATGCGAACGATGTAGAGCTGGCCATGCCCACCCAGTAGGCCATATGCATCTAGCCACGCCCACCCAGGCCATACCCACACGGCCCCGAGGGCAACTGCAAAGCTGATGCAGCCCTCAATGAAATTGAGTTTGATACCCCTGTGCTAGAGAGATGACCTTGCTGGCAGAAAAGAGACCCAGTAGGACTCAGGAACACAGGAGATGCATCAGAGTTTCCTCTTGGTCCCACCCATTGGCATCTCTTCTTTTCTGGACTCTAATTCTACCCCTTGAGTCATAACGGGCAGACCACCAATCTCCCCCAGCCAGTAGACAATCAGAAAGCTGTGGCAGTGTAAAATTGATGAATCTGAGCTGGTGAGACTTGATTTGTATAATGAGGAGTCAGATTCTAGCGCAAGAACACACTGGGAGTCACAAAGCAATCAACACTTCTTGAAAGATCAGCAGTACTTCTAATCAAACCATGGCAGCAAATGGGTCTATTCAGTGGTGGGATTCAAATATGTGAATAACTGGTTCTCTGTGTGGCTTCCGGAAGTCCATTCTGACCTGGGCAACAAAAAATTAGTTACCGGTTCTGCTGAACTGGTGCGAACTGGCTGAATCCCACCACTGGGTCTATTTAAGAGGCCCCAGCCCTCTGTTGAAAGCAACTCTAGGTCTTAGTTCCTATTGCTCTTGTTGCATTTGCACCAGCTTGTGGAATTCTCTCATCCCCAAATCATGGACTGTTATGGGCAACTTTTTTGGCTATGCCTTTCTTTTGCTTGACCCCAAAGCTCAAGTTATAAGGCAAGTTACAGACTCGTTGAACTTTCTAAGTCTTAAATTCTGATGATGTGCCATCACAAATTGGTACTGACTCTTAGCAACCACACAGACAGATTATCTCCAACAAAGTTTTAAGTGCTGGCTGGCTGATGACTTACATGTATCCCAGCTATGACAACCCATAGATAACGCCTTTCAAAGTTATATTTGCTTGGCTTTCTGTCTTGCATTGGCTGCTACAAGATATGGGATGGCCTTGAATTACAGGTTGAGATATTAAATCATACATTTGGAAACTGGTGGATGGGATATTCTTGTGGTAGAATTAGAAAGCAGACAGAGTCAGACTTATTTTCAGTGAAGATTCAATTCCTCGGCTCAGTCATTCAACATTTCAACCTTGCCAGCTTCATAGTATGGGTGAGAATCGTATGCTCCTGACAGAATGAATATATATATATATTAAAGTATAAAATCTTCGAACACCGGGATGGATAAAAAAACAGTAGTTTATTGCTAAAAGATCATAATAAGCAATAAAAAGTAACAGTTTAAAGCATATCTACCTAATCTAAGCTTTCACTGGTCCTCTGCCAGCATCATCAGACAAAGCATTGAAGGTTTGAAAGACCATTGGTAAGCCTGTTTGTTTCCGCGCTCTGCTCATTGGCCATGTGATGGACCTTGCTCTAGCCAATCGTGATTGTTCTGACTGTCTCGCATTGCTTCCCTTGCAATCTGGTCTTACAGTCCCTTTTTTATCGTTCTCCTCCCTATCTTAAAATTATTAAGAATACACACACACACACACACACACGGAGAGAGAGAGAGAGAGAGAGAGAATATATATAAGTCTGGAAAGTCTCTTCCAGGCTGTTTAAAATAGCCCTGAGCTGCATACAAAGCAGATGCATTTGGAAGTCTATTTTATAATCTCCAGAAAGTCAAAAGGAATAATAGGCAACAACTAGATGTGTCTGTGAGTAGGATTCTGTCACACAGAGATGCCACCAAATTTATGAGACTGCCGTCAGCAAAGCAAAACTCTTTTGATGTAGGCTATCCTGGACAGATGTGTAGAAGACGACAAATAGAGTACATTTGCTTCCAGTACTGGATTTGCCTTCATTTGTAGATTTGATTATCAGGTCTTTACCACAACAGTGCAGTCAGTGTCTATGTGAATGTGAAATCATTAAATCTCTTTTTCTCCACAGAGTCCAGTACAATGTGCCCATTTCCTCTAGGCTGTCACTCTGCAGCTGGAAAGCCAAGACAGTCTTTCTGGATCAAGGGACTCTGTTATAGATAGTGACAAATGGAGTGGAACAGAAGACAACTCTGATTCTGAATTATCAACAGAAGCTTGGAATAAGTCTCTCCTTTCAAAGATAATGCCATGTACTATCTTGGGGAACAGACATATTTATCACTGCTCAATCAAGGCTACCTGCTCCAGTGCCCAAACACGTTAGGCTTACTGACAACTGATTGCAGGGATGAAAACTGAGAAGCCTCTGATATTGATAGGGAGACAGAAGATAAGGCATTTGGTTCCTGGATTTTGTCTGCAATGTAGGGATGCAGTAAAAGATCTACCAATAGGCAACTTGCAGCAAAGCTTTTAGCTCAAATATGTAATAAATGGCCCACATTCACTTGGATCAAATTATTTGCATTGTTTACTACACTACTTCTCTGAAACAATCATGAATGCCAACTAAATATTTCCCGTTCCATTACATTGCTATCACATTCACTATCCACACACGTCTATTTGGAAAATAATTACTGTCCATGTGTGTGGGATAGTGAGTTTTAGCAGTGTGTTTTAAAATAAGTCTGTGCATTTAAATAATATTCTCAAATCTTCCTGCTGGTATATATATTACCAAGCATCATGTGATCTGAGCATTTTTCAACAGGGACATTTATTCTCCTAAAGCAGATAGATAGATAGATAGATAGATAGATAGATAGATAGATAGATAGATAGATAGATAGATAGATAGATAGATAGACAGACAGACAGACAGACAGACAGACAGACAGACAGACAGACAGACAGATAGATAGATAGATAGATTATTTATCAATTATTTCATCATTAGTATTTATTGATAACCCCAGTCTGGCTAAGTTTGACCAATGAAAACATTAGAAACCTATTTTAGGGTTAGGCAACAATCCGGTCTAAAAGAAAGGGCAAAGAGAATAGTCATGCAGTGCCTAAAGCACCAAGCACATTAGTGATTTTGCAAGCCACAAAGGAAAGGAAACTCTATAGGAACAATTATAGAGTAAAACATGTTTTTCCACAAGCACTTGGAGTACGAACTGCATGATGCTGAGTTCACATAGCACAGTAAAACACAGTTAATCACATAAATCATAATGGCAGAGTTCATTCAACGACTCTTACATGCCTTAGTTCCCAAGTTATCTGCAGGACCTCCTACTTTGGTATAATCTTCTCTGCACTCTCAGATCTTCAAGCCACCTTTTTAATACATTCAAATGAGTAGATAAATCTGTTTTTTCACTGCTAAGCTCACATTGGGGACCAAACTATGCTTAGAGATGAGACTTGTCATCAGTTTATTATATTCCAAGAGAGGTTTTTTTTATGTTTCTTTTACTAAGGGGTTTCATTCTTTATTGTGCTGACTGTATGTTTTTTTAAGACTTACATATGTTTGGTAGGCCATCAAGAGCCATTCAGGGATTGGTAAAGCATCTATCTGTAAAACAATAAACAAGCTGTCAAACAGTAATACAGAGTCAAAATCAAAGAAGTGATATTACAGTTTAGTGTGATCAGCAAATTCAGCTGCACAGCATATTATCTTACTGGTCATAATCATAATCATAATAGTAAAGTTGGAAGGTACCTTGGAGGTCATCTAGTCCAACCCCCTGCTCAGGCAGGAAACCCTATACCATTTCAGACAAATGGCTGGCCAGTCTCTTCTTAAAAACTTCCAGTGTTGGAGCATTCACAGCTTCTGGAGGCAGGTTGTTCCACTGGTTAATTGTTCTAACTGTCAGGAAGTTTCTCCTTAGTTCTAGGTTGCTTCTCTCCTTGATTAGTTTCCATCTGTTGCTTCTTGTCCTGCCTTCGGGCGCTTTGGAGAATAGCTTGGCTCCCTCTTCTTTGTGGCAGCCTCTGAGATATTGGATCACTGCTATCATGTCACCCCTCACCCTTCTCTTCGTTAAACTACACACACCCAATTCCAGCAGCCATTCCTTATATGTTTTAGCTTCCAGTCCCCTGATCATCTTTGTTACTCTTCTCTGTACTTTCCAGGTCTACAAGTGTATGATAAAAAAATATGAACTTCCCAATTCAGATGTCATTGCACTGTTTAATAGGGCTGGGTACTCATTAGGATTCAAACTTCAAAAAGTGCTTCTGACTATATAGGAGTACAATGAACGTAGCACATATCTGCAACCTTTTATAGTAGCCTCATCTTTCCTTAGGATCATGCAGTTCTAAGAAAAGATGCAAGCACTTTAAGATGCTATAGTCATGTGCTATATTTATATTTCTGAATACTCTGAATCATCTTTTGGCAGATGAATGCAAAGTGCTACATAGCCCTACAGTTTAATATGGCTCCTCAGAGTTTCTTCAAAAGAGGTCCTTTTGAAGCATAAGATGAAGCAACCTAACACTCAAATGTTTGAAAAACATATATTCAAGCAAACACACTGAGCACTGCACTGGGATATGTGTCAGTTTTCAGCTTTTCTAAAGTAAGAAAGATGGGTTTTGATGGAAAGCACTCCTGGCTACCTCTGCAATATGTTGCTCCAGGCACCACAAATTACATGCTTAAGAAAGACTTAATTTTATGAATGACTGTGCTTAACCATTAACCTTGTCAAGATTTAACTTGTTTAGGGCCCGTGTTTCATTACAATAGTGATAATACAATTAACCTTCACCAACTTCTGGAAATTTTCTGCTAGCAATAGAAATACCACAAGGAATACCCAGTGTGTTCATGACTAATGAAGGAATGAAAATCAAACCCAAATTGACAGAAATAGGTTCAGCATCCAGCACTTCATGCTGTGTGCCTCTGAGCTACAAGAATTTTGTCAATAAAATAGTTGGAAAATTCATCAGAACACTGGATAATAATCTCACAGTAAAAACATCAGAGAGGCATCTGATTGAGACCACTTTATAAATTCAATGAAGCTTCAAATAACATATGAGCATCTTTCTCCATTGAAACAAAATATGATGGTGGTTTTTCTAAACCTTGGCAAGTTTCATATGTATGGACTTCAGCCCTGGGGAGTTCTGAAAGTTGAAATCCACACATCTGAAACTTGCCAGAATTGAGAAACACTCCATTAGGAATTATCCTTCAGAAGCTTTTTTACGGGAATTGCACTAACCATGGTAGAACACCTGGTTTGCTTGCCAACACTTCCTTAGAATCAGAGTTGGAAGATACCATTCAGAGCCCAGAGCCCAAGTCCTGCTCTTTGCAAGAATCAGAATTAAAGCATTCCTCATGTGTCCGTCATCCTTCCTTGAACACATCAAGTGAAGAAAAGACACTGCCAAACTGTTCTTACTGTTGTAGAAATATTTTCTAACATTCCTCTAAGCTAAATCCATGATTCTGTTGTGATTCAGGGTCAGCCTGTGGGTTCGGCAGTTGGGTCGGACGATTCAGAGGAGGAGGAGGAGGGGGGTGTTGGAGAGGTTGCTGAGGGGGTTGGAGAGCTTGCTGATGAGAGCCCTCAGCCAGGCCCCTCCCACTTGGTCATGACGCAGGCCCAGCTGTGTGAGCCTGACAGCGTGGATGAAGATGACCCACAGTTGGCCCTGTTCAAGGACGCCCAACGCAGGAGGCAGTCAATCAGGAGTAAACAGAGGAAGGCAATGGGGCACCTCGGAAGGAGGCAGAGAGAAGCCACGCCCTGAAATGTATAAAAGGGGAATGCGTGGGAGGGCTGGTTTGCTGAAGGCAACCGCTTGAATAGCTCCTGTTTCATGGTTCGTGTCTTGTTCTGTTTGCTTTTGTATCCATAAATTTGGCAGGCTTAGTTCCAGCCTCTTGCCTTCTTGTAAAAGGGGATGTCCCTGCCTTTTCTGCAGGGCCGGTAGCAGGCTGGTACAGAACAGATTCCAGGCTTGCATGCCGAAATAACAGAAATAACAGAAAACAGATCTTGGTCTTCTTCCGGATAAGATGCTATTGAACTTAACTCATCCATTTCTTCATCTCATCTTCTCAAGGCTAAAGTTTCTCTTTGACTGCTGGATCTTTTTGTAGAACTTGGATCAAGTCCTTTGATCGCCTTCATTGTCTTTCTTTGTACCCTTCCCAGTTTACCCATATTCACCATTATGTTTGGCAAACATCCTTCTATGGCCCTGGGAGGGCTGTTGTCAAGCACAATTAACAGAAAGACTCAGTTTAATGTAGCTTCAGTCAACCAGGCAGTCTGAAGACAAAAACATTAAAAGTGCTTAATACACAGCACATATATGATCCAAACTCATGCCTAGAGATTATGGGTCTGGTGGCCAGTTTGTTTTCAGACAGTAGGCTAATTGTCCTCTTTTCATGACTGAATCTTCAACAGCTGTTCAGAACAGATTGAATTCTTTTCAGATGTTCAGTGCCTGACATGCAGAAGGAGATTAGAGCTAGCCAGTAGAATGATATTCACTTAAGAGAAGGCAAGCTGGGAAGGTGAGACCTTCCATTCTTCAAACAATGCTCCTGGAAAGAAAACAGAATATTTTTGACTTACCTGTGGCATTTGAAGTTTCTATTCTTGGTTAAGCAAGCAATGAGCAGACAGCAGCACCTGAGCTACCGGCTTGTCATTAGCTTAATTAAAAGTAAGCAAAAATCAGAACTCCTTTGAATCAAAGTAAGAAGAATCCCTACCACGCTTCTCTTCTGAAGATGATGGTTACTGGATGAGGCTCAATTAAAGGGAAGTGATGATATGATAGATGACATAAGCAGCATTTAAGAGGAATCAATTTTACAGCAAGATCTGCCTGAGTGGAAATTAATTTAAAGGAAGAAAAATTGGTTTGAATGATCTGATGGTGAAATGTAAATTAACTGAAAACATGAATTTGGAGTGGTTTGTATAAGAAATTGCTTGCTTCCTGTTACTTATTTCAAAATTCTATTCCCAATATGAGATATAGTGTATTTTATGCAATTACATGTCATTTTTAATATGTTCTTAGTGTGTGTGGGGGGGGAAGAGATCTAGGTAGCCCCTCTACTCAGATGGACATCTTAAAGTCCTGTTAATTGGTTGTAAAACTTCTAAGAATTTAGAAGAAGGTTAAACTACAGGTTTTTCTGTAATACTTTTACTAATCTGTTCCTGGCTGGCTCAGGAATTCTGGGAGTTGAAGTCCACGAGTCATAAAAGAGCCAAGGTTGCCTACCCCTGCTATAGTGGTTCAGTAGTCCTTCTCCAATACACACCAACAAGATGAATGGTGTGTTTTGGAGGTGGTCCTTCCCCCCCCCCACCCCCGGCAAAAAAAATATTCATCTTACTACTTGAATGAGCAGCACTCAAACCCTTCTGTAATGATCTAGTTCTTATCACTTTGGGGACTTCTGTTACTTCATCTCATACAGTCACAAAATGTCTCTGAATAAAATCCAGTGTGCATAATTTACATTGACCAGTGCATGAATCAAAACAATACCAAAAAATTATCTGTATTGCGGCAAATGCAGTGGGTTCAAAGATCTGAATATTTAAAAATATTCAAGGTACTCAAAATGTATGTGAACATGCATATTTCAAAGATCATGCAGAAGTAACATCTTTGTTCATTTAAAAGTTTTTTTAAAAAAAAATGGAAAGGGATGCTTCTATTTATCTTTTAAATTTGGCTAGAACTCAGCCTAATATATCAAGGTCAGAACAAGTCTCAAATGTAAAAAAAAGTGTATGTGAATAAGTTAAAACATTTAATGTGTCCCTTTATTCTCTGAGGTGCTTGAAAGAAGTACACACATTTCATTATTTGAGAGTTTTAGAATGACTTGTTGATACAGAATTCCCAGGAGCTTAGCCGATGGGACCTCAAAAACCCCACTTACTGAGAACAACTGCTCAAAAATTACTTGAGATTGAAACTTAAAATGGCACTTGTGCATGAGCTGAAGCCAAATTGCCAGGAAGTAGTGCTTTAACATCTTGATAACCTCTTGGTATTAAAAACAAAAAGACCATCCAATCTAACAAATGTTCCCCTTCATAACATATCCTAGCAGTATTTCAAAGAGATCATTCAGCAGTAAACAATCCAGAATCTTAGTTATGATAATTTTATGATAGGCACTAATTGTATATACTTCCCAGCCACCTCAAAAGCAAACCTTTGTCTGCTGTCTCCATACACAGAGAGAGCTTATTCCGAATCAGTATTCATTCTCTCTTCTTTTTGTTCTGAGATCTGCAGAAGTCCTGAAAGCGCTTCATTCAACACCTTCCAACACACTACCACTTACAGTCTTTTTAAGTTTAAACACTGCAGTTGTAACTTCCTTTCAGAGGCATGAATGGGCTAGTAAAAAAAAAACACACACACAAAACAAAACCCTGTAATAGCAGATCTTTGGGCTGGAGAGATTCCATTGTATTGCTCACAATGGGATTGGAACAGAGCAGATAAGATGTCCTTAGAAATACCACATGATTTTAAGGAAACCCTTTCAAAAAAATCTTTTCAGGAGTACATGGAGGTAGAAGCTCACAGAAGTGGGATCCAAAGGCAGTTTCACGCAAAATGAGATACATGGAGGACAGAAGGATATAGCTAGAAGAAATGATATTTGACAGGGAACATTTAGACATGCTATTTTGAGATTTTGTTCCAAATGAACTAGCATACTCTCTCAGATCACACAGATCTCATCATCATCCCAGGCCAAAGTACTCTGGGGTAACTTACAACATAAGCTAAGGACCCAGATTGTTGGGGGCAATTAAGCTGACTTTGTAATAATGCCGCTTGGGGTGTGTGTGTGAAAGCCCTAATAAGCAGGCATATACATAGAATGAAGGCTACTGCTAAGCTTGTAAGCCGCCCTGAGTCTTCTGAGAAGGGCGGGATATAAATGGAATTAAAATTAAATTAAATTAAAATTAAATTAAAAAATATTAAAATATACAATTAAACCATTTTGAAACATAACAACAGAACATACTGTAACAGCTTATACACAGCCACAGCAATTTAAAAAAATGCAATAGGGACTCCCCAAGTGATTAACCCCGAGCCTTAGAACAAAGCCAGATCTTGTTTCTGGAACCCAAAGAAAGTGGGTGCCATACAAATCTTGGGGGAGGGACCTTTTTCAGAAGACAAGTCTATGACATAATTAAGGCATACTTCTTTGTTTACACAAGAAGGCAACAGTTGTTTTTTTTTTATTGAAAAGTTTTAAGATACAATTTTCCTTTAAAAAACCCCCCTTCCCCCTCCCTCCTCCCCCCCTACCTCCCCCCCTCCCCCCTCCCTCCTCCCCCCCTACCTCCCCCCCTCCCCCCCGACTTCCCAGAGCTAAATACAAGGTATATATAAAAAAAAGCAAACATAAACAACCATATACTAACAACTATAAATTCTAAAATCCATCACTCTCTAGCTTATATAGGATAAAACAAACCTTAGCAATATTAAATATATATAAAAAACTAAAATAAAAAAAGAAACACTCTCTAGCTTATATAGGATAAAACAAACCTTAATAGTATTAAATATATATTAAAAACAAAAAAAAGGAAAAAAAACCCCAAGATAGAAAGAGAAAAAGAAAAAGAAAAAAAAGGAAAAAAGAGTTATTCAAATACTACATAATACTTCCCAACCCTATACTTATCCTAAATAGACTCCATCCATTTTGTCCATTCCATGATATAACGTTCTTACAGATAATCTTTCAAATTAACCAAAATCTTCACCACCTCAACCAAATCAGAAAACTTTAAAGTCAACTCTTCTATAATCGGCCGTTCCTCTTCCAGTGCCACATCTATAATTATTCCAAACCAAAAAAAAAAAAATTGCGAACAAAACTTTAACCTCCATTTGAGAATCTTCTGTATATTCCACCAAACTTTAATCCAAAAAACCTCACCCTTTCCACAAAACCACCACATATAAAAATATATTGCGTCTACACCCAAACCTTTTCCCACCTCCCATACTTGACTATAAATACGTCATAGAAATTCCATAGACTTCTGCAAATTCTGCTATTTTCTCTTCTTAGATCGTTTTGCAGCAGCACGCGTCACCCTCTGTTCTATAGGATCATCCAACGAGGTTATATCTTGATCTCCTCCAACACCGTTGTCTTCTATCTGACCATCTTCAGCCTCTTGATGCACTCCTTCTCCAGATCCCTTTTCAGCTTCCAGAAGTGTTAATGGCGTTGCATTTAAAACATTATTGTAGAAATCACGCGCTTGCATCACAGTAGCCAGACGGTACCTTTTACCTTCGTGCGTCACCATCAACCCAACTGGGATCTCCCATCTGAACCTTATATCTCGTTGCTTGAGCTCTTGCACAAGAAATGTAAAATCTTTCCTTCTCCTTAAAATCTTTGGAGGAATTTCTTTTAAGACCAAAACTTCTTTTTTTTTTTTTTTTTTATTGAAAAGTTTTAAAATACAATTTTCCTTTGAAAGACCCCCCTTCCCCCTCCCTCCTCCCCTCCCTACCTCCCCCCTATCTCCCCCCCTCCCCCTCTCCCTCTTCCCTCCCACCCCTCTACTTCCCCTCCTCCCCCCCTCCCCCCCCCCGACTTCCCAGAGCAAAATACAAGGTATATATCTAAAAAGCAATCATAAACAATCATATACTAACAATTATAAACTCTAAAATCCATCACTCTCTAGCTTATATAGAGTAAACCAATCCTTAACAATACTAAATATGTATAAAGAACTAAAATAAAAGAAAACTAGCATCATTCCCATCTATGTTCTTCCACAATTCACTATTACCTAGACATATTCTCACTTACACATCACAAGCACCTATCCCTATTAACCTCTCTAGCCAAAATAGGCTATAATAGATAGTTCTTACACAAATTATCGTATCATCCATCTCGTGGGAAAGAGGAAGTTAGGACCCTTTTGTTTATTGCTGACAAAACCCAAATGCTAACCCCCCCTTTTGTTTCCCCAGTTCAAAAGGCTTCTCCTTTCCTTTGAAATGCCTATTGCCCGTTCAATACACCTCTATCCTCTTCTCTTCGGGAGATGACAGAATCCATGGGATAATGTTTGAAACATTCCATTTATGAATATGATATAGATGGATTCTGACAGTCCATTAATTCCAAATTGAACATTCTGTTACCATACATATCATCCCAAAACTCTTAAAAACACAACTACCACTTGACTATAAGTATATTGTGGAAGTTCCATAGATTTCTACTGGTCTTATTTTTTAATCTTTTTTGAGCGTTTTAAGGCAGCACGCGTCACCCTCTGTTCTCTAGGATCATCCAAAAGAGTTGCAGCTTGATCTCCTCCTGTACCCTTCTCGTCTAACTGTCCATCTTCATCCTCTTGATGTTCTCCTTCTCCAGATCCCTCTGCAGCTTCCAGAAGTGTTGATGGGGTTGCTTTTAAAACATTGTTGTAAAAATCATGCGCTTGCTTCACAGTACCCAAACAGTACCTTTTGCCATCATACATGAAACTCAACCCAGCTGGGATCTCCCATCTGAACCTTATATCTCTTTGCTTGAGCTCTTGCACAAGAAATATAAAGTCCTTCCTTCTCTTTAAAATCTTTGGAGGAATTTCTTTTAGAACCAAAACTTCTTGACCAGCAATCACAACTTTAGTATCATAGGCAGCTTGTATAACTTCATCTCTAATTTCCCTTTTTACAAAATAAACCACCACATCTCTAGGCAACTTTCTCTGCTTAGCAATCCACGAATTCACACGAAACACTTTGTCCATGCCTTGTTTTATTTCAGATGCTGGATGGTTCAATACCCCCTCAAAAGCCTCAGAAACCAGCTGCTTTAAATCTTCCTTAATATTCTCTTTTAGGCCTCTAATTCTAATGGCAAACTGCATCTGGTAATATTGAGCAAGACTCAGTTCCTTTTCCATTTTATCTTCATTCTCCAATACTTTTGCTTCTAATATAGCATTCTTTTGAGTCAAATCTTCTAGCTTTTCCTCCAATTCTTCCACACAACGAGCCACTTTACACACTGAAGACAAGATGTCTACCTTCATCACTCTAAACTTCTGTTCCATCCTCTCCTCCATTCTCTCCTCCAATTTCTCCAATTTCTCCTCCATCTGTGCAAATCTATCATTAATTGATTCCAAAATTACCTGGGTGTGTTTTTCAAGAGCATCTTGTAAGTCCTTTGATGTCAATACATCAGGAGGATGCAGCGCCTGCAGTAATGATTGTTGCACCGGCGAAGTTCCAGCACTCCGAAGAGTTTTAGGGGGTGGTTTAGCCGCCATCTTTTACCAATTGTGACGCACTTTCACTTCAGATTTATAATCCAAAAAAGTCCATCAAGCTGGAGAGTAAAATATAATAATCCTCTTCACCTTTTCCTCTTGTATCGCTCTGCCTGCTCCTTTAATCCATAGTCATTCCTTCAGGCAGGGGTGGTCGCAGACGCCTGGCTCTGCTCCAAGAAATCAGGAGCAGAGGCGCTGGCCAGCTGGGAGCAGCCCAGGCTACGGGGGAGTTCAATCCTTCAGCCGCCCAAGCCATAAGCTCAGGCGGCCCTGGAGAACTCTACCCCTACCTGGGAGCTCACCCCCTCCTCTTCTCCCGAGGAGGGGGCTTCAAATTCGCCCGAACAGCTGATCGGCGCTGTTTCGGGCGAAAATAACTCAGCTGAGCCGCGGGCAGCCCGGAGAGGCTGTCTTCGGCACCGCGCCACCACCGGAAGTCCGCAACAGTTGTTAATTGAGGGGATTTTGAGTGCATCCACTCTGCCCGGACATACTGGGTGAGCAGAAACAATTAGAGTCAGGTTGTTCTTCAGATAACTAGGATCTATGCCACGATGGGCTTTATAGGTAATGGCCAGCATCTTGAATTGCACCTAGAAGACAACTGGAAACCAATGAAGCTTGCATAGCAGCGATGATACATGGATGTAACAAGTACCTGTTACTGCTGCATTTTAGACCAGGCACTTTATGCCCTCTAGTCTTCAAGATCAGCCCTGTGTAGAACAAATTGCAATAGACTAATTGCAAAGTAACAGGTCACAAATGAAGATCTGAAGGGTTGGGGAAAGGGTGAAAATGCCTTCAATCCAGGGAGCCTAAGCAGCCACAGCTACTCAGGATTGAACTGAAATTTATTTCTCTTCATCCAGGCATGAACAGCCTTTAGGCATTGGCTTAGTACATTAGTACTTTCCTCTGCTCAGCCTGTGGTTGAGCTGTACAGTTGGATCTCATCTGCATACTGATGATACCAACCTCAAACTGACAGAGAGCATCAAGGCCCGAAGCATCCACAAATGAGGGGCTGCAGGTGTGATCCCTCCCCTCCTGTCAGCAACAACTGGAAATGACCACTGAGGAAGGAAGAAAACCACTGCAACACTGCCCCCACTGCCAGCTCATGCTGCTAGTGTAGAAGGATATAATGATCGATGGTATCAAAAGTCACTGAGAAATCAAAGTAGAAAGAAGAATGCCCCATCCCCATCTTGCTTCCACCAAGGGTCATCAATAAGCATGACTAATGCTGTCTCCACATTAAACCCTGATCTGAAACTCAACTAACATCTGTTCTGATAACCTGTTTCATCCAAGGCACTCTGTACTTGCCATCGGATCACTTTCTCTACAACCTTCTCCACCAAGGGAAGACTGGAAACTGGACAGTAATTTTCTAGAATGGAGGGGTCTGTAATGGCCTCTTGAGAAGGGGGCACATCACCTCCTCCTTTAAGGCAGAGGGACCACCTCCTCCCACAAAAGGATAGACCCTCAAATAGACCATCCTTGGTCCCCTCTAGAGATGCTTTAACAACTCAAAAGAGGTCAATATCTAATAAAAACAGGTAGCCAAACTTTGGAGGACCTTATCTAATTCCTCAGGAGTCATAGACTCATAGTCAGTTTTCGACACCCTTGCAAGACTGTGTCCTGGGCAACTCATTTAGACCTGCTTAATGAAGGTCCAACTCTAAGCAAATCCAGGCAGCTTTATCTGCCAGATAGCATGAATACTCCTCATAGTGGCCCAGGCACTTGGGCACCCAAGTCCCTAGCTCCTTAGCCTTGATCTAAGAGTACTTCAAAAACCATCCAACCTAACCATCCCTAAAGGTAAAAGTAAAGGTTCCCCCGCACATGTGTGCTAGACTCTAGGGGGCGGTGCTCATCTCCGTTTCAAAGCCGAAGAGCCAGCGTTTGTCCGAGGACGTCTCCATGGTCATGTGGCCGGCATGACTAGACGCCAAAGGCACACGGAACGCTGTTACCTTCCCACCGTAGTGATCCCTATTTTTCTACTTGCATTTTTACGTGCTTTCTCTGTTACGCGGCACTCGGGATTCGACCCGCCAAACCGCTGACCTTCTGATCGACAAGCTCAGCATCCTAACCCACTGAGCCCTACCACAGGTCTAATGGAGCATGTATCTGTATTTTGCACACATTCCTTCATATGGTTTTATGTCCTATCCCAAATTATTCCTTAACAGGAACATCACTGCAGTAAAGAATCTGCCACTCCTCACCACTTCCCCATAGCCAAGTATTAGCTTTTTAAGGTGAGGATAAACTATGGATGATTGTCTCTTCCAGAACCAGAGCCAGACTGTGCCCTCTGTACCACAGTTTTGATGCTTTAATTATTAAAGAGTAAGGTAAATTTCTGTAGGTTGCAACAAAGCAATCCTGTCAATCATGCAAGTGCAATAAAATAAAGTGTTCATATATAGAGGACTGGGAGTATTCTCCTTAATTCTGTGCAGTAAATTTGTTCAGCATCTAAGATATTATTAATGTTCAATGATTCTTAATTACTAGCTCTTTATGAGTTCAGCCTGTCCTATCTGTCTTAATGCAGCCAACTAGAACATAGCCCATGAAAAGAATAATTCTCCCACTATCTTCAACTGCTAGGCATCATAATAGCTCACAAACCAACAAAATCCCTTCAAAGCCTCTTAAGCAAACTCAATCGTCCAACAGCTAAAGAAAACAGAAAAGGAATTTCATCTCCCATCTGTCACAGAGTGCAAAGGCCATGAAGGAGAAAAGGAATGTTATGTAATACAGAAGAAAGTCCACTTCTGGGAGCTTCTTTGGACAATCTGAGATAACAGGACTTTTTGTGGCTCCTTAGAGTCTTGAGACAACTTCTAGAGTTCACCTCCAAATTATAATCCAATGGTAATCTTTATGTATTTATTTAACCATGTTTGTATAGCTACCCATCTCACAAGAAAGTGACTCTGGGTAACATACAATAAAAAAATAATACATATAAAATAGTCAGGAGGTGAACCAGCACAATCCTGTGCCACATATTCACAATCCTCTGAGTTGACTGAGAAGGATACCATGGTTGATATTGAAAGCCACAGAAAGGTCAGGTAAGGAAAGGATGGATGCACAATTCCCATCTCATCTCACAAGAGATCATTCAAAAGTGAAACCAAAACTATTTCTGCTGCTAACCCAGTCCTGAATCCTGACTGAAAGTGATTCAGATAATCCACTTCATCCAAAGTCCTCTGAAGCTACTACACAACCACGTTTTCAACCACCTTCCCCAAAAAGCAGAGATAAGATGCTAGATGGAAGTTGTGTAGTACAGGGCTTTTCAATCAGTGGTATAGGTACCACCTGTGGCAGGTGGTACGCGACCATGATAGAAAATTGGTAGCGGGGGAGGGGAATGAGCTGAATTGGTGGCAGCACCGCACAAGCCTGAGCGAGACATGACTGGAGCTGCAGGGCTCTCAGGGCTCAGCAGAAGCGCCAGGATTAGTGCCAGGCTCCAGCTGCAGCTCGGCGCTGATCCTGGCACTTTTGCTGAGCCCAGAAGAAGTGCCAATCAGCTGGAATATTGCAGCATCTCCAGGGTCTTGTGATTCACATTCAGATGCTTGGCAACTGATTCATATTTATGATGGTCACAATGTCCCAGGGTCATGTGAAGTGACCAAAACCTGCTGCAAGCACCCAGCTTGGGGGGGGAGGAATAAAAACCAAACACCCCCCCTACCCCACCCCACTGCCAATCCTCAACAGAAATGCTCACAACGATGAAAACCTTAGGCAGGAGGAAGAGTGCCGCCGGGCGGGCAGGCAGGTGTCTTGCTCAGCTGTGGCTTGGGGGGGCACTTTTTTCAGTGCCATTGTAACTTCGAAGAGTCACTTAGCGAACTGTTGTAAGTCAAGAACTACCTGTACTTCATCACTTTTTTTACTTTTTTTTTGTCATCAAGTTTTTGACACCTTGCTAGGCGACTAGTGGTATTCGGATGTTGCCATATCCTAAAAGTGGTACAATGGGTGAAAAGGTTGAAAAGCCCTGAACTAGTATAGTGGGGTCCAGCAATTGAGAGGGGAATGAAACAAAGCCTTCTTAAGATGTGAACGAACAATCCCTCACTCAAGGAAGCAATAACCAATTAATCAATGGAACAGCTTGCCTCCAGAAGTTGTGGGTGCTCCAGCATCGGAGGTCTTTAAGAAGAGATTGAACAAACATTTGTCTGAAATGGTATATTCAGCAGGAGATTGGACTAGTAGAGCTCCAAGATCCAACTCTATTATTTTGTTTTCTGTAACCACTTTTAGAACCTCCTTACACAACATCCCCATAACCAGCTAGCTCAGCAATGGCTGAGCTCACAGCCCTCTGCACTTCCCCAGGTCCAAACCATTCTCAGATAATGGGACAAGACCCTTCTCTACTTATCTCCTCTGACCTTCAACAGACCCAGTGTCCAACTGAGAAAGAATCTGAGTGACTTTTGTCTGACAGGTGTTGAAAAATTTCCTCTGCACAGTCCTGAAAGAGATTTTCCAAGTCGTCCATGCCAAAGAAGGCTCCTGTCACTTGCAGCAATGTCACAGGGCAGTCATCTGTGGATGCAGTAAGAGTAGAGAAATAAAGATGCTTCTCTATCCCTAACTGTCATATAATTTATTATCATTTAATTTTTTGTTCAGTAGAGCATGAAAATTATTAAATATGCCATCAATAATTATACTATCTCTGCTGAAAGTTAGTTAACATTAAACTAAATTAAATTTCATTTTCTTCATAATCTCACCCACTTCTTGCAGTGGAACCCATGGTTTTCATTTTAGTCCATATCATTCTAAATCATCAGACTGGAAGCGACCTTTGAAGTCATCAAGTTCAGGCAAACTGCTTTGCAGAATCCAGATTACAACATTCCTGACTGACAACTGTTGAAATTCTATTTGAAAACATCAAGCAAACAGAGCTCCATCTCTCTGGCTGTATTGTTCCATGGCCGAATGTTTCTTATTGCGACTTAAACCAATTATTCCAATCCTGTACACTGGTGTAATAAATACCAGGTCTTGATCTTTGCTATGGGACCCCACTTTAGCGTCTGCCTTCTGGAATAGCATTTCCCCCCCCCCCCCGATCTCCAGGCAACCCCCCACTGTGCTGCTGGCATTCCAGAAAGCCTTAAAGATCTAGCTATTTTCACCAACTTACCTTGGTTTAGGGTGCATCTGTGGGTGTGGTTAGTCAGATCTGCCATCACTTGTTATTTCTTGTTATTTTTACATAGTTATTGTATTCTATTGCTTTTAATGCTGTTGATTTTATTGTATACCACCCAGAAGCTATTTGGAGTTGGGTAGTGCCTAAATTAAATAAATTACATTAAATTTAAACAGATGTCCCCCCCCCCAGGTCTTTTTTCTGAAAGCAAAACATATTATTTCCTTAATCCCTTCTCATACCATTTAGTTTCTTGCTTCCTGTTTCTTGTTTACTCTAAAACCGCTTCTGCTATGTGGTATGGAATACAACATTTAAAGAAAAAAAACAGAATGAAATGATGCTCTGGCGACTCTTGTGATAGAATTAAAAAAAAAACAGGAAAAAAGGGCCAAAATAAACGTTCCCCAATCCATTCACTCTTGCCACCACAAAAATTCTGCTGTTAAACAATTAATTAAAAATGAACCACAACCATTTTCTATATCATCCATAGAACAGAGAAGTTGTTCTTCAGTACCCTTGTTAGCAAGCCAAAAATCCCCCAAAAGTTATTGCTTTCAAGTTAACATCACTGCTAAACAGAAATGTATGATAAATTGCTGAAATATATGACAGCTGCATGCTGTATGTTTAACAAAAGTCACAGAAGCATTTTAATCCATCAAATGCCAATACAAAAATGCCTGCCTGTCTGCCTGACTCTTTCTCTCCCTCCAGCAGGAAGTTAAGTGGCTACAGCAGCAAAACAGCCCCAACGTTATTAATTCCAGTCATTAATCCCCAAATTTGGACACATTGTGTAAGTTAGCCCCCTTGAGGTACCATGGTTCAAAAATGAGAGTTTTAATAGTATATAGATTGTGAATGTTTATTGGCACAGTGACATGACTTTTTTTCTTTGTCATACTTCCTTCACTTTTTGGCTAAAGCACTTATTGTTTTTTTTCCCTTCTTCGATAACCTATGGTCTCCAACACTTATGTTTTGTTCCTTTTTTTTCTTTGTTAGGAATAAAAGATTAAAAAGAAAATTAAAAATAACGGTGATGGTGATGGGGGAATTCCTGGCCACATCTTCCTTTTGTCATGCTTTCATATTTTCTTCCATCTTACTACTCAAAAGCGTAAGGTAGAATAGTTTAATAAATACGCCAAATGTAGAGAGGGAGGATTTAAGCCAATGCTATGGCAACAACATGCATTTTAAAGACATGGCAGCAATTTTTAATGTAACAAGCAAGAATTGCAATTAGAAACATGCAAAAATGCTTGCCTTTAGAATTTCACTATTTCGGGCAATAATTGCATTACAAAAATGCTTAGAAATACACATGCAAAAGTTTTGGGAAGGAATCAGCAGGCAACACCAGCTGTTCCAAGAAGAATGTTGGCATCAGCGGGATTGCATGTGGACCAAGATTAGAAAGTTTGAATCAGCAACTAGAAATGCTAGCCTGCCAGCATTTTTACTGTATTTCATACACAAAAATGCACATTGCATGGAAGTAGCTTTTAGGACTTCCATCTGAAAGCAACTCCCTTAGGCAGAAAAGGAAAGAGGGGCTGTTCTTTTCATGGACGAAAGGCTCAGCAGTAAACAACCCATTCATGGACCTTCATGACACACAGCCATGACACTTCTTATAACTTACCGCCAAGCCGGTTCCTCCCAGATGTATTGAGGTTATAACTGCAAGAATTCCCCACCAAAGATCCTGCTAGTTGGAAGTCTTGGGAGCTTCCCTCCCAATAACATTGGAAGGCATCATGGAGAGCTATTCTCTCTATCTGCTATATTCTACAAGAATCTGTTTTTGGTTCATGTAAAAAAAAAACAACCAACCTATCCTGGAGAAAAAACGGGGAAGGTAAGGCCTGAAGGGTGGAATGGGACAACTTACTGTGGCCAACTCACCAAAGCCAATTCGCCATGACCAACTCGCTATCGCCAACTTGCCAGGGGACAACTCGTCATGACCAACTCGCCATGAGACAACTCACCACAGGACAATTCAACAATTCAATTACTTAATATAATTGAAAAATTATTTTATTTTTTGTCGTTCAGGTTTTGTTCTGTTGCTCCTTTTGCATCCTTTCTTTAAAGATTCTATTCCACCATTTCTTTGTTATCAGTGTAACTCTTGTCCTGGGGCAAGTAGTCCTGCGGCGAGTTGCTGTGGCGAGTTGAGGTGGCCATAGGGAGTAGAGTCAGAGATCATGTAATCCAAACCCAATCAAGCCTACAATCCACTACTAATGCAGGTGCCTCTTTTGGAGAAGGAGGTCACCACTTCCCACAGAAAGAAACTCATCCTTACAGTAATATTAGGAAATATTTCCTGATGTTAAACAAAAAAAATGACTTTGTTGTAATTTAAACCATTGCTTGTCATACCTTAAAAAAACTGTATTCAATTTTACTCCCTCTTCTACATGACAGCCTTTAGATATTGTCTCACTGAAGGTTCCTTTTCTCCACGCTAACCATATCATGTGACTCCAACGGTTTCTTTTAAGTTTCTCCTTCCAGGGATTTTATAATTTTGATTGTTCTCTAAATCAGGGCTTTTCAACCAGCGGTATGGGTACCACCTGTCGTACATTGGCACCTGGCAGGTGGTACGCGACCATCCTAGAAAATTGGTAGCGGTGGAGGGGAATGAGCTGAACTGGTGGGAGCACCACACAAGCCTGAGCGAGAGATGGCTGGAGCTGCAGGGGTGTCAGGGCTCAGTGGAAGCACCAGGATTAGCACTTCTTCGGGGCTGTCAGGGCTCAGTGGAAGTGCCAGGATCACTGCCAGGCTCCAGCTGGAGCTCGGCACTGATCCTGGCACTTCTGCTCAGCCCAGAAGTGCCAATCAGCTGGAATGTTGCAGCATCTCCAGGGTCTTGTGATTTACATTCAGATGCTTGGCAACTGATTCATATTTATGATGGTCACAGTGTCCCAGGGTCATGTGAAGTGACCAAAACCTGCTGCAAGCACCCAGCAGAGGGGGGGAATAAAAATCAAACACCCCCTCACCCCACCCCTGTTGCCAATCCTCAACAGAAATGCTCACAACGATGAAAACCTTAGACAGGAGGAAGAGTGCCGCCGGGCGGGCAGGCAGGTGTCTTGCTCGGCTGTGGCTTGGGGGGGCACTTTTTTCAGTGCCATTGTAACTTCAAACAGTCACTAAGCAGACTGTTGTAAATCGAGGACTACCTGTACTCCATCACTTTTTTCCTTTTTTTTTTTTTTTTGGTCATCAAGTTTTTGACACCTTGCTAGGCGACGGGTGGTACTTGGATGTTGCCATATCCTAAAAGTGGTACAATGGGTGAAAAGGTTGAAAAGCCCTGCTCTAAATCATGCTCCTGTTCATCAATGTCTTTCCAAAATCTAGTTGTCCATACTGGATGCAATGTGGTCTGACCAATGCAGAATAGAGAGGAACACTGACTTCAAGAAACACTGTGTTTGATGCTATACTTCTGCTGATGTAGCTTCATTTGCTGCTTGGTTGATTTTGAAGCATCACCTTAGTACTTATATCTACTTGTGACCCATCAAAACACCCAGATGCTTATTAATTATTGCTATTGCCCAGCATAGTTCCAGACCATCACATCACAGGAAATGTTTCATGGAAGTTTGTATTATGTCATGAACTATTTTATGGTAATTTTTATGTTATAAAATGTTTTATAAAACTTGCCAAGTTTTGATTTCACAGGAGTCATGGGTTCTGGATTTAGGATGCATTCTGTAAGTTAACTTATCTGAGATACCTTGGTTCAAAAATTGTTGTCCTATGATGCACCATTTCACCCAATTAAAGGTTACAAGAACTAGAATTTAGTAGTATATAATTTATATACCATTCAAAGGAGACAATAAAATAGCTAAGAAAACAAAAAGGACTAGAATACATTCTGAGCAGCAGCAGCACGATATGGGGAAGGGAAAGACATATTTAAAACAGTCCTATATAATTGCAGGCTGCTCTATTTATAGAAGCAAAACTTTTATCTAGATTCAACGATGCACTAAGTCTGAAATCAGGCTACCGCACTTACAAATCATAGTGTTGCTGGAATTAAGCCCTCTTCATGCAATTCTGTTCAGTCCAGGGTGGAGCTCTACAGCATTCTAAAGAAACCTCAGCCAATGTCAGAGGGAACCTCCCTCAATGGCTTCATATAGATATTTAAGGGTTAAGTCCTGTGGCCCCCTGCACCAGGGTGCTTGTGGACTGGACTTCTTCCAACTCCATCCCATGTGATGGAAAACCTCATAGAAGAACCACCACAAAGCAGCATCCTGCACTGCCATCACCACCATCAGTACAGAGATGTCCAGCAGGGCTGAAGTCTCCAGTCCCAGATCTGCAACAGGTCATCTGCTAGTACAACCGATGCAACCTCTTTTGCATACACCTGCCTAAATGCCCAATGAACTGAAGTCCAAAACAGATTTGTTCAGCCCAACCCTATTTGACCTTCAGCCATTTGTCTCAAACTTGTTAAAAATGAATGCAGAACACTGTATTTAGTTAATTTATATGGCTAACCTGTCAATGTACCACATAGGGTAGCACACTATTAAAACAACTTTAAGACTATTAAAAAAACTATCAAAATATAATGAGGCAAAAAGCAAATTATGCCATTAAGCAATTCAGCAATGAAAGGTAAACAATCTATGGGGGCTTCAGAAGGCCACTGATCCAGTGTCTGTGGAAACCAGGTCTTCAAAGGCTTACAGGTAGGATTGGGGCCATCTGGATCTCAGGCGTAATACTATTCCATAGGGTGGACACGGGGACAAAGATTTAGAGGTAACATCCCATCATTTTTTCCCATTGGTCTTCCATCAGAAACTGTCATGCAATGCTACCTTTACAGCTTGCAATGTCTAATTTTTTATATTAAAAAAAGTACAAAAAGTGTTTTTCAGTGTTTTGGTTTCTTGCCATTGTGTGGAATCTCTTTCTGAGACTGCATGTTAGTTACCTAGGCAACCACAGATAAGAAGGAACTGAAGAGGCCGTGCTGTCTAAAGAAGTCAATGCCATTGACAGGCACAGGAGATGACCCAACCATAAAAACTGACAGAACATTTTCATTATATGTATTTTTTCCAAACACAAGACTGATTTGTACCCATTGCCAATGGAAGCGTTTCTTTGACTTCTGCTCCTATAATATATACTCAACATTTAACATGTACAAATTCTGGATTTGTATGGAAGAGAAATGAAGAAGTAGTAGTTGTGATAAACCAGTATTAACATATGCATAATATACAGTAATTTCACACTCAACGATATTTACCTACTCCCAATGGCCAATCCTGTCTGTTACTTCTGCAGCTAGGGCGGCCAGTTATTGTTTTTATTGTTTGTTACGTTGGGTTTTTATTTTTGTAAGCTGCCCAGAGTTATTCTTAGATGAATAAATAAATAAATAAAGCTACATCTTTTCTGTATTTTGAGTCTTAAGTGTACATTGTGTACATTGATGGAGCAATTATAAAAGGAACAAGGGGAGAGAAAAAATAAAAAAATAAACAAGGTTGAACTGTGGCAAAGTTAAATCAAAGCATACGGTCCACTTTTATAGCATTTGCAACACCATTTTTTTCCCCAATAGCCACAGCTTCAGAGACAAATTTTGCCATCTTATAGGTGATGTCTGGGCTTAAATCTAATAAAAGGAGTACATAAAAGGTGCTTGGTCTGCCTACACATTTGCCTAGAAGAGGTGCTATGAATAAACATCAGGAGTCCCCATAGAAAGAGTAGTACAGTAGCACACGTACCACTGACTTAACAGATTCAAAAAGGCATGGATAGGCTAAAGAATGACTCAGTGTTGAATGGATGTAGACTGAATACAGAAATGAGTATTTGCTTGGGAATATTCATAACTAACCAATGAGAAAGAAATTCACTGAGATGGTTTATTTTTTTATTATTTTAATCCCACTTATATCCCGCCCTTCTCCGAAGACTCAGGGCGGCTTACAATCTAAGCACAAATCAAATGTGCTTAGCAATAGCCTTCATTCTATGTATATGCCTGCTTATTAGGGCTTTCGCCCCCCCCCCCAAGCGGCATTATTACAAAGTCAGCTTATTGCCCCCAACAATCTGGGTCCTCATTTTACCTACCTCGGAAGGATGGAAGGCTGAGTCAACCTTGAGCCTGGTGGGACTCGAACCTGCACTAATTGCAGGCAGCTGGTGTTACTTAAGGAGGCATTAGCCCACTGCTCCACCAAGGCTCTACATAGCTGGTTTAGCTATGTAGAGAGAACAAATGATGGTCCAATTGCAAAACAGAAATAAGAAGGGTGTGTAACCAGATTGAGGGGAAGGGAAAGAAACAAATTAGTTAGTTTTAGTTTTTATTAAATTTTTATACCGCCCTTCTCCCTAGGGACTCAGGGCGGTGTTTCAGTAGAGCTGGTGAGAACCTGAAAAAGAGTACACAAGAAGTTTAAACAAGAAAAGATGCTGATACTCTAGAAAGAGTGCAGAGAACAGCAACAAAGATGATTAGGGGATAAAACATACAAAGGACAGTTACAGGACCTGAGTATGTCTAGTCTAGCGAAAAGAAGAACTAGGGTCGTGGTGGCGACCTATGGCACACGTGCCACAGGTGGCATGCAGAGCCCTCTCGTTGGGCACGCGTGCCATCGCCCCAGTCCTAGGCCTTCAGCTGGGTTTTATAAAAACATTTTGCTTTAAGCCTCCGCCGCCGTGTGCAAAAAAAAAGGTTCAGTCAATCAATTTCAACTTCTTGTGGGGGGAAAAAAGATCTTGCAAAGTTGGAATTGATTGAACTTTTTAGTTCCACCCAGCCTGCTGTTACCACCACAGCCGTGCCCACCCAATGGGCCATGCCCACCCGGCACCCGACAATACAGAAGTGGGTTTTGGGTTGCAGTTTGGGCACTTGGTCTCTAAAAGGTTCGCCATCACTGAACTAGGGGGTGACATGATAGCAGTGTGCCAATATTTAAGGGGCTGCCACAAAGAAAAGGGAGTCAATCTATTCTCCAAAGCACCTGAAGGCAGGATAAGAAGCAAGGGATGGAAACTAATCAAGAAGAGAGCCAACCTAGAATTAAGGAGAAATTTCCTAATAGTGAGAACAATTAACCAGTGGAACAGCTTGCCTCCAGAATTTGTGGGTGCTCCATCACCAGAGGTTTTTGAGACTGGACAGCCATTTGTCTGAAATATCCTGCTTGAGCAGGGGGTTGGACTAGAGGACCTCCAAGGGTCTTTCAACTCTGTTATTATGTTTTTTAAAAGGCAATGTATAAAATACAGGATGGGCAGGATGGAAGCAAGGGCATTTGGTAAGGATAGAAAAGTAAGGAGCCTTTTTCTTTTTTTTTTCTCTCATACCTTTGATTTCTTTGGTTTATTATTTTTAGTGACTTTTCTGGACTCTGTTGCTTATCTGAAAAGAGAATAGTGTGATAATAATATAGGACAACTTAAGGAAAGCAACCTGGCTTTGTTTGTTCTTACCACCACATCTATCCCCCGTAGTGGAAAAACCACCATCTGCTGCTCTCTTCAATGTGTATGGAGGCAGACCTTGGCAAATACACATGACTGAAAGGTGGGTTAAACTGTCTACTCACCAAGCTGCCTAACAGGCTGTTCAGCTACTGTTGAACACAAGCTTTACACTAAGAAAAGTTCTGTGTTCAGAAATATGCCAGCTTATAGGACACAGGCCCAGAGGGGGCATGCTCTGGAAGAATTACCCCCCACATCTCCAGGACTGTGGTGGTTGGCCAAGCTATTTTTCAGGTGTGGCTACATTGCTCTTTCAAAAGTAGGGTTGGGCTATTTTCAGAAATACCCCCAACTGACAACTCATAGTTGCCCAAGAGTTTCTGAAGGGTGCTGCAGCGCTCTCACCTCTTGCCCTGGGATTCTGCTCCTAGTCCATTGTGGCCAATCAACTGGGCTCACAGATGTAGCAGGACACAATAAATAGCCATGGCTGGAAGTATCAGGAAATTGCTTTGGAGTAGGCAGGGTGGTTGAGGAATGGGTCAAATGGCATTGCCCTCAAACAGAGTAATAAAAATGGAAGAGGTACAAATCCATGAAGTGGAAAAACTGCAGTGCACAAAATTGGTAAACACTAGAAGCACCTGGCTCTCTTTTTGGATTTAAATCAAAAAGATTTGGTGCAGCAACCTTTAAGTTTTTTAATCACAAACCTGGCTCTGTTTCAAAAGAATGCTAAATCCTTATTTAAGAGCAGGTCTACTGCTCTTTCCAAGGACTGCATCCCAGGGGTGCCCGCAAGAGAGATCAATGACATTAAAACAGTGGCTATGACCAAGGCATTTGAAGCCCCACCCTTTTTTGCAGGTAGGTAGCACATGTAAAAAGATAAGTCCTTGAAAACAAGCAAAATCTAAGAAGACCCCTTCTTAGATTTGCACTTCATATGTGGTCTAAGAACAAACACTCAGGTACCTGTTTGGTTGGTGTGATTTGTCTTCCCCATTAAGTGCAAGATGTTGGAAACTCAGCAGTGACATCACAATAAGGCATCAAAGTAAAATTCTTCACTAGAGTATTGTGATGTATTTCCTGTATCTCATTCTACATGCTAGTTTTAAATGGATGTGTGTTCTGGTCTTTATCCTGAGCTATCTACTTAATAATCTCTACGAAGCTACTCTCAAGCAGTGCCGGAAGATAGCCCTCTCAGTCTGGGAAAAGAAAGAAATCAGAAAAACAACAAAAAATGAGATGCATTCCCATATTATACGACAGTTGACCAGGCTGGCACAAATGTATGCTTTTGGTGGTCACAAACTTTTAATAGTCAACACAATTAGCTCTGGACTCTTACTAGGAAGTGCAGATATAATACAGCAGTCTTTGGAGCAAAGGAAAAAGCAAAAACAGTGGGATATTGATCGCACATTTCACATGTTAGTCACTGGATGTAGCACGGGACCACTCCTGCATTACTGGTATTTATGGATAGACAAAATAAGCCCAAGAAAAGGAGTTCAACAACTTAAGGTTGTCATCACGAAGGTAGCAATCGACCAGACCTTTGCTCCATTTTTCGGAGGTTGGTATTTCATAATCATGGCACTGCTTCAAGGCCATAGTTTGGCAGATGGCATTGATGAATTTAGAGATAAATTCTGGGACTATTATTTGGCAGAGCTAGCTGTTTGGCCAGCAGCTCAAACGTTTAATTTTCTATATCTCCCCTCAAAATACCGAGTGTTGTTTGTGAACGTAATGACACTGGGATGGAACGTCTACCTTTCGTATCTGAAACATCGAAGTTGAGGATCGGAAAGGCTTGGGAGCAAAAGAGCCGAAGAGGAAACTGCTTTCTTAAAGACGATTGCGCTAGCTACAAATATACTATATTCAGATTTGAAGCATTCTCAATGGAATTGCATTCTTTTGATCCTTGTAGTCTTGTAAAGGTTAAACTGGATAATGTTTTGTGCTAGTTGTCCTTAATAAACTTTTTTTAATGGTTGAGTAGTTGTTGCACATTATTACATTCAATTTATTTAAAGCACATGTACATCATTTTTCAATGATACGTTGTCTCTAAAAATCCTTAAAAGCGATACAGTTTAATGCAGCTCTGATGCAAAAAAATTTGGTCTGTTTGCAGATTGGTCTCCACTTGACTTGGAAACATTTCATCTGAATATATTATGTTTTCCAGTTTTTTGTTCGCTCACAGTTCTATTGCTAGCTCTGGGATTTTCCTATCATTAGGTGATGTGAAACAAAAATAAAATAAAATCATGGATATCAAAAGACAATTATACAATTATTTAATTTATTATTCTGATTTTACATAGTTTTGCCTTAGATCATCTCAGTCTATTGTTGCTTATCGTTTGTTCTGTGTTATGAAGGCCTCACAGCAGTTTGCCTTGTTCTCTGCTTCTGTTCAATACTAATTGCCCGAGAGAAATTATTGCTTGATTACTCTAACAATCTGAAGCTTTAGTTACATTTGGTAAGCTAAGGAATGGCGTGTGTAGATTTGGAAAATACAAATATTTTACATATTTTAAACACAATTTTATTTTTATTTTAATTCCATTTATATCCCGCCCTTCTCCGAAGACTCAGGGCGGCTTACAAGCTTAGCAGTAGCCTTCATTCTATGTATATGCCTGCTTATTAGGGCTTTCACACACCCCCAAGCGGCATTATTACAAAGTCAGCTTATTGCCCCCAACAATCTGGGTCCTCATTTTACCTACCTCGGAAGGATGGAAGGCTGAGTCAACCTTGAGCCTGGTGGGATGCGAACCTGCACTAATTGCAGGCAGCTGGTACTGCAATACACCACAAAAAGTCAACTGAGAGGGTGGAGGAAAAAGTTAAATGTATGTAATCAACATGTAGAAGCAACTTTCAGTGGACCACCAAAAGCTCCACTGGGTTGCCAGGAAAGGGGACCTGATTCGCTCAAGATTGTTACAAGATGGCAGAGACATGAAAATGGTTACTTCGGCGCATAACTCTAAACGGTACGAACCACAGATATCACTGCCAATGTTGGCACCGACTGTGCATCTGTATAATATTGACAGAGTAACCCGCATCTGTCTCAAACTGCCTTTGGTTAAGGACAGACCTTCTGCATGCAGTAGCACTCAGCAGCAAAAGTATAGTTTCCCAGACTGTAACCACTAACTGCTGGGAATATATGGTTTATTGATGCTAGCTTGTGTTGATATTAAGTAGCTGACTTAGATCATTTCTGTCCAATCAGTAGGAATTCCAAAAAATACCTGTAACAGATTTAACAGCTATCCAAACATCGGTATGAGATTATAATAGAAACGGTAGCGAAAATCTGAAAGCATTGATAAACCATTTTGTAAAAATTCACTGACCAATGATTCCGACATACTCTCTTATGCTATGCAAACTTTGTAACCGAAAGAACTGTTACTCTTGAAGTAAAGTTTTTATTTAAAACATCAATCCCATATATGCCGGTTTCAATTAGTTTTAATATGGTATGGTCGTAGTAAACGGTAAGAGATACCTGTTTCTAGCGTTGGGTGTTTTTGATATTTTAGCTTATTGTTTATTTATATCTTTACCCTCTGAATAAATGGCTTTTCCCTACTTTGTTTTCTATAATAAGTCAGATATATAAGGCAGTGAAGTAGTGACTTTGATCACATGTTGCCCTAGGTTATAACATGGCTTCATTGATGTGATTCGAATATGTGAAAAACTGCTTCTCTGTGTGAATGCCGCTTCCGAAAGTCCATTCTGGGCTTGGGCAACAAAAAATTCGCTACCGGTTCTGCTGAAGTGGTGCGAACTGGCTGAATCCCACCACTGCATGGCTTGTTTCCAGCTTAGTCAATATGCTGTCTGGACCAAGCCAATGTGATCTGTGAAGCATGGTTTATGACCTAGAACACTGTGCAAACTCAATTAAAAATTTATTTATTCAATAAACTGTCATTAAACCATAATTACCAAAGCATGAGCCTGGTTGAGGACTTGTTGCGCAGGAATCTAAAATGTACCCTAAATCTCTCTGATCCAAATTCAACACTCTTGAGTAGACTACAAACTCTTCTGCAAAGAGAAGTTTTGCCATTCCTTCTGCAATTCAGCAAGGCTCTTGCTAAGCCCTGGCTGGGCTTCTCTTTTCAGCAGGAAGAGCTGGATTCACAGCTGCCTAAAGTTGTTGGGAGTCAGACAGCATACACAATTTAATAAATAAATAGGGGTGTCTAGGGATAATAATACTGGAACTGTGTGTGTTGGAAAAGGCTGATTTCAGCAGCATTGAAGCCAATCAGCTCGCTCTGGCTAAGGCAGCTCCAGTAGCCTCCAGAACTCCGTCCGAACTCAATGGTAGCATCTCAAACCTTGAAGTTCAAGCCAAGGTCTGCTTGAAAAATAGAACAGCCAGACTGTCTGCCCAAAAGCAGGCCAGCAGAAGTCCAGGTAGTGACATGCCTCAGCTATGCAGTTGAGAAGCTCATCTTATTTAGATTTTCATTCCACATGTTTTTTTAAATAGCTCATAGTGAAGAACATACCTAATATTCTTCCTCTTCCTACTTTCTCTGAAGATGGGTTGGACTGAGTGTGTGAATGGACCAAGATCACCCAACTGGCTTTGTGTCTAGGCAGGAATAGATCTCCCCGTCTCTGGATTTCTAGCCTGGTGCCTTAACCACTAGAGCAAACTGGCTCTCATTTTGGAGAACCTTTGTCCCCGCATGTCTCCCATTGAACCTGTTCAGCTCCAAAGCCTTATAGAACAGATCTAAAAAAATCAGTAAAATCCCTTGGGAAGCACGAAGGGTAATTCATAGGTGACTACTCAAAAAGTATCAGTTACAGGAGATTATCTCTTTTCCATTATGGTCGACATGGGTGAGTAGCACGTTTCATACCTGGAGCAAGGCCATGTCTCATAACATAATCAAAGAGCAGTTGGTGTAAGGATCTGTGCCCCCCAAAGACTACTATTGGAAGGAATTAGCAGGTTGTGCCCACGTAGCTGTCTGGTACATCCATTCTACTAGTATGGAATATCTCAGAGGAAGATTGCTGTGTGGAATAAGCATGGATGCTGGAATAAGGAAAGGCATCTCTTTTCTTTCAACATGGCATGAAGCTAAGGTTATAGAAGCTGGATTGGCCCAGAAGACTCTTGAGGACTTCAGCAAAACTCAAAAGCATTGGAATTAAAGACTTCTGTAAGTTGAGTTAAGTAAGACACAACTACACCACAAGAGGTCCTCTTATTATTGAGATGACTGTTGAATCTCCAGGTCAAGAAATGTTTCCAAGTTGAGCGCTGGCTTGTGATATCTAAGGAAGTCTGAATAAACATGAAAGATATAAATGATGGATAAGGCTGAGCTACGGTAGGGAATTTTGGAAAGGAAGCCTTGCAGTGACCAACATGAGCTCTTCTTTAGATATATGTTCTGATTGGGTAGGAGGGCAGCCCAAAGTAGATCTTAAGGGAGAACTCTTGATATTTCCATTTCTGAGATTCATCCTGGGAGGCCAGAAAAGATTAGACAGTATGAAGAATCCATCAACTGTAGTATCAGAGCTGAAAAAAGGCTATTACAGAGAGGCAGTTGAGGCTGCAAGAACCAGAATGAGGGAACTCAATTCCTCTTTTCTTTTGCTTTTTGTCTATGAATAATGGGGGGGGGGAGGGAGCTTTGATTCCTTAATGGGCAATTTTCTGTTACTGACAATGGCAAAGACCTCAGAATCTACTACAGGGAGTAGAGGGCCCAACCAATTTCTTCTGAGCAATTTTTGGCTTACGGTAGAATTTCTACTTACTTGGGCAAGTACCAACAGCAGGTTTGGAGTCTGTCATCCTTAAAATTTACTCTCAGAGTGAATTTTGCAGATTACAGTGATCACAACAAGCTGGTTTAGGAAATGCCTGGCAGTACTTACACACATCATGGCATTCACCAAGGTAGAGTTTATGCCCATCCAAGCAGGAGCTTGCTCCCACAATGCTGGCACTTGTGAAAGGTTATAAGGCTATAGATGAGATCCTGTGATGAGAAGAGAAAGAATCTGGGCAAATTACTCAGGAATAAATAACTTTGAAAAAAACTGGAGAAACAGAGTGAGAGTTATGGCACCAGCTGCCAATGCCACCATGGCAGATAAAAACAAACCGAAGTGGTTCAGCAGAGGCCAGCCCTGGGTGCATGATATTGGATGGAAAGGGAGTGAGACTCTCCAGAAATAAGTCTGGGCTATTTAGAAGGAATTGGACAGGAGTCAGAAACCATGGAGTCAGAGACCATGATAAAGAACAAGCAAGCCATATTGTAGTAGTCTGGTGTGTTTATTGTAGTAGTCTGGTGTGTTTTTTCATTAATGCCGAAAGCAAGCCATCAGATCAATTTGGTGTAGTGCAGGGGGAGGCAACCTTGGCTCTTTTATGACTCGTGGACTTTTATGACTCATGGCTGGCTCAGGAATTCTGGGAGTTGAAGTCCATGAGTCATAAAAGAGCCAAGGTTGCCTATCCCTGGTGTAGTGGCTAAGATGCTGGCTTAGAAACCAGAAGAGATGAGTTCTAGTTTAGGCATGAGCATTGGCTGGGTGACACTGGGACACTCTCTCGGTCCAACCTACCTCTCAGGGTTGTTGTGGGGAAAATAGGATGAGGGAGGAGTATTACATGTTTGCTGCCTTGAGTTATTCATTTAAAAAAGATGAAGGCAAGGTATTAAATAAACAAACATACTGTATTTGGATGGCTATTGTAATAAAAGTATTAGGAAAGCTTGTCCATTTTTAAAAAAATGTATAAACATTTTAAAAATCCTATTTTGAGCCAGGATTTCCATCTATCCCTTCGATAGATGGTAGAGAGCGCTGCAAACTTTCTTTTTTAAAATCAACTATGTGAAGCTTCAAAACTGTGATGAATTTTTAATAGGTGACACTACATCTCCAGCAGAAGTGCCTAATTCCAAATCCCACACCTCTGTAAGTCAGGCTTATGTGCTATGAATTCACAATCAGCTTCTCCCTCATATGTTGATAACATACTTGAAAGCACAATATCTATAGAGGCTTCATTCTATAAACTTTCTGTTTTCCTGTGTTCAATTTTGATTAACTTTGTGAAAGAACTACAGTGCCCTCTTGTGGTATATTTAAACATGAGTGGGGGGAATTGTTTAGAATTTTGCTAACAGAAAAAATATGACACTAGTAGGTAACTTACCATTTATTTTTGATTATTTAAAAATAAAAGCCAATAGTTATTTAACAAATTAATAGTCATTAATAGTCAATGGGTAAGATATATACAAAATACATACCAAACAACTAGAACAACTCTAAGCAGTCAGAAACATTTAAATTACCACCAGTGCTTTTCATCTTTGAAGTTACTTAATAATGGAGGCATGGTAATTTCTGATAAATGGATTTTTATTGAAATGAATTGTGGACTCTGGACAAAACATCTTTCCTCTCTACATTAAATCACATAAAGAGTTTTAGAACAAAAGTCTAATGTGTTCAGAGAGAGGAATTCACCTCCTGGAGCAGACTTGGAGAGCCTTCTCAAACAATGAGAAGCCATGTATTTTTAGAGAAAGAGAAAATATACAAATGACCAAAAAACAATAGGGAACAAGAGTAATACCAGACGGGAGAAATGCTATAGTGCCAATATGAATTTACCTCTGGCAAAAATGCAACACAGATCAACACTGCACATTTTCAAGTGTAGGTGGCAGTACCAAATCATCTATGCGCAGTTCATTTTCTTTGCAATATTCAATGCTTTTGAAGAGAGGATAGAGCAAAGGATGTCATTTCAGCTGCCCCAAATGCCAGCTAGTAAGCAAAGGGACTTGATCTGAATTGCTCGGTTACGCATCACAAAGAATAAAAAATGAGTTTGCAAATGCACCAACAACACCAGTGAGCACAGAAATTGTTTTTAAAAGCAATAAACAAACAAGTGAAGGAAATATTTAATATGTGTATTTATATCCACTAGCTTTTAACAGGGCTGTTTGCGCAACAGTAGGTGGTAATATGTTTATCAAAATAAACCACATAAAAAACAAACATCTGTAGACTCTTGTGATCTCTATAACCTGCAAAATCAAAGTTAAAAATGTTAGTGCTCCCTGTTCCATGTCTCAAAGCATTTGATTTTCTGCCCATGGTGGAAAGCAAAACACAATTATGAAACATTATTCTTTTACAATGAAGAGCCTGTCAGCTGCTCAGATATGCAACTTTTATCTACTACATTGTGGAGCAGTTTTTAATAGATTTCCAGGCAAAGGCCTCTCTTGTGAACTGGATTCTTCTCTTCTGTTGCGAGGACTCCTCAAGAAATAATTACCAGCAAACCGGCAATGAAACTAGACATGAGGATGTAAAATCACTCTGCTATCCATTCAGGTTTTTAAAATAATTTCTTTCTGAGCTTTAACCAAAAAGATTTCATTCAATTTCTCTGGGAAACTCCAGAGATTAACAAGCCAAGCATCAATTTCAATTTGTCTTCAACGTTATTCCCTTTGAATTCCCCGCTCCCAGGATGAATTGTACACATTACAAGAGAAAAAAAACTAGGTCAAAATTTTTCCCTCCTGTCTTAATACATAAATAGCATTTTAAAAAATCTCAGCAACTCCCATTTCCTTTCTGCGGAGAGGGAGCTACAACAAAGAGTCCAGGAAACACCAAATTCAAAACACAACACTGTGCCAAGGCTCTCCTTAACCGCTTCTAGAACAGAAGTGGTTGTGAGTATTTCACAAAGTCATATCAACGAAATAGATACACCATTAAACGTATTCAGTGTACGTTGCAGACAGAAGAATCTGGAGTGAACTTTGGCTTCAAAAAGTGATAGGAATCTTTAAAAGTTGCTCAAATCATGTAGGTTCAGGATCTAGAGAATCTATCAAGCGCAAGTTTCATAATATAAAGTCCAATTTCTTGGAAGCTTCCTGAATTTTGAGTCACAGAATATAGACAAACTCTGAGGTAATTAACCTAAAGAAAGCTACAAAACTAAGCTCATACACAAACTAATGTAAACAAGAACTGCTGTTTATATAAAAATAGTATGATAGGAAGTGTACTGCTTATTTAAAGATATACTCTGTGTCCCTGTGGCTATGGGTGTGAAGATTTAGGCAACTGGAAAAGTCAAAGATACATCAGTAATAGCTTTAGCTTGTGTGGGATGCTCAAGGTCAGGAGAAAAAAGAAGTGCTACAATAGAGTCAATGTAGGTAGAAATATTTAATGCTGGGACTCTCTAATTATTTGGGAAATAAATTACTTGGAATCAGATAACACTAATATTTACATCCAGGTTTCACAGGCAAATTTGAGGAGCAGTGGTGCAGATCCATGGGCTTGTACACACATAGCAGGAGCACCAACTGAATCATTCACATGGTAACCAGACAGGCTAGACATCAGCTTGTCCAGGCAAATTGGAGAGGAGAGCCTGGATCAATGGGATAAATCTGCAGCATTGCCTTGACACACTGCAGCTGTTTAGTGAAGCAAATCAGGAAGCAAAACCCAGCTCAAAAAGCAGCCTGATGACTGATACAGGCAAGGATGAATTGCTGCCAGCACTCACTTTTGCTCATCCTTTCCATTAAAAAAAAGGGGGAGGGGGTATCTTAAATGTATTGTTTCCAATGGAAATGTTAAAGTAAGAAGATTCTATCACTGTATTATTTGATAAAGTGTTATTAAAACTGGCATCTTTTTTTCTTGGCCAACCCTAATCCCAATGAAATTACGAGTTTTATTTGGCGTAGGGGGATACACCCAAACTCCTTTCAAACCTCAGAAGCTTGAGAACCCCTGGATTAAGAGATGAAATTGATCAGTGAATAGCAGTACCAGCTAGAGCAGCAGTCCCCAAAGATTCTGGCATGGACCGGTGGGGGAGGAGGGGATGGTTTCATGTGAACGGGGTCTCATGCATGCAAGTGGGTGCAACTCCACTCGTGCACGTAAATGGGCGCAACTCCATTTGCGCATGCATGCCTGCCGCTCACGCAGCCCGGTTCCAAACAGGTCACAGTCCAGTAGTGGGCTGTGGCCCAGGGGTTGGGGACCCTTGAGCTAGAGTAAAGGACATGATCATGGTGGCCTTGGCAGAAAGGACAGCATACACTTTGACTGATTCGAAGAAACTTGCTAAACAGCAGACTAACTGAAGTGTCACATGGCTGAAAAAAGGGATATTCAAAGGTATATAAAGGAATTCCAACATATTTTTTTAAGATTAATTATGTAAAGTTGTTTTTTCAACTTTTGCTTAACCCTTCAACCTTTCCGAAAAATATTAACTGTTTCCAAGTAATTTATTTCCAAAATAATTATGCTGTATTTCAGAGTGAATAAAGAATGGGTCCGATAAATCCATAGACATGTCACACAGGGCCTAAAGATTGCCTATACTGGGGACAACAGAATTTCCTATTTTTTAATCAAGCCAATTTTTACCAAAATCCTTGTATGAAAATTGGTGCCTTTGAATAAACACACATTTCTTTACACTTTTACATAGAGCCATTTCAGAGAAAATAGTGCTTTGTTATGCATTTATATATCGCATTTATAATGAGTCCTGTAGAATGCAGCCTCTTGGCATCTGCATAACATGAAGACTTTTTAAAAATTGAAACACTAATGAAAAGCTTAAGTCTTATTTCTCATGAATTGCATGGAAGTATGCATAAACAAATCTTTCATGATCAACTGCACTGTATGCAAAGGAAATTACAATTTCTAATTATTCAAACTGCATCTAACATGCGAATTCATGCAAAACAGACCAACGGCAGCTCTATTTTTAATATGAAAAATGTATATAGGCATTAGGAGGAGACAAGTGGTCATCAAATGTCATTTAATACTTTTCTTCCTTTTCTTCCTCAAATCTTCACGTAACACAGTACTGGAATTGTTCCAATCTCATTTATGAAAGTGTTTCATAAAATTTCTACAGAAAGAAATGCAGGGGAGAAACATGGTAGGTATGTACTCCTCAATTTTTCACTCAAATGTATTTCTCATGTTTCTAAAATCTGTTATATATAACGCTAGCCTTATATATAAAATTGGGGTTTCCCAATTGTTATATATGCAAATTGACAGTAATGTGGAGTTTCTTCCCCAATTTCAGTCTACATATAACCTAAGCACATTTTTTAAAAATCTAAAGTCTCAAGCGAACACTTTTATGTTCTTGACAACTACAAATCAGTGTTATAAACCCAACTGTCAGATCCAACTCTGGATAGCATGTCTGTAATTGTTCAATGGAGGGTCAGAACTAACATGATTTTTCTGTTAAAAGTTCTTCTCTAGATACTGCAGTTGTACTTCACTAGAGCCATATGAGTCAGACTAGAACCAAGGGGTAATACACTCAATGATGACAATCCATCCACTGTTAGGTTTCCAGGGCATGTGGGAGCGTTGTTTTTTTTATCATCTTACACAAGTCAGAAATTCTATATTTTGATTCCAATGACAGAAGACATTACACAATTCATTATACTCAACATTGCTAACATCATGATTATGCTATTAACACTTGTAGACAATGCTGCCTTTCCTATTTTTTTCCACTAGCATGACTTGGGATGTAACCCAGGAATAGCAGGTGTTCTTATCAAAGCTTCCTTTTCATTTTGCTTCCCAAATGGGCATGTGCTTTGCTCCTCTGGTTAGTCCTGGCACAGGGCAAGAGTTAACCAAATAGCCTGTGTGAAGAAGAATGGACCAGGGGCTGCTGATTCAACAGAGTCCATATACAAAGCGAGTCACATTCTTCCTTCTAGTAAGCAGGCCAGAAACTATTGGCATGATATACTTTCAGTACCTGAAAGGACGACGTTTATCCAGTTGTAAAGAAATAGACATGAGTTACTAAAGCTAGAATAATTAAAAGTGATGAATGAGCACTGGGGGAGGCGTTTTTAAAAACCTACTGTATTTAAATAGACTTGGTAGACATTAGCAGATTCCTATGAAATTTCCCAATTTTTAGATGAACAATTACTTTTCTACCAAGGGTACCTTTACAAACTGGAGCTCATAATATTAATTTTTCAAACCTCTTTTTTGGGCAACATCAACGAAAACTATAGGTATCACACAACTCTTTTTTTTTGGCAACAAATCAGCCATTGTCATGAACATGACCTTAGCATTTAAAAGTTGCATACCAGTGCTAATCTTTCTTCCAGTTTACTGTTTATATATACAGTCATGTGAAAAAGTACACCCCATTGCAAATTTTGACTTTTTCAATAGATAGTTGGTCTTCATTTCAATACTTATAAATATAACAAATATTACACACCATTTACATTTTGCAGCCCATTGTGTAATTTAGATAAATGCAAATGCAAATTTCACATGCGCTTATCACTACCTCAATACCTAAAATTAGAATCAGGTGCACCATATCAGGTGCAAACAATTAGAACATTGTTTATTAGAGAGGATTTGAGAGAAACCTGTCTTACTTAAACCTCAGACATTTGGTTTGATTTGCTCTGTTGTTGTTGAACCGCATGGAATCACCATGCTGAGATTGAAAGAGCTCTCTGAGGGTTTCAGAAAGGTTATAGGTGCCAAGGAATATGAGATTTTAAAAGATCACCAAACAATTGGACATCAATCATTCCACTGCATGGAAAATAATCTACTAGTGAAGATTTCAAACAATGGTCAACTGGCCTAGGCCAGGCCATCGCTGCAGGTTCATCCCAAAGCAGTTTCACAACATATTGAAAGAAATCTCCAAGACACCTCCCCCCCAAATTTCAGCACATAACCCACAAAGTATTCTTGCCACTACCCATATCAAAGTCCTTGAGTTTACCATTAGAAAAAAAACTGCACAAATTAGATCTACCTAGATGTGCTAGGAGAAAACTTTTGCTGTCCAGAAAGAACATCAGGACAAGACTAAAGTTTTGTTCATGAGCATCTGAACAAAGATCAGGTGTTTTGGAATAATGTGCTCAGGACAAATGCAGCAAAGATAATTTCGCTACAATACTAGAAGATATGTTTTGTGAAAACCAAAGGCAGCATTTCACCAAAAGAACCTGATAGCAACAATAAAACATGGTGGTGGAAATGTTATGGTTTGGGGCTGCTTTGTTGGATCAAGGCCTGGACATCTTCACCATCGTAGATCTCACTAGGAATTCTTAATTGTACCAGGGTGCTTTTGAGAATTAACATGAGATCATCTGTCAGAAGATTGAAGCTCAATTCAAAGTGCACCTCATTATATGTGACTCTAAACATTCCTTTGGGGGGGGTGAGCAATGGAAGGTTCTGGAATGACCAAGTCAAGCCAGGATCGAGATGCTGTGGGGTGACTTGAAACAGGAAGTGCATACTAGAAACCCCTCAAACATCCCACGGCTAAAAAAAAATTGCAGAATAGGAAAAAACTGCTCCCACTTGATGTCAGAAATTGGTACAGTTTTAAAAAAATGCTTCCTTGAAGTTTTTTTCTGCCAAAGTGGGTAATACCAGATATTAGAGTCAGAGGTGTACTTATCTTTTCTTGTTTTTGTGTCTGAGTGGTGGCTCAGTGGGTTAGGACGCTGAGCTTGTTGATCAGAAGGTCGGCGGTTTGGCGGGTCGAATCCCGAGTGCCGCGTAACAGAGTGAGCGCCTGTTACTCGTCCCAGCTTCTGCCAACCTAGCAGTTCGAAAGCATGTAAAAATGCAAGTAGAAAAATAGGGACCACCACGGTGGGAAGGTAACAGCGTTCCGTGCGCCTTTGGCGTCTAGTCATGCCGGCCACATGACCACAGAGACATCCTCGGACAAGCGCTGGCTCTTCGGCTTTGAAACGGAGATGAGCACCTAGAGTCGGAAACGACTAGCACGCATGTGCAGGGGAACCTTTACCTTTACTTTACAATATATGATTGCAAAGTCTATTTTTCACAGGAGGTGGGTTTTTTTGGTTAAATTACAACACCTTTATCTTTATGCACTGTTTGAATGAAGACAAGGTATTGATACATCCACTTATGTTAAAAAATATTTATATGGGATGTATTTTTTCACATGAGTATATGAGCTTATTATCCCAAGCATTTGAATGACAGAAACATGAAGTCCACCTGTGGAAGAAAATATTCTACCTGTTACAATCTGACTAATTTTATGTCACATAATACTAGTAAATGACAAGGATATGGGATTAACACAAGTATGCCACAGACCCAGAACAAATCACTGTTGCAGTTTATAAAAAGGCCTCTGAATTCTTGAAAAAAAATTCTCCGTAAGTATACACACAGAAACCTTTTACGTTAAGAAAACATGAATTATAAATTTGCCCTTATCTAATTTCTGAAATAATTTTCTTTTTTTCAGATATTTTTTTCCAGATTTATTCTACAATAGTTGAACCAAACTGATGGTCTTTGCAGATTTCCAAACTTTTTGAAGGTTAAGAGAGCGTTTAGCTTTAAAATAGCACCCTCACTCATGTATTTTGGTCTTTTAATAGAACTGATGGAAGAAAGCAGCCAAGAAACCTCTTATTTACAATTAAATCCTTCTTAGGAAGTGCAAATTCATATTTAGAATGATAGTTCTAGTTGGTAAATCAGCTTTTAAATGTAACTGTTTCAAGAATAATACAGAGTTTTAACCCGGAAGGACAAAAACAGTATCTGTATTTCTTATTGATGTTCTTCTCTCTCATTTTAGTACATTTTTTACTGATCATACCAACCCAAACTGAAAATACTAAAACCTTAATATTATGTGACTATCATAATTAATTACTTAAAAAATTTTAAAGAACTCTATCCATACTCATTTGTAAGCAATTTATTCTAAGTCAATTTAAAAAAAAATCTTCTATAATATATATTCAAAGAAAACAGGTGCAATGTATTTCTCATTCACATCTTTTTAATCGAAGTCATATTTGATTCCATTTCAGAAAGCAAATCCAAAAATAAAAGTGACTTATCTATATATCCTTTGATAACAATGCTTACATCACTTGTTTATGAAAATAGTAATTTTAGGAATTTATTTTTGGCAGTATAAAATTATGCCGTGTGTGTGTGTGTGTGTGTGTGTGTGTGTGTGTGTAAGTGTAATAAATGCAAGTTTCAAACATAAATTCTGATCAAGTAAAGTTGTGCCCAAGATTTATACAAGCCGGTATCAACCAAAAATATACAATTCCATAATAAAAACACAAAAAACATGGAACACAATTTAGAAAACCTTTGTGGATTCTGCATTTTCCCACCTTCAGCTGTTTTCCAATGCAAAGAGAGTAAACAGCCTTCTCCCAGCTTTCCTCTTTTCTACACAGCTGAGAGTGTAGGATGTTTACACTCTTTATCACTTGGATTTATTCTGGATCAATTGCAGTGGAAGTATTAACCTTCATAAGCAGCTAAAAGGGAAAAAGTATTACCAGCATTAAAAAAAGAAATTACCGTAGATACATTTCCCAGGAAAAAAAAATCTCTTAAAGCAGAAAGTTTTGAGACATTTGTCATACCAAAAGTGTCCTATATGTCCAAATGAACAATAAATCTAGTATGTGTTCATTACATCTGTGTCTCCAAGCTTCAAACCATTCCAGTTCAAAATATTTTCAAGAATCCTGAGAGTGACGAGTCTCCCTGCAAATCAAAGAATCAGATTCTCTTTGGTGCTGAGTTTGGATAGACAGTTGTCAGGAATACTGTAATGGATTTCTGCACTGGGAGGCTATTGGACTACAGGTTCTCCAAAGCCCTTTCAAACTTTCACATTCTGTGACTCTATGAAATATTAGTAACCTGAGATTGCCAGTGAGTGTCAACGAGTTGACATGCTACATCTCTCCTAGATCACTCTACTTGAAAAGAAAATTCAGCATTTTATTTTTAAAAACCAAAGTAAAAATAGTTATTGCAAAGAAAGTCTCTTAGAATTCACATTCCCCTGATATGTTCTTAGAAAATGAAAACTGTCTTTTGGGCGGTTGGGCACATTTTCAAAGTTAAGCTGAGGAACTGGCAAAGTATCTTGGGAAGCTACAAAAAATGACAAGGAGCAACTTCACCATTTTCTTTCTGACTGAGGATTAGCTCCGTGCATAGCTCTTTCCATAGTTCTTTTGAGACTCTAGGTCTAGGAAATGCTTTCAAAAAGTTACATGTTTCCACTCATCTGAAACACTGAGGATCTGTTTTTATCTCCATCACCAGCATCATTTGAAAGGAAAAAAAATATGCTACCCAGATGGCCAAAATGTTATCTGCACAACTTTGTCAACCTATTTAACCAATTCTTTAGTGCAGGGGTCCCCAGCCCCCAGTCCGGTACTGGGCCATGGAAGCAGCAGGCGTGTGAAGCTCCACTTTCACACGCAAAACCATCCCCTTCCCCTCCCCCCACCGCCTGCCCTCGTTGCTTTAGTGCAAGTAGAAATACTGACATAATATAGATTATTCATCCCTAATAATTTTTAAAGAAGTTGATTTAATTGCAGAGAAGCAGTTAAAATTATCTTAAAACATTCCAATAAAATTGAATTTTTCTCAGCCAGATCCCTGGCAGGGGTTTGCCATCTGTGATCAGGACCCCTTGGAAATTCACAAGTAATGTAGGAATCACAAGTAAAAACCACCACCATTGACCAAGCTTAAGCAGATGAAAGGTGCTTTGGGCTCTGCTTATTTGCTTTCACAAACCCAGCTTGCAAAATCTGAAATTTTGCACTGACATTTAATTATGAAAAATGGCACATTTACTTCTTACCCGACTCTAACACCAATATGATCATTAGTTTATTGGGAGGAGGGAGGGGGAGGACACAATACCCCACAGTAGAAGAACTGACATAGCCATGCTCTCCCAGTCTTTGTTCGATTTCCTCTTCTCCCTCTGCATGGGATAATAAAATGGCTGCCTCCTCTAGGCAGCATGAAGCAGGAGGCAAAGCAGAAAAGGTGAAATGCAACTTACTCTCTCCATTTTCCTACATGGGAAAAGATCCATTGTTACTAAGAACCACGGAGCTTTCCATGTGGTTAAAGAGGGAGAGGGCCTTCAGGAAAAACTGTGTCCACAAGTGACATTTTGTGCCATGCATATGGGCTACGAGTCTCAACTTCTTAATTCTCTCTGCAGGGTGTGCCATTTCTTTAGAACAGGGGTCTCCAACCTTGGCAACTTTAAGACCTGTGGACTTCAACTCCCAGAATTCCTCAGCCAGCTTTGAGGAATTCTGGGAGTTGAAGTCCACAGGTCTTAAAAGTTGCCAAGGTTGGAGACCACTGCTTTAGAAGATAAATTCTCAAACACTAATTAGTGTAAGACTATTAATCCTCTCAATCTTCAGGCTGCCGAGACTTAGTGGCAACATGTCATTTTTCAAAACTAATTTTCCTTCTGGGCAACCCATCTTAAATACACGCATTATATTAAGCCATAGATTAGCAGTCTACAAGTGTATGTAAACACGTAAATAAATCTCAATCTTGTCCAGGAAACACAAGAATTAAACCAGACATATCTATCACTTTATCTAAAAGAAGTCATCCCCTTCTTGAATGTCATTCAAGCACGGCAATATTATTTAAACAACATATCCATTACCAATTTTATTTTAAGGAACTGAAACACCAAAAACCCTAGGCTACTTAGCTGAAAAACATTTTGACCTAAGCTTTCAGAGTTAAATTTAATTCAAACCTTGTTCAACACTTTACCAGTTCCCAAAATGATTGCTTTCTAACCCAAAACAAGAGTAAATGATGAAAGTGGGTAATATTTAGCTAGATATGAATAAATACTGATTTAAATGAAACATTAGGAAATTTAACATTAGGAAATACTGCAACATGGTCAAAACAAACCAAATTTCAAACAATCTAATTTCTTTAATCACATTATTGATAGGCAAAAATTGTTATCTTACTCTAATTCAGACATGTCAAACTCGCGACGTCATGTGGTGTCGCACAACGTATCGGGACGGTTTTGTCATTGCCAGCAATGGGGTGGGCGTGCCTTCTGGATGACACGTCCGGCCTGCGGGATGGCAGTTTGACACCCCTGCTCTAATTCATAAAAGTAAATCATACTGACAGAATAAATCTGTAAAATATTAATTTTTCAGGATGTCTCCAAGAAACATACAACTGCAGAAGACTAGAACTTGAAAAGAAAAGGCCTATGTCATAGCAAATGTACTATTTAAATTTGGTTTGTCATTTCATTTGATTTTCATCTAATGGCCAATATAAAAGCACAAAAAGGCATAAATCTTGCTTTGTCTAATAAAGATTGGAAAGTTGGTTTCACTCTTTAATAAACTGGATATTCTTGACCTAAGTTTACCCTTTCTAAAATGTTTCTGCCTTACTTTTTGGAAAATGTCCATTGTACAGACAGGAACAATGACAAAGGAAAACTAACAGAGCTAAAAATGGATGGAATGGTGACAGACAACAAGTGATATTGGGAGAGCTTAGAGAACTGGAATAGCAAGTTAAAAGTTTCTTTCCAACTTTTAAAGCCTTCTAGGCTTTAAACAATTCAGCTGTGTTTAACATGAACTCAGCACAGTTTTTATCAATATCTATTTTATAAATCCAATCTGGGAATAAAATAACCCCCAAGAGATCTTACCTAGAACTGCTTAAAGAAGAAACAGGGTACTAACATTTAGATGCTACACTTTAGTTAATAGTTTGCTGAATTTCATATACAAAGCAGACAGGATGTATTCTAAACTCCCATTTATACTATACCAGCAACCAACTCATCACCTGTCCCCAGGTATTTTGTAACAGAAGAACAAAAGGGAAAAAAAGAAATATATGTATGAAAACAGAAGGAGATAGCAGATAGGCATAAAAAGCAATTAGAAGAACATTTTGAGAAATTAAAAGAAAAAAAGGGAGCAAGAAAATGAAGGGAACCCCCCCCCCATCTTTTTATGTATGTGGAGTAAAAGAATGAACTTATTAAGAAACGAAAATTGCTGTTCTATCCCAACATAAGGTTGAGTCCTATGGCGCCTCCCTCCCTCCTTAAAGAGCATAACAGAAAGGATGAATATTCTATTCCCTTCAAGTACAAGTAAATTACTATGCCTGGCAAATCAATATTTTTTTCCTAAAAATATGCCAAAAATTCCATTTATATTGTTATGGTACCTTAGAAAATAGAAATTGCTCACTAAATCACATGATATTACTTGATCTAAGCAAGCAGTAAATTGGATCATTCAAAATAAGGGAATATATTTTCTGGTCATGGATGGAAGGTTCCTCAATATGGACAATCTGTGAAGTAACAGTCAAAATATTCTTCATTTCCTTTTCTGGAATTCTAGTATTGATTCATCAAGGCTGATTTTGAAGATGTACAATTATTTGGTCAAGGAAACTGGATACACATTCCAGCAACTTGTAAAACTCAGCACGTTTTTTTTCCAACATCACATCTCAAGACACTGCAGAATGCAACAACTGCAATCTCCTCACCCTTTCTGTATCTATGAGGTCAAATGGATGGAATTAATTCAGTGCTTGTGTCCTGACACTCCCTCGTCTTCTGCTTAAGAATCTCCTGTGAGGAGGAAGCATGCACATTTTTTCCATTCCTTCATGATAATGTTTTTCCTTATGTCCTTTCAGGCTGATTTGTGGTTTTAAAAACATACCAAAAACAGAACATAGAGATGGTACCTCAAAGCAGAAATTGACTATTTCAATAAAAACTGACATTTTTATCCCTGGAAAAATATATATATATTGTGGGCAAGTCAAATCTCCCCTCAAATCAGGCTCAATACCCCATGAACTTCATGGACACATCCTTGCATATTTCTAAACAGCAACAGGGAAATAATCTACTATTCCCTTCCATGGTTTTTTTTCTGACTTCCTAATCTACAGCTTGTAAATTCCTGGTGATCTGTCTTCCACATACTAACCAGGTTACTAGTGAGTTGATGATACTAAGGTTTTCAAACCTGCTTAGATGCTGCTATCATTAATATATAAATAAGCAGCCATTTATAAAATAGGATCCTAGGGCATTAGTTATGGGGTAATTAGAGCATAGAGCCAACCGTACAGTAAGAGCATACATGCTTTAAATAGTATATTTATAGAGACTTTCAAGCTACAGGTAAATCATTCACATAGCTCAATACACATGGCAACTATCTGAAAGAAAAGGGATTTATAACATAAACAGTGTCATGTGATAGAAGACAGCATGGAAAATTCATATAAATCTTTTCTGTGTATTTTTTATAGAACCATACAGCGTTTATGCCTATATTTCAGCAGTTCAATAGAAGTTAATATATATGACTTGTAATTAAACCTTGTAATTAATTACGGTAACTATACAGGGAATGTAAAATGAAAAGAAAATATTCATTTTCAATTTCTCTTTCTTTGAAATATTTTTTTAAAAAATTCTTATTAAATTCCACCTTTACAAGAAGGAAATGTGAGAGAAAAACTGGGAGAAAGGGAGCTTTCTCCCGCCCAAAAAAGCCCCTAAAAATACTGAGGTAGCATAAATGTTTAGTTTCTCCATACCTGTAGAGTAACACTTTTATGTCTAGTTTATCTTTCAGTTCTAAAATTCAGTTTCAAAATGCCCTTAAAGGCTATCTATATAAAGTGCAATTATTTGATTTTCAAATATTAGCTCACAAATCATCACATCTAACTTTTGCAGCTCTATCACTTGCACACTCACATCTTTAAAACAGTATTTGCTATTTGCAATATAACTCTCTAACTTGCTACTGAACAATTTTAGTTGTCAAAGCACGCAAGATTATGGACAAAAAGATGTCAACTCTTTAAAAATTGCACTTAGCAACTAACTATTCAGGATACTTTCTATAGATAAAAGATCCTGGCAGTGTTTTAAGACAAAAGGTACTAAAAAAATCCCCCAAGAAATAAGTCATATCTAATTTTAAAGGCTTTTGATAAAACAGAACTTTTTGTAAATTGGGAGACAGTGCTTGTAAATCTCTGGCAAGGAGCTTCCATAATTTTCCCTATTGTAAATGAAATTACTTTGTAAAAACTTTTCCATATTAAAATCCTGGCCTTAACTTATTCAGTGCTTTACTTCTGAAATCATTGAATTATTATCAGCAGCTCATATGTCAAGACTATATAGCTTTTGGAAGGCATTCTCACTTGAACTCACACACTATACAATTCAACAAAAACAGTTCTTGCAGCTTTTTTTACCTTCCTTTGAATATCAGGTTGGATAAGACTATATTTTTTAACCTCAGAAAAGGTTTTAATTTTTTTCATTAATCTATTTACATGTTATTTTAAACTAAATTCAATTCTCATAAGACCAATCCAAAAAATAGGGTGGGAAGTTCCTTGAAAGATATTTTAGAATAATGTTTATTTATTTATTCATCAGATTTCTACACCACCCATCTCACCTAAGTGACTCTGGGAAGCTTACAATAAAAAAACATCATAGTATAAAAACATAAATAAGCATAATTTTAAAAACAACACTTAAAAGTATTACAAGTTAAAAATTTAATAAAGTGGAGGGAAAACCCTCACAACATCAACTATCCCCAGAGTTGGATATTACTCTTTGAATCCCATGCCAATTGGCAGAACCACGTCTTAACACTCTTTATGAAGGCCAGAAAAGTGGAGGCCCACCTCGCCTTTGGGAGAGAGGTAAGATGTTCCAGAGGGTGGAAGACAACAGCAGAGAAGGGTCTCTTCCTAATCTTTTATAATTTACTTATGGTTGAGAATGGATGTGTTCTAAGAATAGTTTCTGGCAGTGCTTTTTTTGTAAAAGAAAAAGGTGCCGGAACTCACACATGTCATACAACCTGCCTTGCCTATCCTACAAGGTTCCATCCAAAAAAGGTGCCGGAACTCCGTTCTGAGCATTCTATGACAAAAAAAGCCCTGGTTTCTGGATACCAAAACTGCACATAACTTCTGTTCCCAAGATATGCAACTGTAGCCTGAGCTAACTTCACAATAATACCTCCTTGTGTTCTTCACTCTGAACCATCATTAAAAATGCACACATATAGAGAGCGAGGAACTCTGTAGATGGACTGGGCTGCTTTTATTAAAAATAGAAGAAAATCATTACTTAGTTGTTGTCTAAGAGTCAGGAAGCCTCTTTCCCATATAAGGCATAAATACTGTGCTCTCAACTTTGAGAGTTTTCTGTTTCTCTATAGCACAGATGTAGGTTATGGGTCCCATTTTTTCCACTGTGTTAATTTCATTAATTGCTATATGCCCCTGACATTGTTGTACCCACTAGATTATACTGATATAGGATTAAAATAAAAATGACAGAAAGGCAGATCATTTTTTATCTAAGCATTACAAATTCATTAGTAATAGTATGATAAAATAATCTCATCAGCAAATTTCTCGGCTCCTCAAAATCATAAGATCAAACTGTAAATATATAGAAAATATAAACATGTTAAATAGTTCACAAAAAGTACATAAGCTGGTAAAGGTGAATCTATGTAAAGATAATTTTTATTCTATGAATTTAAAAACACATACGCACAAACCAGGAAACCATTCAGAGAGACTTATTTTTCAAGCTAGGTTTTATCCCTTCTTTTGATCCTAATGCAAATGTTTTGATGTTTCTTCTGCATTTAATCTGTAATAAAATATTACACGGGCAATCCCATTATTATGTTTCTCAGTTTTGCTAAGTTAGTTGCTAATTGAAAAGGATCGAATTGCTTTCTCTTCCTTTCAAACACAATGAAGATTTTGTGATAAGAATTTCCATTCCCTTCTTCAGCTTATTGGATATGTGCAAGCTGGAGTAAATGTGAATTCATCAACTCACTTCCTTTGCTGGAAGAAAGTAGCTGAACTAGTTCTCCAAGGGTACATTCAGAAGGTGCTAACCACCCTTATATTACTGACAAAAATCCCAGTCTCACTGATGTGTAAAGAACTGATACTTGTAAATCTTGTACTTGTAAATACTTGAAAACTGATACTTGTAGAGCCAAACCAAAGGAAGCCATGCCCGATGCATATATGGGCATTGGCTTTCATCACTAAACGGAACAAATGAAAGTAGCATCCATAATTCTTCCTTCTTTTATTTCTCTCAAGCCAAAGTCAGAGAAATGCACTGCTTTGTTTAAAAAATTAAAAAATAAAAAGAAAGATGCAAAAGAATGATCAAAATCTGTTCTTGGTTCTTGGAAAGAACACAAACCTGTATAAGGCATGCATAAGAAACACTGTCAAGTTTACATTTATAATAGTTCCAGCATTCAGAACATTTTTTGCAATATATTATTCTAATATGTTATTTTTCTGTTGATTAAAATGGTAGACATAGTATTTGTACTGGTAGATGTGTAACTTTTATCCAGCACATATATAAACAAGATGATATTTTTAGTAAGAGCACTCACCCTGGTGACTGAATTCACTCACTGTATGAAGCCGTGGTTTATTCATTATTTGCATCCCACAGTCACATGAAGTTTGCATTTACTTCCGAAGTTTTGCAAAAGTGGCCTATAGTGAATCATGGGTTCACTCAACAACTGTGGTGCTCACTTAACGACTGCTACAAAAATAATTGTCAAATCAGGTTGGTCACATGATTGACTCACTTTCTGACCATCAAAAGTTAAAATCATGATGGGCAGGCTCCATTGCAGTCATAATTCAAGGACTACCTATATAAATATGATACAAAAATTAGAAAAAAAACATGGACTAGTTCCAGATGTAATCTTTCTTAAAAGTGGATCTATTCGGCTCAAAGTGTACAAAAATAAGTCTTAAGTAATCTTGGTTCAAATGATTCCTTAAGTCTACTCTAGGCATGATATTGGATTGAAAAGACTATTCTAGAAGACTTCATTGTAATACTTGCAAGCCACCTAAAATTAACTGCTATGTGTTAATTATGTGTCTGGGCACAGTAATTCTATGGCCTTACTGAAATAACCTTTGTAACAGTCCTATAAATAATCTGTCCCTAAGAGGCTGACCAAAAATGTTAATATTCAAAGCAAGGAAGGAAAAAACATTCATTACTTGCGTGTTTCAGCGTCTGTAACTTCCTAACTCATATAGCTCCCAGTGTTTTGTTTCCAGCCTGAACATCAATTTCTATAGGGGTTTTTTTTCCTCACGGTAAGAAAAGATATTCTAATTGTATTATTGCTTTTTTCTGTATCTTTTAAGCAAACATTTCTTTAGTAATGCAGAAAATCATGGATAACGTCGCAATCACTTCCTATTCTGATTCTGTGACTGTGCTTCTACTATAGTACATGAAAAAGTTAGCCCCATTGCCTTCTGCAAAGTTGCACACCTACAAGATAGCTTGTTTGTGATTTAAGGGTCATGCACTTAGCTCAGACATGTCAAACACAAGGCCCGGGGGCTGGATCCGGCCCGCAAAGTGGTTTCATGTGGCCCGCGAAGCCATCCTGGAAACAGTGAGGGAACGGCCCCCACTGCCATGGCCCTGGCCCAGAGACCCTCCTTCTGCCAGAGACCCTCAGATCTGTCCCAGTCCTGCCCAGGCCCCCATAGGCACCCTTGATGCAAACGATGTAGAGCTGGCCACACCCACCCAGTAGGCCATACGCACTCTAGCCACGCCCACCCAGTAGGCCACACCCACCCTGGCCACACCCACCCAGCCCCTTGAGGGCAACTGCAATGCTGATCTGGCCCTCAATGAAATTGAGTTTGACACCCCTGACTTAGCTCATGATTTGTTTATATTAAGCTATATGATTACCATGAACTGGAACTTGTAACCACACAGCAGACTTACTTCTCAACAGCCTGCAGATAGTTGGTTTATAGATGTAGTTGTCTTGGAGGGACTCAATCAGGACCCTTTTATGCTTAATCACTTGCCTCTGGTTTATCAATTTATAGAAACAAGCTTGCCTGGTGGCGCAATGTTTAGAATGCAGTTTGCAGGAAACTCTGCCCACAACCTGGAGTCTGATCCTGTTGGGGCTCAAGGTTGACCCAGCCTTGCTTCCTTCCGAGGTTGGTAAAATGAGGATCCAAATTGTTGGGGGCAATAGGTTGACTCTGCAAACTGCTTAGAGAGGTCTGTAAAGCACTATGGGGTTTTATGTAAGTGTAAGTACTATTGCTACTGCTATTATACAAGGAAAGGATAACAAATATTGCCTGTCATTGTAGCCGCATTACTGGATAGAGAACTGTTGAGAATAGTCTCAAATGAAATTATTTACAGGTCAAGACAACCAGCAATTTGGACTCATTGGCCCTGTGTTCCAAAATAAGGCTACAAAAATTGAAACATGAGAAAATTGTAATTTCCTAACAGATTTTCCTGTTTAAATCGATATCTTTGTACAAAAAGAAAATTCCCAAACTCAGTCATTGAATGAAAATCAATCTTTTTAGGCATCAACTGAATTTTGAAAAATAAAACGAAGAGTAACAGAGAGACCTGTCTCAATAGTTTTTACACAGTACTTTAGCTGTGTACAACAGTTTACATGACTGCTAACACGACTGCTAACATCTGCACAAAACATATGTTTTATAACCTTAGATAATCAAGATCCAGGTTGTGCATGGATAAGAAGACAAGCCTAAACTGTATGAAGGAAATAAAATCTGCTGAAATAAAGCATTGAAAGGCAGTCTGTAAAGTTAGTTTTTTCAATACTAGTTTGTTTATCTGAGCAATTCCATATATGATTCACACATATACCATTTTTTTTGTTCTCAGAAAGATGTAAGGTCAATTAATTTTTAACAAGTGGATTTCAGTTCTAGGATACCCAAAACTGCAAGAAACTCAAACAAGATAATCTGCATAAATCTAACTAATCTTCTGAACAGAAAGTCAACATTCACATTCTGTAGGCATCACATATTCTCAGTCTCTGTTGCATCTTATTTTAAGGGGAATCTCCCTACTTAAGAATTGTTGAGATCTTTTAAACATTATTTTTGAATTTCTGACAAGTTTGGTATTCCTATGAATATATATCTTATATCACAGTGATTTCATTTTTTTTCTATTATTAGAAGAAACATTTCAGAGGATTTTGCTGAGTAGGAAACTTCAACATCAGTTTTAAAGTCCAGTGGTCCAATTAACAGTATATGGCTTACCACATTTCATACTCATTACCAATGTAAATTAGTTTCATATTACAGGATATGAGAGATTGGTTTAAGCCATTGAGTTACATTAAGTAATGGTTAAATGCAATATGTAAACTGAGTCATTTAGACCAAAGCCCAATAAACAAGCTAACCACAAATCAGGAACTCTATAGCAATTGTGTAAAATATTTAAACAATTATGATTATATGTAAACCATGTGGTTACACATACAGTATTGTCCACTCATTGAGGGGAGCAAAACTTAGCAAAACACACATCATCATTACTCACTGTATACAGGAAAAGTTTTGCCTAGCTTCAGGCTAAAGATAGAACTTCACAACTGTCAATCCTTTAAAGATTTGAATAGCCCATTGTGGTCTATATTAACACTTGTTTAGTATATGACTATAAATAAGTAAGTTTCATCCTTTAATCCACTATTTCAGGCTTAAGTGTTTGCATGGCTATCTTAAAAATTTCTGGCCTTCATTCAAAACAATTTCTTCCTATCAAATCAGATTGTAACATACAATTTTGAATGGCATTCCAACAGTTGCATTTTAAAAGTTTATGGGAGCAAAGAAAAGAAGGCAAGGCCCCAGAGAGGGAAAAGTAAAAAGAGAAATCCCAGCCAAATATTAATTTTCAACCATATTTGTAACATGTTTAATTCAAGTGGCAGCATGTTGGAATGCAATCTTAATCCAGAGTAGCACAATTGCACAATACCTCTTAACTTTAGTAATATCTAAAATTGTCTCAGTAGGTTCATAAAAGCCAGGCAAAGACAGGGGGGAGCATAAAACTAAGCTCTCCTTTCTTCTTTAAAATCACAAAATATATAGCTGGAATTCAAACAGGTGAATAGACATTTATATGATATTTGCCAGATTTCATTGGTAAACTGCATTCTGCTGGCAATTGTGCAAAAGACCAATTGATCTCAGGTGCCTTGCACACAAGCTATAGGGTGTCCCCTTGTGTTTTAAATCATTGGCAGGCAACTAATTTTCAACAACAAAAAAGACAAGGCAGGGACATTAGAACTTACCTTTCTCTAGAAAAACAAATCTTTAATCCCAGGGCGAACATCCATGGCTCTCCCCAGCTTGAAGATCAAGTTCCGTTAAATACAGGCAGCTGTATCTCACAATAATTTAGAAGTAGGAAATCTTGAGTACAACTACCTATGCAAACCTAGAGATACTATTGATGTAGTCACCTCCTCCATGGCTCACACAGTAGCCAACCCTAGTGGATACAAAAAGAGCAACCTCTCAGTCATTTTGTTGCCAGATACCATAGGTTTCAGCCATACCTTACTGCTTAACTTCTAGATCAGGGGTCTTCAAACTTGGCCCTTTTATGACTTGTAGACTTCAACTCCCAGAATTCTTCAGCCAGGCATGACTATGCTGATGTTATGTCAGCATAGTTATATATCTCCCACTGGCATGCACAAGAGATTCAGTAGCTGTCTTGACCTGGAGGCTATTAAAAGTCTCTACGAGGAGAAACAGGATTAGAATTTTACAGAGTGGCTATGAATTCAAAGTTTGACAGTTCAGAGACCGTCAATTCTTTAGTCCGAATGGGGCAATGCTTCCCCATATGGAGTTAGCCCACAATTATGGGGTCCTTCTCTAGAACAGAAGGTGGAGGCTATTGTCCTAAGAGCCTCTGGATAATTACATCTTGTGCAGGAGCTGCACTGGCTGCCACTTTACTCGTAAGTGTAGTTTAAGATGCTGGATGCATTCACAGCCTAGAAGATATCATTCTCCAGGTTGAATCTGCCTATGTTGAATCCACGTGCACTCCAAGCTCAGCCTTCTCACTGATGCTCCCCACCCCCCACCGGAACTGTTTATTCCTGGATATCTGGGCCACACCCTCCTCACTACTTTTTTCCCTGAGAGATATTAAAACAGACTTTTTACCTGGACATGAGTAAGATTATTCTCCTATTAAGGTAAAGGTAAAGATTCCCCTGTACATGCGTGCTAGTCGTTTCCAACTCTAGGGGCCGGTGCTCATCTCCGTTTCAAAGCTAAAGAGCCAGCGCTTGTCCGAGGACGTCTCCGTGGTCATGTGGGCGGCATGACTAGACGCGAAAGGCGCACGGAACGCTGTTACCTTCCCACTGTAGTGGTCCCTATTTTTCTACTTGCATTTTTTACGTGCTTTCAAACTGCTAGGTTGGCAGAAGCTGGGACAAGTAACAGGCGCTCACTCTGTTACGCGGCACTCGGGATTCGACCCGCCAAACTGCCGACCATTTGATCGACAAGCTCAGCGGCCTAACCCACTGAGCCACCGCGTCCCTTATTCTACTTATTAAAATGATTGCTTATATTAATTGATTTTTGCTTTTAATCACCCAATATTAATACCATAGGCCACTCAGACTCCAGAAATAAAATGTGTAAGTTGAATAAATGAATGAAAGAAGTCACAAAATGATGTATTCTAGGAAAGGGAGGAAGATGGGGAAAGGAATCTCTCCTCCAGTTTTTTTTAAAAAAAAGCAACTGCAGCACAAAATGAAGGAATACAAACTTGTTGCTAATGTCACAGACCTAGCTGCAAGCTCTTACCAGCAAAATGAAATACGTGAATATCAAAAAGCACAGATTTTTCAACTCACCCTGGGTTGAAAAATCTGTGCTTTTTAATATTCACAAATTTCATACCATCTCTATATTTAATAAATAAAGCCAAAATCTGCTTAGGACAGCATAAAAACATTCAAGGGGGAAAAAGCAATCTAAGATTTTCCCTCAGAAAGGAGAAACAGCTTTGGTACAAAACAGGGTTAAGATACTGTAGAGTTCTAAAGCTAAATGAGGGTCAACTGGGGGGGGGGGCAGCAAGCCCCTGCATTTCTTACTTTTGTTCTGTAATCCCGAGTTCACCCTGCTCTCCCAAAGTGTTTTTTCTACACATAAGCATTTTAGGCCTGCCAAAACTAGACAATTTTGCATTTTATAAAAGACCACTTTACTTCCTTTTTTAGGAACGTGCTAAAAGATTTCTGAAGGTTTGGTGCCCATGGCAGTTGGCAGCTGCAAACATCCGACTGAAAGCCCCCGTCTGCTGCTTCACAGCTTCCAGTCGAGGGTGTTTACAATCGCTCACTGTCAACAGCAATATTCATTCCTTGGTTGTTGTTTTCTCATTAACCTACAATTAGATCCAGGCAGGATGACTTAAGAGAATCCTCATTATCACCTCCGCTTCAGGTTGCCATACCATTGGAGCGGTTTCCAAAATTTCCATCTACAGAAATCTACGTAATCAATACGATGTAACAGGCAAGTATCCCAAGTATAGGATTCCTATGGAGTTAAAAGATGCGATGAGTAATATATTTAGCTGCTCCTTAAGATTAGCCTGCTTCAAGAAAAACAGTATTCAGTTTACCCAACCTGGACCAATAGTTCCAAAAATATCTAATGAGCTATCAGATACTGTAACATCTCCATTAATTTTTAAATATATTTTATACTCACAGAAGCTTTATCGTAACCCTAATGTATATTCAGAATAATAAACCTGGATTATTGTAAACAATCCTAATTCTCCTTTTGAAGTCAAGGTAAGCACTGCTTAAAGACTGTTTTGTAACTATTTATTGTTGTAACAATTACAGTGAACAAGAGTGTTAAAATAAAGGCATTTGAAAGATACTGAGCCATTCTCCTCCTCCATCAGTAAAATATTCACAGTGAAAGCTGATACACAAAAATGTTTTAGTTATTTGAAATGCACAGACTTACAGGGTTATTTGCTTCAACTGATAAATGTAAAGGATCCCCATAAATCACCTCTTGGAAAAGACAAGGATAGATTTCTCTGCACCAAGGTTAAGAAAACTTGTCCTTCAAGAGCAGATGAAAACAAGCTAAATTGTACTAGAAATTGATTCCTTTTATTCACCACTAAAGTCACAAGCTATTAAAGCCTCCCAAGGAAACCACATTTTCTCAATGAATGAAGTTGCTAAGGGAAACAAAGCAAACCTCCAGTGCTATGCATTCCAGGCATTCTTAGTTCTTGGCATCCTGATACCATTTCAGAAAAGGATCAACTTTCTATCTTAGAACAGATTTCAAACTAGTTTTGGGATTCTAGTTATAGTATCCAATTTGGTGCAACAATCTATACAGAATATGGAGGACACATCTCATTCTGTGTGATAAGCCTGAAAAACACCTAGAAGTTTTAAAACCATTAAAGGAGATGAAATAAATAAATAAAATGCTACCATATTAGCAGGTTTTTCTACTTTATACTTTCTCACAAAGATTAGCCTTTGTTCCTACAAGTATATCATTTCTAATTTGCTGGGGGGGGGGGGAACCCATTAGAACTCCTTAGCTGAAGATCACCATGTCAACAATGCCCCATTTTATTTTCTACATATATGGTTCCTCTCTGACGTAAAACAGATTACCGTATATCTGTACCAAAGTCAGTAGAAGATTATGTCTAAAGTGTTTTGGTTTTCAGCATACAATTGCAAAACAACAATGTAATAATATGCAATGTTTTCCTGCATTGTTGACTTTAATCAATGAAGTTTGTTGTTTTTGTTAAAAGTTTGTAAATGCTGTCTCAGCATTTCAGCATTTTAGACAAACAAAAAGTATTCATTTTGGAGATGGCTGTCAAAGATCTCTACCCTCAGCTATGACTTATATAGCAAGCAATTCATACATAAAAAATTAATGGCTTTGCAACTATTCCTATCTCAGAAAAGAAAGCAAATAAATTATTTGTCAAATGAATGGGAGGGCAATTCTGATAACAAATTATAGCGTAGGGTCAATGGAATGCAATACAAACTGCTTTCATACAGATGAATTCCATTGCTACCACAATCGAACACTCCTGATCAAAACACATCTTTTTTTTTTGCAAACTTTCATTTAAATTAATCTACAAAGGCTAATCCATGGCCAGAATCCAGACTAAATAAACCAAACTGATGTTTGGACTAATTTTCACTCAGACCCTTGTATCATGTAGACAGCTGGTTTTGAAACACAGGCAAGCTTCAACGACTTCCTTTTTAACATACAAGAACATTTCTAATCCTGATAAATATGACCAAAGCAGAATTAAGAGACTGGTTTTTTTTAAAAAAATGCAATGAAGGGGTAACACTTTCAAAGCTTTAATAAAGTCCCCTATGAGTTGAGTTTAATTTCATTAACTCTTAGGGACTTCACAGACACATCCAAGTAGTTACTTGGGCAACAGTTTAGAAGACATTTACAACTGCTTTTTCCCCCCAGCGTGTCTTTTCAATGCCCCAATCTAACCTACAATATCTCTGTTATGCCTGGTATCTCTGTAGATCAAGGTACTAACTAGGGCCAGCCCTGCTTAGTTTCCCAGTCCAAACTGGGCCATTCAACAATTATGCCATTTGCTGAGACCTTGCCAAATACCAGAGGCATTAAAGTGTATCATGTCCTTGCTCTAAATTTAATTTAATTTAATTTATTAATATTTCTATACCGCCCTTCTCCCGGAGGACTCAGGGCGGTGTACAGGGCAAGAATAAAACACAGAAATTTACAAAAACTAAAAGATAATTAAATACATGCCCGATTAAAATACAATTGATACATAGTAAAAACCCCAATAAAAATGATAAAAACCCCACCAATCCCCCCTCAGGCCAGGCCGGCTTGATCGAACAAGTATGTTTTCAGATCGCGGCGAAAGGAGCGCAGATCGGGCGCCGTCCGGAGCTCAACCGGTAACTGGTTCCAAAGCTCCGGGGCACCCACAGAGAAGGATCTCCCCCTGGGGGCCACCAGACGGCATTCTCTGACCGGTGGCACCCTGAGGAGGCCCTCTCTGTGGGAACGCACAGGGCGCAGGGAGCTTGATGCCGGCAGCAGATGTTCCCTGAGGTACTCCGGCCCCATGCCATGGAGGGCTTTGAACACCATTACTAGCACCTTGAATCTCACCCGGAAGACAACTGGCAACCAATGCAGCTCACGGAGCAGAGGTGTCACATGGGAGTATCGGGAGACTCCCAACACAACTCTCGCGGCTGCATTCTGTACCAGTTGGAGCCTCCGGGTGGTCCTCAAGGGAAGCCCCATGTAGAGAGCGTTGCAGTAGTCTAGACGAGAGGTCACGAGCGCGTGAGTGACCGTGCATAAATCATCCCGGCTCAGATAGGGCCGCAACTGGCGCACCAGGCGAACCTGGGCGAAAGCCCCCCTAGTCACAGCCACCATGTGATCTTCCAAGGTAAGCCGCGAATCTAGGAGGACTCCCAAGTTGCGAGCCCTATCTACGGGGGTAATAATTCACCCCCCATAGAGAGAGATGGAATATCCGAATAGACCCGGGATGAAGGTATGCAAAGCCACTCGGTCTTGTCGGGGTTGAGTTGAAGTCTGTTCCTCCCCATCCAGACCCGAACCGCCTCCAGGCAACGGGACATCACGTTGAGGGCATCACTGGGGTGGTTTGGGGTAGAAATAAAAAGCTGGGTAGCATCAGCGTACTGATACCCAACTCCAAAGCCACGAATGATCTCACCCAGCAGTTTCATATAGATGTTGAACAGGAGAGGCGAGAGGACCGACCCCTGAGGAACTCCACAAACGAGAGACCTCGCGGTCGACCTCTGCCCTCCTGTCAACACCGACTGCGAGCGTCCCTGGAGATAGGAGGAGAACCACTGTAAAACCGTGCCTCCCACTCCCAATCCCCTGAGACGCCGCAGCAGGATACCATGGTCGATAGTATCGAAAGCCGCTGAGAGGTCTAATAGGACTAGAACAGAGGAATGACCCCTGTCCCGAGCCCTCCAGAGATCATTCACCAGCGCGACCAATGCCGTCTCCGTGCTGTGCCCGGGCCTGAAACCCGATTGGTACGGGTCTAGATAATCCGCTTCATCCAGGACCAAAGGGAGCTGATGCGCCACCACACTCTCAACAACCTTCGCAAGAAAGCGAAGGTTGGAGACTGGACGGAAGTTGTTCAATACAGCTGGGTCCAAGGCAGGCTTCTTGAGGAGGGGCCTCACCACCGCCTCTTTCAAGACGGCAGGGAAGCTACCCTCACTCAAGGAAGCTGATATAACTGCCTGGAACCAGCTGCGTGTCCTCTCCCGGGCTGCATAAACCAGCCAGGAAGGGCACGGGTCCAATAAACATGTGGTGGAGCTCAGTCTCCCCATAATCCTGTCCACTTCCTCCGGAGTTACAGAATCAAACTCCTCCCAAGTGATATCGACAAGACCACCCGCGTCCTGATCGCCAGACTCTGCCCAGTCAGAGTCCAGACCGGTCCGAATCCGAGTGATTTTGTCCGACAGATAATTGTTAAACTCCTCGGCACGACCCTGCAAGGGTTCCTCCCTCACCTCCTGATTAAGGAGGGAGCGAGTCACCCTAAACAGAGCGGCCGGGCGATTATCTGCGGACGCGATAAGGGTAGCGAAGTGATTAGACCTCGCCACCCTTATCGCAGCGAGATAAGACCTAATATGGGTTCTTAGTCGCAATCGGTCGGATTCGGATCGGCTGGACCTCCAACCGCTCTCTAGGCCCCGTCTCCGGCGCTTCATCTCCCGGAGCTCCGCGGAGAACCATGGAGCTCGACGGGATCTGCATCGGGTCAGGGGCCGCAAGGGTACAACTCGGTCAAGAGCCTCAGTGGCTGCCCTTTCCCAAGCTTCCACTAAGGCATCTGCCGAGCTGTGAGTGGGGGAGGCAGGTGGGGACCCCAGCGCTGCCTGGAATCTCGCGGAATCCATTAAGCGTCTGGGGCGGTACCATCTAACTGGTTCCACACACCCACGGCGGGGGGTGGCAAAACGGAAGACCAGCCGCAGGAGATGATGATCGGTCCATGACAGGGGCATAATAATTGGAGAGCCCCCACCAAGATCATCTAACCACCGACCAGATAAGAAAACTAGGTCAAGGGTGTGGCCTCCCTCATGAGTCGGTCCTGAAATTACTTGCGTCAGGTCCATGGCCATCATGGAAGCCATGAACTCCCGAGCCAACTCAGATGATCCTCCCAGAGACGGTAGATTGAAGTCCCCCAAAACTATAAGTTTCGGGAACTCAACCACCAACCCAGAGAGGACATCGAGAAGCTCAGGCAGGGCTGCTGCTGCGTGACTAGGCGAAAGGTACACCAGCAGCAAGCCCAACTGCGCACCAGGGCCGCATCTCAAAAAGAGAGACTCACACCCGACTATCTGCGGAACGGTGGCCTCCCGCGGAGCTAAGGTCTCCCTCATAACAACAGCCACTCCCCCACCCCTGCCCTGAGCCCGACGCCGGTGTAGCACCCGGAAACCTGGTGGGCAAAGATCAGCCAGAGGAATACCGCCCTCTGGGCCCAACCAAGTCTCCGTGATGCAAGCCAGGTCCGCCTGCTCACCCTCGACCAAGTCACGGACGAGAGGAGCTTTATTAACGACAGACCTGGCATTCAGGTACACCAGGCGGAGCTCAGGTGGCTGCACATCCTCACTCCCGGGACCTCGGGGTAGAACAAGAGGGTCGGAACGCCTCACCGCTTGCAAGTAGCGGAGAGGCCTTCCCTGAGATCGATACGGCCCTCTGTTCCTACACCTGCTGCCATTCCCTAACGTCGTGGGAATAGGCATTCCCACGACTTGCCCTGGAGCCCCGGGGGCGACCAACCCCCGCTCCTCCCCTCCGCGATCAATCCCGGCCCTGGCCTGAACAGTGGTTGCTGGACTGCCCCCCATATCCGAACAACCAAAAGAAGTTCCCAACCCCCTCCCTAACCTCCTAAAAAAATTAACCAAAAAACTAACCAGGGGCCTCCTATTTGGCTTATATCGGAGGCCCCTACCCATGCCCAGCCATCTCTCAGGGTCCCAACACTCGGGTCCTTCATCAAGAGGAGGTGTAAAAAGTAAGGCGGGTCGCTCCCAGGATGGGGGGGGCCCTGAGAGCATATAAGGTCGTGCTAGAATAAGTCAGACGCATGATCTTAACAAGTCCGACAAAAAACAGCAAGGCAGACCAGATCAACATGGGAGGATCTCAAAATAAGTAAATCGAAGGCAAATGACCAGAGAGCCAGCCCAGCTCCACTGCCACTAGAGCTGGGAAATCCCGGAACAGATCGAATCCCGCCCTCTCACGGCGGTCAAAGCCGGGGGGCAACCTGGTACATACAAACCGGGGGAGCAATACCCCCCCAGAGCTCTCACCTCTGGGAGGCAGCAGATATAAAAACTTAACCACTCTCCCACAGTGGTTGTACCCCGGACCTTCCAAAATTATAGGGGAGGGGAGGAGAGAAGAGGAAATTAGAGCAAGGGAGTCAGCGAAATACATCAGGGCTGATAAGCCTGTAGAGATACAGAATGGTAGGAGAACTCCGGTTACAATTCAAATATTTTGGAGAAGTTTTTTAAACCTAAAGGAGAGAGAATGAATTTCCCAAAAGCTGTCAGTTTACTTTCTAGTAGATCACTTTTTTTTCTGTCTCAACAGATGGTTGCACTGAGCTGACTTTGTCTGGGCTAGGAAACTAAAAAAGGTCAGACTATTTTGAAGCTGGACAGGACACCACCACAGAATTCCACAACTCTATGCTAAACTGGTCAAGTCAGAAGATACTCCAACATAAGGAAGTAACAAATAACTTATATAATGTAACTTTAGAAAATTGTATGTCGTGTCCACTTAATTATTGGGAATCAAGCACCACCTAGGTAAAACCCAGAATTTTTACACTTCTCTGATTTTGATAAATATTACTGTTGGGGAAAAACAACTTTCCCAAAACAGTCATATGGATTATTACAATCAACTGGATTATGAGTGTCCTTTCATAGAAAATATTTCATTCCTTTCATATAAACGCTCCCCAGTTAAAAATATTTTAATACTGGCAAGTTCATCACTGGGAGACTAATTCTGAGTTTTGTTTTAATATTCCTCAAACTATTCAGTATTTTCCACTGAAAGATTTCTGGAAATGGGAATATTACTGCCCCTGGTCAATATATGCCATACAGTAACTTAATTTAACTATGCATCTGCACTTTTCAACTCTTATTTTCTGAAATTAATTCCATAATGTTCACAGGTAGATATTCCAAAATAGAACACAGTGTGTGGGACATGGGAAACATGGAGCGACACCAGTTTTGTTGAGTGCTAGAACATTAATTAAACCACACAATAATCTAAATGAGCAAAATATATTAGTTTACCTGGCTGAATTATCTAGTTGTTAAAGAAATGGAATTTTTACTTACAAAAATCCAATCTTCTCATTTGAACACCTAAGACACCTCATACATTTTTAGGATCACTGTTCTTGTCAGCCAACCTCCTAAAAATCAAATTAAGAACAGTGAAATATTCATTACGCTATGCTTTCATGAGATTCAGAATCTTGCAGTATTGTTGAATTAAGTTTTCCTAAGAAAGCAAAGGAAATAGTAATTGACAAGAGAACAATGTTTGCTAAATGTAGTGAAAATAAACATTACTTCTTCTAAACAATCTTAACTAGCTAGCCTTAGTTCAGTGTTTTATATAATTTAGAAATTACAAAATAAGTCAAAAAGCTATATTTAGACATTGAGTTAAATCATGAAATAAGTTTGCATGATTTTTTATTCAGGCTAAGTTGTAATAATGGGCTACATGAGGGCTAAAATTTAAATTTCAATCTTAAATTTAGGATATTATATTAACTCACTGTGGATTACAACTAAACCATATGTAAAATAAATCATGGTTTAGCATGCTGTGTTATATGAACCTAGGCCTTATATAGGTAGCCCTTGATATACAAACACAATTGAGCCCAAATTTTCTGATGCTAAGCAAGGCAATTAAGTTAATTTTGTCCCATGTTATAACCTTTTTGCCACATTTGTTAAGTCAATCACTGTACTTGTTAAGTGAATCGTAGTCAAGTAAATCTGGCTTGACTTTAGACAGCTGGGGAGGTTGCAAATGATAATAACATGACCCCAGGATGCAACTGTAATAAGTACATGCCAGTTGCCAAGTGTCTGAATTTTGATCATGTGATCATGGGGATCCTGCAATAATTAAGTTTGTAAACCAGTTACAAGTCATTTTTTCCAGTGTCGCTCTAACTTCAGTCATTAAATGAACGGCTGTAAATCAAGGAGTACCTGTACAAACTTGATTACATGCAATTTAATGTCATGATATCAAATCCATTTTCCACACACCAATACAGAAATATTGTAGTGAATATGAGTTGTTTTATAAACCACAGCAGAATCGGAGACACTTATTTGGAAGTAAACATCATTGAACTAAACAGGATTTACTTCTTAATAAATTTGCACTGAGCAGAGATATGAAGTCATTGTTCAAATTCTGGAGAACAGAATAGAAATTATTTAATATGCTGGATCTTAATAGTCTTCAAAATAAAAATTCAATATAGTCATATTATAAAAGACTACTTATTAGAAAACTCTGTTTCCACTATGGGTCAGAACTTTCTTCTAATTGCCTATATATCTAAATATCTGCCTATCCCAGGTCTTTGGGAAGGATTCAATAAGTGGCTAAAAATGCCAAATCCAGTCTAAACATCTGGCTGTGTGACAAACCATTATAACTGGCACTTTTAACACCATCAAACAGTGGCCTATCCCAGGGCTTTGGGAAGGACTTGATAGGTGGCTAAAAATGCCAAATCCAGTCTAAATATCTGGCTGACTATGTGACAAGCCATAGTACCTATTGTCTTAGTAAACCAAGTCAATATTTATCATTGCAGTCATTATCAGGGTTTTGTTTTTGTTTTTTTAAATGGAGTGTTTATTTTTTTGAGTATTTTGTAACTTATGCAGGAAGACATACTGGATAGGAAAAAATACTCCTCACTGAAGAATATTCTAAGGTGGAGTATTTATTGTAAACCCCTTTAACAGAAAGGACTCCTCTTAGTTGCAATTTTGCACACTAGAGAAAAGCTTCAGGAGGAACATGAGCTTGTAGCTAACAGCCTAGACATTTTAATAGTTCATTAACTAAACCCCCATTTTGAAACACTGACAATATATTTGCAAGGTCACGTACAGTATTTCAAATGTTGTTAATATATTACACCTTTATTCTGGTGCACCTGCAAGTTAACTCTTACTAGAAGCTACATTATTAGCATGTGGGAAATGTTTTAAACAAACTTAAAGCATTCATATACAAAATCTTGCATGACAGGAAAAGTAACACAGGAATTTTTTTTAGGTCCCATTACACAATAACTGAAATGCACATTGTGGTACAATTTGCAGCTTTAAAATCTGCATAAGATTTACTATGTAATTACACCAGGATGCTGTAGTATCTACAGAATTCTGATTGCTGCTCCCACATGCCACGTTTTGTAGCTGAGAACTGTACTGGAGCATAAGCATTCACCTTAAAAGCAAGCAAACACTTCCAAATTATCCATTTCATAGTCTTCAACCAAGATTATAAAATGTCATTTAAGTGTTTATTTTTAACAGAGGAAAATGAAAAGGATAGAATGGGCTGTGTTTAGATTAGTCAGCTTTCTTGATTGGTACTTTTCTCTGGAGGGTAGAATATAAAATGTATCCAGATTCTCCCTCCAAAGGCAAAAAACCTACTTTAAGCTGTCAGGTTTTAAAAGATTTTGGCTTAGTTCATTTACTTACATCTCTGCTGAATTCACATACCTTGCCAAGCTATATTATTTGCTTAGTTTTGATTCACTTTTGCAAAATCTAGCTGCTGTAATTTTAAACTATGATGTATGGCTTAGCATATAGTCAACAAGGCGGCACTCGTAAAATTATTTATAATATCCTTGTCTCAAAACTCGAAAAACAATTAAAATGGTCAACATAGTACAAGTTAGCTGAAACTTGTAAGTTCTCATAACTCCTTACTTTGTTTCAAAAATGACTAAAAATAATGTATGCATGGAATTTTGAAAGTAAGTTGGTTCATTAGTCAGAGAAACAATCTATTCTACAACCATATGAAACTATGAACTCATAATGCTAACCTCCAAAAGTCTACTGGAAAGTCCCATTGTGTTCTAGGGGATTTTATTTATACCAAGATTTAGCTTGAATCAGGTTGCTTTTCAAGCAAAACACAACAAAAGTTCCCATGTCTTAAAGTCAAAGCATTGAAGTAAATATTACAATCTATCCTTCAATTTTACTGATCACAGCAGCCAAGAAGTAACATACACATTTTGAGGGACCAATGAATGAAATACTTCACAACTAGGACATAAGCCCCTACTCTCACTGATGTCAACCAATGCTCTTACTTATGGATTTATATGAGCATTGTATTGTGGGATGAGATTTTAACTATGTATCTCTAGTGTTGGTGTCTTAAGTGTCTATGTTTACCATATTCACATTAAATTACTATTACCTTAAGGCAAGGATAAAGCTCTAGTCATGCCAAAGATAACTAGGATTTTGGGAGAAAATCTCCAAAATCTTTATAGTTTATTAACACTGGCTAAATAACTGTAGAAACCCAGTATCTCTTACCCAAAATTTCTTATTTTCAACTACACTGGAAAATTAACATGAATGAGAAGCACAAGCAATAAGCACCTTAATAATTTAACCACTGGCATTCTATTACAAACAAAAAGGATACAAAATATAGTTATTCAAAAACAATTATGTCCTAGAGTGAGAAAGAGGCAAGTTCCAGATGCACACAGCTGAGACAAAAAGTTCTGCCAATTAACTACTACCAAGTTAATCGCTCCAGTAAACTGTCCTTCCCAATAGGATAGTTTGTGTATGTTCATATACATTATTTTTGGAAAGCCAGTGTATATAAAAAGCATCCTTGATGTGAATGTTTTGGAACTGAAGAAAGTACGGTAGATGAATATTCTTGTAATATTTTCAGCTCTGTACTAATATTTGAAATAAATGGCAGCATTTAGCACAATTGTTTTCCTATGTTTCTGTACTATTTTAACCTGTTTCAAAATATATAAAGAAAATAAATGCAAAGAATTAAAGATCAGGAAATGTTTTAAGAATGTTCTTCGCTGTACAAGACAGTACATTCAAGGTTATCCATCTAACTATTGGAAACCGCTTCAGGAAACATAAAAAGCTGTTTAATCAGAAAAGAATTTCCACCCTTTTCCTAACTAGAAGCCACACCCTCCAACTAATGACAGAAAAACATTTTGAATTAGAACTCTACAAGTGCCTTGCCTCAGGCAAAGCTAGTCTCTCCTATTTTCAGAAAAGAAAAGAAACTTTTGCTCAGTAAGTAGCAATTAGGCTGCAGGATTTATATGCTGAACACGGTCAAAGGGAAGAACACCAGATCAGTGGACCATAGCTTTAGTGCACTGAGTATGATTAACAGAATGAGCCTTCAAAGGTCAATTAAATGTCACCACTTTGAGGGGGAAAGTCTTCTGAAATTTGGTCAGTGTGTAAGTACTGTGGTACAGGCAAACATCTTAATTCTAGTATTTCATAGGAGTTGTGTGAACCCCAATATCTGTATGTACACACATAATGGATATCTGTTTCCTGAAAAAGAATGAATATTTATACAAGTGGGCAGAATGGTGTTAGTGCTATTAGTTATGTTTAATCAAGTAAAGCAGGGGTCTTCAAACTTGGCCCTTTTATGACTTCTGGACTTCAACTCCCAGAAATCCTCAGCCAGCATGCCTGGCTGAGGAATTCTGGGAGTTGAAGTCTACAAGTCATAAAAGGGCCAAGTTTGAAGACCCCTGAAGTAAAGCAAGGTATTTTCCCCTAGTTTAGAACAGCTTCAATGGGATGAAATATTTCTTTCCAAGGTTTTTAACAGAATATTGTGGGATGAAGTTGTGATGATAAATTTCTTAAGAATCCTGGAGCATAATTGATGGGGGGGAGAGGCACAGAAAATATTGTGGAACTTTCAACTTCATTTGAAAAATGAAAACAGTTTCTGCAAAAACATTTTGGTCTTAGTCAAACAATTTTGCAAAGTTTTAAACTTATTTCAGAGGTATTATTATAGCCCAATATTTCCAATACCCCCAAACAGTAGAAATAATATTTACAATATGCTGTAAGAAATGAAATACAAAATCTCTCACACATGCACACACTTGCAAAAGCTGAAAAAAAAATCTACAAGAACTGCAGGAAGAACTGCAAGTTGAATTATAGTAGCACATCAGAAAAAAAATGTTAGGAGAAATCTTTTAAACAGTCTGCAGTTCTTACAACATATCTTGTCAAGATGGATAAATGATTCAGAAGAATGTTTTTATACTTTTCCCAAGGACAGATGATAAACCTTCACTATGAATAATGAATCTGTATGGCCTCTGTTCTGAAGCCCATTAGAAATGACTTACAAGGTCAGCTAATACATAAAGTGATATTAATGGTCTTACTAACATTGAGTGTTAAAAAGATTAATAGATAACATTGATCTCTGGGAGTTTGGGAGAAAGAGCCAAGAAACATAAGTTACATTTTAAAATTGGGAAACCTATCATTTTTACAAGTATAAGAAAGATATCTCCATTAGATCCATCAACAATTTAAATCTTCAAATACAGTATAATACAGTATCTACCTGAAGTAGATTAAGGTTGGAATCATACTAAGCAATGGCCTGTTGAAGATGGAAGCATATTGACATAGTAAGGCAGAGAAGGCAAAATATAGTACAACTTAGCAGACCACGTGAACTCAAAAAGATTTCAAGCACATTTAGACCAGAGAAATGCACTTTTAATCTGCTAAAATGCGATATTTAATATTAAGTGTACAATTAATTCAGCTTCATCTGCACTTTCGGCCACTTTTTTCAATTCTTCACGCTCATAAGCTCATCAACCACAAGATCAGAGTTCCCAAGTTATCCTTCAGTTTCAATCCGAAGTACACCCGCAGTACTTGGAAGTAAACTGGGGCTTCCCTCAACAATAAACCAACACCCGAGCGGAGCGCAGCTACATTCCCAGCACAACTGGAGCAACTTGATCTGTAGCTCAGTCCACTCAGCCATGAGAGATACCTGTTGCTGCACCTGCAGAACTGGCTCCCATTATGTCACCAAGGCCAGAGCTTGTAATGGACTGTAACTTTCCCCCTGCAACAAAACTAAACAAAATCAAACCAGCCGGCTCGACTTTTTTCCGCTTGGATTTGTCGTCACTCTGGAACCAGGCGTCCCTTTTCATTATTAGTAGTTGTTGCTGTTATTGTTATTCCCATGTCTGTCTGTCTGTCTCTCTGGAGAGAGAGAGAGACAGACAGACAGACATGGGAATAACAGCCACTCTTCCGTGCCCTCGACAAGCTTTTTTTTTAACACAAGGCAAAGCGATTCAAGGAAGGAAGGAAGGAAGGAAGGAAGGAAGGAAGGAAGGAAGGAAGGAAGGAAGGAAGGAAGGAAGGAAGGAAGGAAGGAAGGAAGGAAGGAAGGAAGGAAAGAGGAGCTTACTCCAAGCCAAACCCATGTAGTTATGCTTTTAAAGGGGGAAGGAAGCCGAGGACTAATTCCCGCCACACCTCGCCGTCCCACACGAGCTTTGTAAACATTTTCAGCGGCTCCACAACGTTGCTAACTCCGGTGGCGGGACGTGGATTAATAAAAAAAAGAAGCGCGTGTCGCAAAGCGAGGCAGATCCCTTTTTTTTCGTCCGTTTTTTTTTTTTTTGCCCAGCAAGATTATAGGGCAGCTGCAAGGAGAAAAGCCCAAATCTCCGGAGCGGCGACTCTCCTGCTTCTGAAGCACAGCCGAGGAAGCAGCAAAGGTGGAAGGCGGACGCGGCGGCAAAAGCCTGCCTTCCACCTGTGGCGAAGTTCTTGGCGGGCGCCCTTCTCCCGACGCCTCCCCGGACTTGGAGCGGCGCCACAGCCAGAGCCCACCTAAGTCAGGCGGTCCGCCAAGTTCTCTCCCGCCTCCGCCCGCTCGCACGTAATTTCCACCCACCGCCTCCGCCCGGGAAGAGCAGCGGTGCTGCCGCCGCCGCCGCCTTTCGGCTCCGTCTCAACGGAGACCCCCGGCGCCAAGCGGGAAAGGGAGCGAGGCTACCCTAGGACGCCCCTCCTCCGGCCCAGGAGAAGCAGCCGCTCAACTTAACCGTGACGTGACGCGCTTTGCGTCACGTGGAGTTTGCCTCTCCCCCCTCCCCCCTCTCCCCGAGAGCGCAACTAAGCGGCCCGAGGAAACTCCGTCCGCCATCCTCCCGCTCGCCGCTTTCCCTCCTTCGGGAGCGCGGCCAGCTTGGCATGGTCCGCCCGCCTCCTCAACTGCCCCGTGCCCTTCCTTCCTTCCTTCCTTCCTTCCTGGGCTCTCCCAAAGGGGGCGTGAGGGGAGCCGTCCCTTTCAGACTCCACCTCTTCTCTTCTCTTCTGCAATGTCTTGCCTCGTTCTTTGTTTCTCCGGCTTCTCCCTCCTCCGCCCCCGTTGCTTTCCCTTGACAGCTGCGGTTCCTTCCGATTCAGCCGCACTTATTCCCCCCCAAAACACACACACAAACACACACACACACACACACTTTAGGGACAGCCCAGCGCGGCCGAAAGAGAGAAAAGTAAAGACTTTCCCCACCCCACTCCCACCCCCCCATCGCTCCCCTCCCGGCCTTCCCTGCCCCGCCCGCGCCAAAGAGCGTGCGCGCGCGCGCGCGCCCGCGGCTGAGCTCCCCGCTCGCAGGTGGAAAGCGGGGAATGAATTCTCCACCCCGGGGCTGCTTCTGCTTTGAAACCCCTCCTCCGGGATTCCATCTTCTCCACGCTCCGGCTCCTCCAATTAGCGCCAGGGGACGGCCAGAGAGACTTCAGCCAATGAACGGACGGCAGTCCGGAGTGTCCCGTCAGCGTGAGCCAATCCAGGAGGAGAATGGAATCTTTCCTCGACTCCCTCCTCCTTTCTCATTCTCCTCGCGGCTTCTTCAAGCCGGTCGGGATTCTTCTGGCAGGCGCGCTGTGGGTCTAATACGGTCGAACAGCTGGAAAGGGTCGGCGAGGGAAGCAAACCGCAGCCCTCGCCGCTACTACTGTTGGTAGCATCAGGAAACGCTTTCTTCGTCGGCAGCGAGACTTTTAGTAGGGCGATATTGGAAGAAGGAAGAACTGCCGACTGTAGAAGAATGGACTTTAAAAGTTTCCAACCTGGCGGAAATGGCAAAGATCTCAGCGTACTTGAAAGACCAGTCAAGAACAGAGATACATTGTGGAGTGGAGAAGATGGATTGATTATATCCAGAATAAATACGGGACTAAAAAGTTTCATCTAGCATTTGAATAAGTACTGATGTGATATTTATATTGCTTGTAGTTATTTTATAAGAGTTAAAGTGCGATAGATTTAATATTTTATTGTTGTTTGCATAAGGTAGACTGTGATTGCTTGTATTTTTACACCCTGTATTGAGCTCTGGGAAGTTGGGGAGGGGGGAGGGGGAAGGGAGGGAGGTGTTGGGGAGGGTTGGGAGGGGTTTTGTCTTTTTTAAAAAAAATGTATTGTAAAACTTTTCAATAAAAAAAGGAAACGCTTTGGGGGGGGGAAAGGTGGGTAAACGTCAATAAGGATTCTCCGATTGGAACACCAAGATCGGCAAGAACATCTGCTCAGCGCCCTGTTGAGCCTGTATCATCTTATTTAACATTCAGATGATGGCAGCCTTTGATCTTACTGCGTAGCAGAAGGAGATAAGGTTAAGATAATGAAGGCTGGCAAAATGTGGAGTAAAAATTGTAAGTCAGGTGTTGAGCATCGCAAGCATCACCCGCACAACCCAGGAAAAAAAAAGCTTTTTGACTGATCTTTGACGTTCTCTTTGTGTGATGTTCATGATTTTACTAGTATGCATGCTGTTGTCCAGCTTGACTGTTGTTCTAATGCACACATCTTTTCGCAACCGGCTGTTAGTGTCTAACTTAGGCAAAATGTATTAATGGATTTGGCTTATCAAAGAAATGTAAAATACAGGTAGTAGATGAATGAATGAATGAAAATTGGCAAAGGATTCATTTCTGACCTTTTAGGTTAGGAACGGATTGCTTCATGAGAAATAGGTGATGGGGGAAAAATTGAACACAATATCATACAATACAATACAGCTTTTTCTGATAAGGATTTGGGTAGTGAAGACTATCTTTAATATTTGAAACAGTTGTGAAAACTTGATGAGTATCTTATTTCAACCAATTATTATACCTTTGTTACAGTATGGATTTTTTTCCCATGACCCAATATAGTTGTTGTCTGCATTCCTTTTTGCTCTCTTATATTGTTTGCTTTTTAAAATAATGAGCAATGCCAGTTTGAGGGGAAAAAATGGGTGCATTTCTTTTATAAAAATACTAATGTAACACAAGTGAGTCACATGCAAGACCTTTGAGGATCTGAACTTATCTCCAAGTCAGCCTCTCCCAATCCCACCTTCCAGATGTGCAGAACAATCACTTCCATAATTTGCTGTTTGAGGAGTTGTAGTTTTAACATAGCTAGAGTGCAGCAGCTTGAAAAAAATGCTAAATATGCATTGGGTGACCCTTGTCAATATCCATATTTTTTATTAAACTTTTTGAAAAACAAAACAAAACAAATAGTTTCATGATTTTTTTTCATTTGAAATGCTAGTACTTGTTTTTAAGATGTGAAGAAGAGCCAGTAGTATTTCATGGATTGACCCTGCCATCCATCTAAGGGAAAATATTGAAATCTGCCTGTAGTTGCTGAAGATCTGGTCACAGTGTTTATTTTCATACTGTCTCTTAGCTTAGGAGGATAAAATACTCCATAATGAAACCAGCTGCATTTTAGCCTAGCACATTGTATACAAAACCATTCATGAGATTACAGTTCAGCCATTGGGTTCACATTACACATTAGCCTAAATATGTATTTAATGTATCACGAGAATACAGCCAATATAAGTCAGTTTGTCAATGTGTCACATGAACCCAGAAAAATAAACCATGGATAGGTGTGTTAGATAAATAAGCTAACAGTGATCACTCTTGAAAGCTGCTTGGAAGCTTTGGTTAATAAGATACTTTGCAAGCCAGATTTTTTTCAGGAATAAAGATTTACAACCCTCATATAACTACACTTCTCATTTCCATGCAAAATTCAAAATGCTGAACTGGGACCACAGTTATTATAGGTCCTGCGACTTACTATAGAGAGTGGCTACAGTTGTCAGCAGGAACCTGAGTAAGGACCTGATCGTTAGCTGCTTCTGACTAGAGTATTGACTTTGTCTCAGAGATAGGTGAGATTGTCTTCTATATTTGGCTTCAGATCAGCAGTCAGCATTTTTGTCTTATTAAGAGTGCTGTGCTCAAATTTATTTTACAGCAAGATTTTTGATCCTGTTTCTTCTTTTTATTATGCTCAGTTTATAAGAAATTTATTGTGTGCTATCCTAACATAGTGGATATGATTTAATTAATTGTGAATAAAAGCCCCCATAATTTCTGCTAGTTTTTATTCACCTCTGACTATGTTCAATCCCACAGTAGTTAGTAGTCTATATTAAGTGAATATGCATTTACCTATAGGTAGTCCTTGGGATAAAATGGCTACTGGGATTGGAATTGCTAAGTGATGCAGTTGTAAAACATGAAGCCATATGTTTAGTGCTGGCACTTCTGGCAATCCCAGTTGCCATCGTTAAATGAGAATGTGTCATTAAGCAAGCACTCATTTAACTATGACTTTCAATTTCCTGCTGGCTTCCCCAATGATTTTGCTTGTGGGAAGCTGGCAGGGAAAATTGGGAATCATGATCACGTGATTTCAGGGATACTGTGATGATTGGAACTGTGGGGACCAATCATAACTACAACTCCTTCAGTGTCATTGTAAATTTGAATGGTCACTGATCGAGTGGTCGTAATCTGAGGATCACCCATAAATCTAATTACTTTTTTTAAAAAAAATCAGGCTACAGACATCTGACATATATGTAACTAACTTAATGGAGGGCAAGATCAAGCTAGCAAGATATTTCATAATGTAGATATCAACATTCAAAATCCATGTACGATTTTTTTAAAATGAAATGTGAATGTGAGTCATGTTTTCCGTTTTTAAATTAAATGTGGGCTGAAAGAATAATTTTCCAGTTACTAGTGTGTATTTTGGAGACAAATGCTGTAAAACACTAATCAGTATGTTTTTATAACTGAGGATGTATGTATAAATCCCTGCGCTTAAAATGTCTTATGTAAGGTGACTTGGCACAGCCCTCTCGCTCTGTTTTCAGTGCTGAAGATGAATTGGAAAAGTTCCCTTTTGGGAAGCGGTATTAATTTTATTTTGTTCTAATCAAGTATATGATTCTGGAAATCTAACAAGCATAAATTTTGTGCAATGTATTTTTAAAAACAATAATTTTGGCAAAAAAAGTTATTTTAACCAGAATTGACCTGCTATATCCTGTTTTTGTGAAGAAACAGCATCAGTCTGAATGAAAACATTTATTGATTATTTCAATTTATACAGCTGCTGATCTCAAATTCATGATTTTGGGCAGTAATTAAAAATAGCATAAGAACATAAAGCAAGAAAGAAATAACAGCATGCACTTAATCTGCACCCAAGGTTAAAAAACAAACCACAACACAAATCAGCATAGCCATTGCATGAGCTAAGACATATACTTGGATTCTCAGACTTTGAGAAACATTGTCCACAAATATTAGACCAAGAGTTATCAAGTAGGGCTCATGAGGCCTCTAGATCAGGGGTCCCCAACCCCCGGTCCATGGACCAGTACTGGGCCGCGGCATACCAGCAATCGGGCCGCACAAACAAGCAAAGCCTCATCCGTGAGATGCAGGCAGAACACAAAACCACGCCCTCTCTGGTCCACGGAAAAACCTCTCTCCACAGAACCGGTCCCTGGTGCCCAAAAGTTTGGGGAACTTTGCTCTAGAATAGTTCGATAGACTTCCATTTAAAAAAAAAAAAACTAAAAATGGCCCAATCCTATAATATTTTGTTTTCTTATAAGATGTTAGCTATTTTTAATGTTGTAAAGTTAATTTCTTAATTTTTAAAACTTTTTGTCCCAGTGTGCTACGCTCTTCATGCAATGTAGGAAAAATATATTCAATACAGGTAGTCCTCAATTTACAACAGTTCATTTAGTGACTGTTCCAAGTTACAAGCGGCACTGGAAAAAGTGACTTATCACCATTTTTCACACTTATACCTTTTGCAGCATTCCCGTGATCATAAATTCAGACACTTGGCAACTGACTCATATTTACAATGGTTGCAATGTCGTGGGGTCATGTGATTACTTTTTATGACCTTCTGACAAGCAAAGTCAATGGGGTAGACAAATTCACTAAACAATTGTGTTACTAATTGATTTATTTAATAACTGTGGCAAGAAAGCTTGTAAAGTAGAGCAAAACTAAAATATCTCACTTAGCTACAATGAGCTCAGTTTTGGTTATACAGGTAAATCAAGGACTACCTGTAGGAGGTCTGCATGTAAAAGTAGTAGCTGGAAGTGCAACAAGGTGATGTGTAGTAACTTAAGAAGCCAGAACAATAGAGAAAAAGATATTGAATGACATGTTCAAACTATGTATGTAAGTTTTAGGCCTTTAATTTGATGAAAGCTATGCGGTGGCTCACTGGGTTAGGATGCTGAGCTTGTCGATCAGAAGATCGGCAGTTTGGCGGGTCGAATCCCGAGTGCCGCGTAACAGAGTGAGCGCCTGTTACTTGTCCCAGCTTCTACCAACCTAGCAGTTCGAAAGCATGTAAAAATGCAAGTAGAAGAATAGGGACCACGACGGTGGGAAGGTAAGTGTTCCGTGCGCCTTTGGCGTCTAGTTATGCCAGCCACATGACCACGGAGACGTCCTCGGACAAACGCTGTCTCTTCGGCTTTGAAACGGAGATGAGCACCGGCCCCTAGAATCGGAAACGACTAGCACGCATGTGCAGGGGAACCATGAGCATCCTTTATAAATCTTTTAGTGCAGCTCTGCAAACCAGCTGTTGATTGAAAGTAAGGAGAGCAAATGATTGTGATGCATCTGAGTGTTTTGGCACCGCAAAAGACTCTAGAACTTATAGCAAAATTAATAAAGTGTGCTGCCTTTTAAATAACATAGCAGAAAACTTTCTGTGTCATGGGTACCTCTTCTATAGAGGTAAGAAATTAGCATTTTTTTCTAAAACAGCATAGAGAAGATTAGATATTTTTTCTTATACTAGAGGTGATATAAATAAATAATTCATAAAATTATATGTTTTCCTACAAACAAGGTGCAAGTAGTGATTATTAATACCATCATTGAATTCAGTCCAGCTTGCAGTTGTTCCCAAAAATTTATGGGAAAGGAAAGGAAAGGAAAGGAAAGGAAAGGAAAGGAAAGGAAAGGAAAGGAAAGGAAAGGAAAGGAAAGGAAAGGAAAGGAAAGGAAAGGAAAGGAAAGGAAAGGAAAGGAAAGGAAAGGAAAGGAAAGGAAAGGAGTTACATCTTTTGAAAGGTAGGCATTCAAGTTCCATTGAAGAAGCTGTGCACCAAGAAAAAGAGGAAATAAAAATAACTTAAAATTACTCTAAGTAGCACAACTGTGCAGGAATTGGTATTTGAAGATCCACAGAATCCATAAGGGCACTTGAATGGCACATGTATGCAGCTTCTTAAAGCCAATGCTTTAAGATTGCGAGTCTACCTTATGCAGCTGCAGTGGCTTCTGGAGAAAAGATACATTATTTTTAGGAAAATGGACATAGATGCCACGTTCCCGGGCATATAGTACTAAAGCATTTGGGGGGTTTTTTGCCATCAGATATGAAATGCTAAAGAGTTAAGACTTCTTGATAAAATGTATGATACTGTTTTGAAAGAGGCTATCATGCTTAATACATTTACCTGGTCTATACTTGTTTAAAATAGGACTTAAGAAACACTTGCTTAATAATGCTGAAAATGAGTTACTACATCTAAGTTTTTCTTAATTCTGTTATCTTTCATTATCCTCATAGTTTGAACCTTTCAAAGTCTCTTCACCAATAATTGGAAGCAGGAAATAAAACCAACTTGGCTTTCTCCCCAGTTGAGATTTATTTTTTCATTAATTTATTTTGGTGATGGGATTTGCTACATATTATCATTCTTGTATTACCTCAATATACAAAAAATACCCAAAGAAAGAAAAAAAACCTAAAATCATCATACAGGGCATATATTCACAGGCAGACATTAAACATTCACAGTTGTACATTAAACATTTCAAAACAAATGGAAGCCATAATTTGTTACAATCACATATAGCTAATCTGCACTTATAAGCTATTGATTTGTAAATTGCTAATAACATCAATTCTGTAGTTCACAGAATAATTGTCTCCTGGGTCCTGCCAGGTGAAACTCCTTATTAGACAGGGTCCGCAACATGCTCTTTCTGTTGGGTCTGATGAGATGGCTCCTCATGCTGAATAGTTTCCTAATTTGAACGTCATTTAGCATTTTTTTAAAAAAAATCTTACTTTTTTTAATACATTTAGGTATGTAATATGTTTAATATGTATTAAACTTAAATGTAATACATTTAGGCAATTATGAACATAAATCCTGTTTCACACATTAAAATGGCAAGCAAAAGTCCAAGGAATTCAGTGTCAAAAAATAAAACATATGGCCCTTTGGTAGCCATCTCTTTTCTAGTTATAAAATAAAGTGCTATTGTTTTAGTATTGATATTTAATTTAATTTAATTTAATTTATTAAATTTATATACCGCCCTTTCCCGAAGGACTCAGGGCGGTTTTCAGGGCATTTAAAACAACCAGTACAAAAGTGAAAAACAAATTAACAAATTAATATGACCCACTAAGATGACCATATGACTTTTCCTACACTTTAACAGTATTAAAACAGTAATAAAACTTGCAACAGATTTCAAGCCATTACTGTCATTACAAATACAAAACTATAAAAGCTAAATAACAATTGAGACTATGGAAATTATTAGCTTATAGGACTTTATTTTCAGTAAATTAGAGAAACCAAGATCTACATAAAAATGGCATATTTTGTAAGGCTCAGTGTTGCTAAGGAGATGCTTCCTATATTGCTCTATGTGCCTCATGGTTTTATGCGAATTTTGCTTGATGCAGCCAAGTATTTGATGAGCTACATGCTACAAAGTATTAGTACATGATTGAAACTTTAGTAAAGCACTGGCAATCAAACATTCAAAGCTTTAGAATCGCAAAAATATTCAGCAAATACAAGAAAATATGGTATTTTTGAAATACAGAAGAAGGAGAAGGAGGATTTGTGGTGAAATCAAATCGTGGTAAATACAAATGCTCTGAAATTCAGCTGAAAAGTTAATCCAAAGAGTCTGAATAGGGTGTAATCTTTGTGACAAATGCCATAAAATTCCTATCCACTCCTTAATCTATTGCAAAGGTTCAGGGAGTGTGTGTCTGTGTTTAGTAGTATTGTGAGAACAGTGCAATAATCTAAGTTTCTGCTTATGGAAAAGTAGGAATGATTTATTAGCTTATATAACACACTGGAAGGATCCAGGATCAGAACTTAGCATGATATGAATTCTAGGATCAAAAAGCAGACATGAATAGTTCCGCCTTAGTAATATGAAGTTAGGACTATAGCATCACAAACCTTGCTGATCAAAATAATAAATTGTTGTTGGAAATAAGACTAGTTTTAATGGAAAGTGGGGGAGATAGACATCTCTCATAAGTCTAGAAAAGTAATACTTTAAATTTCTCTAGGAAAACATGAAAACCAAACATATAATTTATTGAACAAGACTTGTGTGTCCCTTACTTCTTATTTATATCCCTGATCTCAGTTATCAGAGCAATGAAATCTTGCCCTCCTCCATCCCAATGTATCATCATAAATGTTGACTATGATTTTCTTTAAATTGTTGTGTTCCTGAGAATATGACACAATTAATTCCAGCCTGAAGTCAACAGGTATGAACAAATTTATTTGTTTGCTGCTTAGTTTTTCTTAATAAACCATAGTCACAGAACAATAGATTTAGATCAATAATATGGACATCTACCCCACAATTCTTAATCACAAAACATTTTTGAAAAATCTCTAGACAGAGAAAATACATTGTTCATTTTCATTTTTTAATGTTTCAAAATGGGTTTTCCATAAAACACTACTGTAATTTCATACAGAAAGCTATTCAAGTTTAGTTAAAGAGAGTAATTAATAGTGCAATGTAGACTTGACACCCATCTCTCTCTGGGTTCAATAAAACATAAGACCACAGCCCAAAACTTGATCTATCAATTGCTTGTCTTTAATCAGTATTAAATACAGGTGAAACTCGAAAAATTAGAATATTGTGCAAAAGTTCATTTATTTCAGTAATGCAACTTAAAAGGGGAAACTAATATATGAGATAGACTCATTACATGCAAAGCAAGATAGTTCAAGCCGTGATTTGTGAAAACCCCAAATCCACAATCTCAGAAAATTAGAATATTATATGCAATCAATAAAACAAGGAGTGTACATAGAACAATATCGGACCTCTGAAAAGTATAAGCATGCATATGTACTCAGTACTTGGTTTGGGCCCCTTTTGCAACAATTACTGCCTCAATGCGGCGTGGCATGGAAGCTATCAGCCTGTGGCACTGCTGAGGTATTATGGAAGACCAGGATGCTTCAATAGCAGCCTTCAGCTCTTCTGCATTGTTCGGTCTCATGTCTCTCATCTTTCTCTTGGCAATGCCCCATAGATTATCTATGGGGTTCGGGTCAGGCGAGTTTGCTGGCCAATCAAGCACAGTAATCCCACGGTCATTGAACCAGGTTTTGGTGCTTTTGGCAGTATGGGCAGGTGCCAAATCCTGCTGGAAAATGAAGTCAGCATCCCCATAAAGCTCGTCTGTGGAAGGAAGCATGAAGTGCTCCAAAATCTCCTGGTAGATGGCTGCGTTAACCCTGGACTTAATGAAGCACAGCGGACCAACACCAGCAGATGACATGGCTCCCCAAATCAACACAGACTGTGGAAACTTCACACTGGACTTCAAACATCTTGCAGTGTGTGCCTCTCCATTCTTCCTCCAGACTCTGGGTCCTTGGTTTCCAAATGAGATGCAAAAGTTGCTCTCATCAGAAAAGAGGACTTTGGACCACTGAGCAACAGACCAGGTCTGTTTTTCTTTAGCCTAGGTAAGACGCTTCTGACGTTGTTTGTTGTTCAGGAGCGGCTTGACAAGAGGAATACGACATTTGAAGCCCATGTCCAGGATCCGTCTATGTGTGGTGGCTCTTGATGCACTGACTCCAGCCTCAGTCCACTCCTTGTGAAAGTCCCCAACACTTTTGAATGGCCTTTTCCTGACAATCCTCTCCAGGCTGCGGTCATCCCTGCTGCTTGTGCACCTTTTTCTTCCACACTTTTCCCTTCCACATAACTTTCTATTAATGTGCTTTGATACAGCACTTGGGGAACATCCAACTTCTTTTGCAATTACCTTTTGAGGCTTTCTCTCCTACTGCTAAGCTTGTAAGCCGCCCTGAGTCTTCGGAGAAGGGCAGGATATAAATGGAATTAAAATTAAAAATAAATAAATAATGGAGGGTGTCAGTGATGGTTTTCTGCACAACTGTCAGGTCAGCAGTCTTCCCCATGATTGTGAATCCTACTGAACCAGACTGAGAGACCATTTAAAGGCTCAGGAACCCTTTGCAGGTGTTATGGCTTAATTAGCTGATTAGAGTGGGACACTTTGAGCCTAGAATATTGCACCTTTTCACAATATTCTAATTTTCTGAGATTGTGGATTTGGCATTTTCATGAGCTGTACGCCATAATCATCACAACTATGACAAATCACGGCTTGAACTATCTTGCTTTGCATGTAATGAGTCTATCTCATATATTAGTTTCCCCTTTTAAGTTGCATTACTGAAATAAATGAACTTTTGCATGATATTCTAATTTTTCAAGTTTCACCTGTAAATTTGCTTTTTCCTTTATATTTTAATGTATTTATAAATATGAGATAATGACATACAGATATTCCAGTACATAAAGTCCCCTCTTCTATAATTATATTCATTTTCTGAATAAGCATCTCTTCAAGTTATTGTTTGACACCATGAAGATATATCAAATATCAAGAAGCTGATGAAATTCCATCAAATACAAGTTTTCTGAAGACCCTTTATTCAGAAGAATGGAAACCAAAAGACATAATGTGTCAAAATTATTTGATCAATCAAATACAAATAGGAACTAAACATACACAATCTAGAATAAAAAAATTTGGATAGGATACTCTCTGCTCACAAGGCAGTGACCCAGGACCAAGGGCTTGCCTTATTCTAGGATCCAATGGAGGCAAGAGCTTCTTCAACGGACTGTGTATTCCTCTCCCCAGTATAAATGCCAGACTGTAGCTGGTCATCCTTCACAACAGCCCAGGACATCTGGTTGGTAGAGAACTTAGCAGCCCATTCCCCTGAACTGCTAATAACAATGACGCCGCCTAGGCCTCCAACTCTGGTTTGCATACAATCTAGCGCAGCATCAGCAGCCTCTCCTGGTGATTTCCCTGAAAAATCAGAACATGAAACATGCCTTAATTTAAAAAGAAAGAAGTGAAAGGTACATTTTCAATGGGTAAACTTTTTTTTATATGTACCACTGTTTAAATGGATAAACTAGTTTAAATGGATAAACCAAGATACATTTTGCGTTCTGCCAACAAACTTTTGAGGTAACTTTTGAAGGGGGTGCCTTCGAGTCAGGTTCGACTCCTGGTGATGGCCTTGGCTAATCCTTCCAATTTTCTTGGCAAAGCTTTCAGAAGTGGCTTGCCATTGCCCATTTCCAAGGGTTGAGATACGGTGTGACTAGCCCAAGATTACCCAGCTGGCTTTGTGTTAAAAAGTGGGAATAGAACTCATGCTCTCCCAGTTTCTAACTGGTGCCTGAACCACTACACCAAGCTGGCTCTCTTGCGGTAATTAACATTGATTAACAAAATACATGTCTGAAGCATATCCAAAAAACTGCCATTAATTCTATGAACATAAGGGCTCTTTAGACTCGTGGCTTTCAAAACAAACAGAAGTGGGGGGAAGCTTTCCAATTCAGGTGGACGAACTTCTTTTGAAAGTGAAGAGCACTTCAAAGGAGATTGCGATCTGGCGGCTGTTCATCACAAAGGAAGCTGGGATGAAAATTTCCATTCAGTCTCCTCATTCCCATTGTTTGCGACTACTAAATCTTTTTAGTTTGATTCAGTGGAAGGCTTCCTGCCCAAATCTAATTCAAGGTATGTTTTGCTAGATTTGATTAATGCCTGACAATCATGCACCCTGCAGCTTTAATGACCGCAAATGAAGTCTTCTAATAACTAAAATTATTCTGCCAGCTGTTTCAATGACAAAAAACTTTCTGTTACTGAAAAGAAGAGGGGATGGGTCTACCTGTGTCATAGACATACAAGCTTACTTTTCTGGTTTTGTTTCCGCTCCCTTCCAAATGAATGGTTTTATAAAGATCAGTCATTAATATTCTGGACAACTTTAAAGAGCATCATTTTATCACTGTGAAATAACACTTCTATTATTAAGCTAATAGTAGCCTATGGGGCCTATTAAGCATGGCTACTATAATGCATGTTAACTGAACGTTTTATTAAGTTCCAAGGGTACAGGAAGCTCAAAACAATAAACACTACGAAAGCAAAAAGCATTTAATTAACTGTGCAGTTAATTCAATGTCCAAAAACAAAAACCCATTGTGTGCGCAAAATAATTTCAATGCTATCTTTCAAGATTTTTCCCCCAATTTATAATCTTTATTTGGAAGTAAGCCACTTGACTTAAAAATATCAAATGACATCAGGTATGAAGTATAATCCAGGGCTCCTCAACCTTGGCAACTCTCAAGATTTGTGGACTTCAATTCCCTAGCAAAGCTGGCTGAGGAATTCTGGGAGTTGAAGTCCACAAGTCTTGAAGTTGCCAAAGTTGAGGACCCCTAGTATAATCCATAAACAGGACTTCCGGTGGCTCCGCGGCGCCGGAGACAGCCTTCCCGGGCTGCCCGCGGCTCAGCTGTGTGATTTTTCGCCCGAAACAGCGCCGATCAGCTGTTCGGGCGAATTTGAAGCCCCCTCCTCGGGAGAAGAGGAGGGGGTGAGCCCCCAGGTAGGGGTCGAGTTCTCCGGGGCCGCCTGAGCTTGGAGCTTGGGCGGCTGAAGGATTGAACTCCCCCGTAGCCTGGGCTGCTCCCAGCTGGCTAGCGTCTCTGCTCCGGACTTCATGGAGCAGAGCCAGGCGTCTGCGACCATCCCTGCTTGAAGGAGAGACTATGAAAGGAAAAGAGCAGGCAGAGCAGTACAAGAGGGAAAGATGAAGAGATGAAGAGGATTATTTTATTTTACTCTCGAGCTTGATGGACTTTGCTTAAAACTTAAAGTGAAAGTGCGTCACAATTGTAAGTAAAAGATGGCGGCTAAACCTCCCCCTAGAACTTTTCGGAGTGCTGGAAATTCTCCGGTGCAACAACAATCATTACTGCAGGTGTTGCATTCTCCCGATGTATTGACATTGAAGGATCTTGAAAAACATACCCAGTTAATTTTGGAGTCAATGGGTGTTAAATTTGTACAGATGGAGGAGAAATTGGAGAAATTGGAGCAGAGAATGGAAGAAAGGATGGAACAGAAATTCAGAGAGATGAAGGTAGACATTTTGTCCTCAGTGCATAAAGTAGCTAAATGTGTGGAGGTGCTGGATGACAAAGTGGAAGATCTGACTCAAAAGAATGCTATATTAGAAGCAAAAGTATTGGAAATTGAAGATTTAAAAGACAAAATGGATAGCGAACTGAGTCTGGCTCAATTTTACCAGATGCAGTTTGCTGTTAGAATTAGAGGCCTAAAAGAGAATATTAAGGAAGATTTAAAGCAGCTGGTTTCTGAGGCTTTTGAGGTGGTATTGAACCATCCAGCATCTGAAATAAAACAAGGCATGGACAAAGTGTTTCGTGTGAACTCGTGGATTGCTAAACAGAGAAAGTTGCCTAGAGATGTGGTGGTTTATTTTGTAAAAAGGGAAATTAGAGATGAAGTTATACAAGCTGCCTATGATACTAAAGTTGTGATTGCTGGTCAAGAAGTTTTGGTTCTAAAAGAAATTCCTCCAAAGATTTTAAAGAGAAGGAAGGACTTTATATTTCTTGTGCAAGAGCTCAAGCAAAGAGATATAAGGTTCAGATGGGAGATCCCAGCTGGGTTGAGCTTCATGTATGAAGGCAAAAGGTACTGTTTGGGTACTGTGAAGCAAGCGCATGATTTTTACAACAATGTCTTAAAAGCAACCCCATCAACACTTTTGGAAGCTGCAGAGGGATCTGGAGAAGGAGAACATCAAGAGGATGAAGATGGACAGATAGACGAGAATGGTACAGGAGGAGATCAAGCTGCAACTCTTTTGGATGATCCTAGAGAACAGAGGGTGACGCGTGCTGCCTTAAAACGCTCAAAAAAGATAAAAAAATAAGACCAGTAGAAATCTATGGAACTTCCACAACATACCTACAGTCAAGTGGTAGTTGTGTTCTTAAGAGTTTTGGGATGATATGTATGGTAACAGAATCTTCAATTTGGAATTAATGGACAATTTACTACAGAGGAAGAGGAAGAAAGTTTTGTGGGTTAATGCGGGTTAATTTGTGTAAGAACTATCTATTATAGCCTATTTTGGCTAGAGAGGTTAATAGGGATAGGTGCTTGTGATGTGTAAAT